>NC_079134.1:175970974-176573265 GCF_945859705.1 Episyrphus balteatus
TGGACGTAACATTATTACGACGGTCTTGGTCTCTCCTTGGATTAAATATGCCACATATTCCAGCATGTACGTAATATGCTGAATAGAAATTAGATTAACCAGTTGAAATAGATACACGAATGTAGGTAAATATCACACTAGAAGTAGACCATCAAGTTTAAATAAATATTTGCGACGAATTTGCAAATCCACTTTGTATCACGAAAGATGCACAACGGTGTTAAAGTTTGTACTTTAATGTGTTGAGGATGCGAGGAAAGATGGTGTTTTATAGTAATTATGCAATTTAATTGGTAATAGACCAGTTGAATTCAAAATATAGACATAAATTAAGGACTTAGACTTCCGGAATTATGAAACAGAATATTTAAGTGAAAATTATTACATCAGTCATGTAAACACAAATTGTGAAAGCACTTATGCAGTTACAAAATGTAAATTCTTCATAACACACTTGAATAAAGATATTGAAAAAAAAACGGGGAATTTCATAATTCTGTAAAAGACAAAATTTGGTTTCAAAAATTCTGTGTTAATTTGTTTTGTTATTTGATTTTTTTTTTTTAGATTCCGAATACAGGGGTCGAACTACGGCATACTTTCGTTAACCTTTTGACTCTCTCAATTTAATCAGAAGAAAATGATGGAGACACAAATCGTCAATACGTTAACGTACGTATGCCGTAGTTCGACCCCAGAATTCTGAAAACCAGAAATTAAAAAAAAGAAAGAATATCAGAACAACAAATTAACAACATTTTTATGAAATTCGAAATTCTGATAAGTTCACAATTTCATTTTGTCCCAATTAAGAAACAAAATGTTCGAAAAAGTTATAAAAAGCATAAAAACAAAATTTTGACCACTTGAGAACAGTGAAAATGAGTATGATTGGGCATGCTGTTCCAACTCCCTGATTGGGGTTACTTTTATGACATACTGTGTCTTCCATAGTGACCTCAGTGTGTATCAGGGTTGTAAAAATATCAGTTGCAAAAAATCATTTCAAATTTATAAAAAGCAAAAATTATTTGGAAATTACATTAAAAAAAATAATTCATTATTCCAACTTAAAAAAAAAATTAACTGCTTAAAAAAATATAAATATTTATAACAACTAAAAATATTTTTGCATTTAACAAAAATTGTTATTTCAACTGAAAAATATATGCAATAGTAAGAAATTCGTAAGAAATAGTAAAAAAATTTTGCATTTGTATTTGCAATAACAATTTTATCTTCAATGCAAATATATTTCAGTTGCAATAACATATTTTTTTAATACAAAATATTTTTCAGTTGGAATACATTTTTTTTAGTCAATTTTTTTTTCAATTGCAATAAATATTTTTTTTAATGCAATTTTTTTATTTGCAATAATTTTTCTTAATTTGTAATGAAAAACAAATGTATTGAAAAAATGTTTTTTATAACCATGGTGTGTATAGGTACGCTTTATTAACCTTTAAAAACATTGCAAATTCACTAGAAAGTTCTGTTTATTTAACAACTGATCGAATATCCGGAATTTAAAATATATACATTTTAAAATTATGTGTCCCACTTACTCGAAAGTTGAACCTCACAATAAATATGTGAAGATATGTTATTATAGGCTTTTTCATTTGCAACAATATTATTACCAATATATTTTTGCAATATTACTCTTTTCTACTTGAAATTAATTTTTATTTCTTAAAGGTCAATTGATCAGCTAATGAGTGCTCTATATAGCTTTATGATTAAAAAAAATTTTCATTATAATTCAAATCATCAAAAGCAAACAGCATTATTTACAATCAATTGTTAAAACATCTCAAATAAATTGGTTTTAATTTGTTTTTTGCTTAAATGCTTAAAAATATTTAATGAATCTACGCTAAAGGCTATTAGCGATTTTAATTAAATTTATCAAAGATATAGTTCCTGCACCTTGCTTTCATTATTATTTGTATAATATGTTGAATTCAGTTTTTGGCTTTTGTAAGTCATAAGTGAACTCAATTCAATATAATAATGAACCATGACTGATGGGAGTGGTTCTACAATAGAAACACCCACTGTTCAAATAAAAATGCGATCGTTTTTAAACCCTTTCAACGAACTTGAGAGGCGACTGTAGACAACGACGACGGACGGTATTGTTTAAACACTACGGAAGAATTTATCTGTACTCATAAACATTTCAAATTTAATTCATACAAAAAAACAAAACTGAAATTAATAAATAGCTCTAAGTGCAAATGGCTAGTTTGAGTTATTGATCGAATATATCAGTCTTATTAAACAGAAAAAAAAATAACAACAACAAGAAGTATGAATGGTATTTGGGTCAAAATTGATTTGTCTTTGACGTGACGAAGGTAGTAGTCGAAGGAAATATTTGTTCCCACCTGTACCATTAGTGATGTATGAGGTAATATACACCTTGATGTTATGCGCCGTTCTGCAATTAGGTACCAACTTACCTGTACCTACTTATGATTGCTTTATAGATACATATTTTGTTTATAACAAAAAAAAATTAAATTATCGTTGTTTGTAAGCTTTACGTTTGCGAGCTATATTTTAGCGGAAATTATGCAGGAACTATAAATTGTTGAACAAATTCCTGTTGAAAGAAATTAGTCTTATTTTTATTTGCGAAATGTAAGGTAATTTTTCTACCAGGTTATTTTATCCTGCCTCATGCATTCTTTGCATTTATAAAGGGCAAATTAATATTTTTTTCAAAAATGTTACCTTAAAATTTCGGAAATTTCTCCGAAGGTTCGAGATATTTCTCAAATTGTTTTTGTGAAATTTTTGACAGCTAAGTGGAATTCTTTCACCGATTTTCTCTGACTACAATTAAGCAGGTTCAGAAAAGTTAGGACCTAAATTTTTAGTCAATTTGGTCAGTTGTCACAAAAAATTCCTTCCAAATCATGCAATTTTATTGGAACTTGCATTTTTTTTTTTATATAGAATTTACCTTTTTTTGAAATTTTGTTAATATTTAAAAAGATATAAGAAAGTAAAGAAAAAATATGCATTCAAGTAAATTTTTGAATTTTTTAATTATATTCTTGAATTTTTGTTTCCTAGGCTAATGCCAACGAAAAAAAGAGGTAGGTACTCAAGGTCAATAGCACCAGTTTCAATGAAGCTTGATGAAGGTTAAGCGCAAAATTGTAACAAAATGACACTAAAAGCTGGACGACTTGACGTAAAATCCTCCATATTTTCTTTTTTAACTTTTTTTCTCTAGTCTTGTCATCCAAAAATCTAATCTTTTTGAAATGAGAACTTCACCTTATTGCTTATAATTTTTGTAATAATATTTTGACAACTCGGTAATTACGTCTGAATTATGGTGCTTTTTTAAGGCAACCATCGATTTTTGTCATTCCCATTTCAAAATTCGGTTGGAAATGCCAAAAAATTCTGATTCAATTCTGAGAACTTTTTTGTCATATAAAATTTTGTTGTAGAATTACTTATTACAAAAAAAATCATGAAAAATTGGCTTTCATGAACTGTCTTGTCTCACTGGTGAAAGTTACAGTAAAGTCACCTTTACTTTTATCCCTTTCGGACCCAGCGTTACTCTCATGTAACATTTTTTTAAAAATTCGTAAAAAAATATTAAATTAAACAATTTTTTAGGATTATTACAAAAAGTTAGTCAAATATTATACCTTTAATTTTTTTTTATCGAGAAAGGAAAGGGAAATTCACATTTTTTTTTTTTTTTTTTGCAAAAAAAATTTTTTTATACAGGGTGTCCCAAAAGTAATGGATCAAACGAAATATGGGGATAGGCCTCCTTAAGGGCTCTCAGAATTTGGTAACTTGTTCATCCCAAATCCTTACGGTTTTCGATTTAATGCAATTCTTGTGAAATTTCGAAATATCCCTACTTGGCAACAGTATTTTGCTTCCTGCGCCCATTATTGATTTTTGTTTTCTAAAATTCTTTCACAAAAACATTGCCAAATAGTAAGGAACAATTAATTAATCAAAATATTTCTTATTCCATACGCCATTTCGCTGCAAATTAACTAACAGTTTCAAGTTTGATAAAAAATCAATTTTTAACTTTTATTTGAGAGCAACACGGCGACAAAAATTTCTACGGTGTGAGAATGGTTTATTATTTTAAAAAGTTGCCCTGCTATTGTAGTTTTCAAAAATGTATAAAAGTTTCTAAAGTTGCAGTTAGATCAGAAAATATTACAATTTGAATTCAACAAAACAGGGTTTTTCAGAACAAAAAACAACCAAAAATAAACACATTTCTCGAACTGTTATTTGTTTATTTTTCTTTGAACAAAAGCGTCTATTTTTGTTTGTCTTTTTGCTGTGAAAAACCCTGTTTTGTTGAATTCAAATTGTAATATTTTCTGATCTAACTGCAACTTTAGAAACTTTTATACATTTTTGAAAACTACAATAGCAGTGCAACTTTTTAAAATAATAAACCATTCTCACACCGTAGAAATTTTTGTCGCCGTGTTGCTCTCAAATAAAAGTTAAAAATTGATTTTTTATCAAACTTGAAACTGTTAGTTAATTTGCAGCGAAATGGCGTATGGAATAAAAAATATTTTGATTAATTAATTGTTCCTTATTATTTGGCAATGTTTTTGTAAAAGAATTTTAGAAAACAAAAATCAATAATGGGCGCAGGAAGCAAAATACTGTTGCCAAGTAGGGATTTTTCGAAATTTCACAAGAATTGCATTAAATCGAAAACCGTAAGGATTTGGGATGAACAAGTTACCAAATTCTGAGAGCCCTTAAGGAGGCCTATCCCCATATTTCGTTTGATCCATTACTTTTGGGACACCCTGTATATGGTCATAATTTAAAAAAAAAAAAAAATAAAAAATGTTAATGCCGAAAGTGTTTTGTTTTTTTGCTTAGAAGAAGGAGCACACATTATAGTTTCATAAAAAGTTATTTTCTCAGTTCTCCGACTTTTTTTTTGGTCATAGGCAGTGCATGTTACTTACATGTAACATGAGAAAAACACATAAGTTTTGCTATTTATTATTTTGGAAAATAACTTTTTGCTATTCATATTTCTTAGTTGTGATGTTTTTGACCCGATAATACCGAAAAAACATTTTTTAATACTGATTTTCATAGCTTGGGTTCGAAAGGGTTATAGAACGTTAAATTAAAATGTTTTTTGATTCATGAAGATAGCATAAATTTCAGCTGAACTGTATAAATTTAAAAAAATTTACTAAAACTTATGTTTATTTTGTATGGAAAATCTTCAAACTCAGTGACAAAAATCGATGATTCCCCTTAAAAAAAAAGCACCCTAGTCTGAATATAGGGATGGAATTCTTAAGAATATAATATCGATATTTATATTAATTCGATACTTTGTTGAAAAAGAATCATTTGTTTTCCAGCTTATGCCAGCATGTTACCACACTTTCTTCTTTTGCGGAAAATTGAGCGATTTGATGGATACCTTGCTAGATTACACAGGTCAACACGAAATTATTATGGTAGATATGTTGATACTCATCTGGAAAATATTTTTTTTTTTTTTTAATTTGCTTTTTAGGTCAGCAGAGCAATTTCCAGTTTTCAAGTAAATCTGTCTTTTACAAAAATTGTCGTGCGTAATTTTGGCAAAAACTTGAGAACGTCTTAACCGATTTGGCTGATTTTTGTTTTGTTTTCTTCATTTTAATTCTGTTTTCATATTAATATTCGGAAAAATAAAAAAAGGGAAATTTAAGAAGAAAAATGAAATCGAAACTATCGTTTTGTTCGAATTTTTATCAAATGGGAGCTTGGGGCATTATTTGATAACTTCTATTTTCAATATTTATGGTAAAAGTAATTCACTCTGATGGTATTTTTACTATACAAAAATAACTGCTTACACAAATAACTGTATCCAAACTGTAGCCAAACTATTTCATATTGGAATTCTTTATTTATTGAAAAATTAAATTAGTTTGTTTGCATAGTATTTTTTATTATTTTGTTGCATACATATACAGGGTGTCTAAAAAGTAATGGATTAAACGAAATGGGCTGATAGGCTAGCTTAAGATCTCTCAGAATTTTGTAACTTGTTCATCCCAAATATCCCTACTTTGCAACAGTATTTTGCTTCCTCTGCCCATAATTGATTTTTGTTTTTTACAATTCTTTCACTAAAACATTGCCTAACAACAATTAATTAATAAAAATATTTTTTAATTCATACTCCATTTTTCTGCTAATTAATTAACAGTTCCGATTTCCATAAGAACTCAATTTCATACTTTTATTTCAGAGCAACAACATAAACAAAAATTGTATTGTGTGACTCTGGTTTATTATTTTTAAAACTTGTCCCGGTATTGAAGTTTTCAAAAAAGTAAAAAAATTTCCAAAGTTGAAGTTAGATAAAAAAAATATTGCAGTTTGAACTCAACAAAACAGATCAAAAAACCCTTGTATTCATCATAACTTTTTTCTTATAATTTAAGTCGAATAAATTGCTTTGGCAATAATGTAGAGCAGGCATGTCAAACTCAATGGTTACGAAGGGCCAAAACAGCAGGATAAAAATTTGTATGGGCCTCAGAAAAAAAGTAAATTTTTATAAGACAAATTTATAAAAAAAAACAAGAAGAATGATAACATTAATGTATTCCATTTACCATATTTTTTCTAAGACCAAGGTTAGTTAGGCTGGAGCTTATAGGTAGCTCATTACTCTTAATGACTTATGTAAGGAACAGCTCGCCTCTACAGGTACATTTAACAGTAAAAAGAGCGAAGAAAATCGAGAGAACTTTGTCTTTCAAAGACATAAATCTGCAAGCCTTTTTTCATATTCAGTATTAAAGTTTAAATTTCTTTGTGGATTATTTTTGATACGACCGACCACCGATGCAAACTTACCCAAATTTGACGTATTGCATGCTGGTTTTAAAGTTTTTATCATCAAAACCTAAAAAAATTCCCAAGACCCAGAGCCGTTTTGTAGGTTAAATCAGAATATTCGCTTTAAGAAATCACAGAACTTCCCCTGATTTACGCCACTAGGTTTTAAAAAGTTTATAATTTTGTTTTTAAGTAGGTAGGTACATATTCTATACTTATTTATTTGTTGGTTAAAAAAAAGGAGCATGTATGTCGAAAGCTGGGAGCACAAAATCTAAATTCTAAACTTAAACTCAAAATGATTAAAAGTGTGGACTGGGCCGCAGAGTTATGTGTTATGGGCCGCATGCGGCCCGCGGGCCGCAAGTTTGACATGCCTGATGTAGAGCTTTAAATTACCTACATTTTATACCATAACAGTTTTTTTGTACAAAGCACGGCTCTTGCACTATAGCTCATAAAACTAGAGTTAGACTCACAGGGTATGAAAATTGTATTTTTGCTCCCAACACTACAAAAGCAAATCTTATTAGGGGAAAGGGTGATTATCTATCGTTTTGGTGTACCATGAACCAAAAAAGTGCAAATTAAACCCAAGCACAAAAAATATTTTTATTTTTGTCGACCTGTGTTATCTAATAATGTTCCCCTTAAACCTAAACTTGTTCTAGATCAAGCAATAAATAGATACTATGTTTACAAAAAAGTACGTATACACCCCATATACCTTTCCTTTCATTGGCGCATAAATTTCTTCTTATAACATACAAACTTGACTTCAGTTATTTTATACATTTTTTTTTTAATTGACTGAGACTTCTTCAACTCTTCTTCTTTTTCCGAATCTTGGTCGACTTCAATACACAAATTTTTAATTTAGTTTTTCGATCTATAAAGCAAGTTCCCCGTCGTACTTTTTACTTTATATTGTTTTTATTTCCTTTGAATTCTTTTCGGTTTTATAATCCATAACTTATTTATCAAATCAATCAATGGAATCTGGTATGGCTTTTGAACTTTCATTTGTAAAACCCATAAATCAAATTGATTATATTATGTACGTATACCTCTTGACTTCTTATTTTATAATGTTAATTTCCATAGCCAACACCCTTTCTTATTTTGTTGCAAAAAATAAAAAATTTATAAAAAGAAAAAAAAAATTAAGTCGTTTGAGCTTTGTGGATATAAATTTTTAATTGTTGTGAACTTGAAAGTCAAACAAGTTTGCATAGCTTCGTGTGAAAAAATCAATGGTCACATTATGTAAGCAAAATTTGCAATACAGTACCTACTATTTGCCAGGCATTAAATCTTCCAATCAATTTGCATAATTTTTTTTCTTTCAATTTCGATATAGATTTATTTTTATTTACAAATGCCAAAAAAAAAAGAGATTAACTTAGTTGATATATTGCTGGATTTAAAATCGCTCCATTTTAGGATTAAAAATAGTCCGAAAAAAGAAAAAAGAAAAAAGAAAGACCGTTTATTTAAATTTATTAATTAAATTTTGCACTATTAATGATGGACTCTGCACGAGATTTCACATTGAAAGAGAACATTGCGAAAATGACTGCAAATTACTTTTTAATTGTGCAATTTTTAATTAGTAGAGTGTCTGTCGTACTCGTATCATTTTATATGAAGTTGGCAAGTTATATATGAATGGGAGGTTGGTTTTTTTTTATGGAAAAGTCCGGGCGGGGCAGCGCATTCCATAACAATTATACTACTAACTACCTTCTTTGCAAAAATCTACAATGTATGTATAAAGTATCTTGTTGATTTAAAAGTGTGCTATTTTGCATGATGTGAGATCTGAGTTTGAGCTTGTATATTATTTTTCATCATGTGAACAGGAAATTGCGAAAAGTCAATTCCTCTGACTGAGTTGAGTATATGTGTCCCATGGTGTTAAAAAAGTAAGTGAAGGCAAATTATTTCAGTAGTTTACTATACCAATGACAACCAGTAATGCATTAGGTAGTTAGGTTTTTTTTTTTTTGTATTTACCTATGGCAATTTAATTTCTTGCATTTAATAGGGTAGTGAATATATCACAAGTCTAACATGCATGCTTGTGTATTGAAAGCATGCAACTTTAAATAGTGATATCCTCTAAGAGTGCATAAATATCTCAATTTACCGCAGGTCTTTACTGTTTTTATTGGAATTTTATGTCTATTTATAGATCTCATTTGCCTGCAATTATCTTTGGTGAAAAATTTACTTTCTTAGCTCAAGTTGTTTGGTTAAATAATTGAAAATCTACAATTCGACACAGATCTGAGGTTTAATTACCAAATTACTTAACAAGATTTTTCAATGCACAGCAGTTGTTAGTGAGTGAAGCTAGGTTTTTGTGTGTAGTGGAAAATCTGGACAAAATCTTAGTATTTGTAAATACCTCCCAGGTTTCATTACTAGTGGAGCACCATAAGGCCAGTCAATACATCTCTATAACTTTTCAAAAGTTCAAATCAAAAAGTTAAGAAAAAATTGAATCCTTATTACAACAATTTTTTACAACTATTGCCAACTTTCAATTCTTCTCGTGTGCATTTAATTAATTTCTAAGAATGGAAGAGACCTACAATTAACAACCAAGTCCAGCAAGCTGCAGTCCCTTGAAACTAAAGATAAAAGTTTTTAATAGTTATATTTCTTAAAATATAACTTTAACCTAATATAAATAAAGAAAAAGTACGAAAAATTAATATTTATTTATAATTAAAATATATATAAATTGCTAAAAAAAATTGACATGACACAAAAGAAATGGAATTGTTATTCTTAAAAGTTTAAAATATGTATTAATGAAATTATAATTAGTGTATACGAAAGACTTCATACCGTTCTTCCATGGAGAATACTCAATTTTATAAAAAAATTGTTTTACTTTCTTCATCAATATACAGTTGAGTTTTAATTATATCAAAATATTTTATTTTTCTACTTAAGTTGAAGTGAGTCAAACTTATTTTGCATTAAAATTTTAAATAATAATCATAATCGAAGTAGTTTATTTTGGGATCGGGTCAAAATTCTGGCTTCAAAATTCTGATTTTCAAAATTCTGCTTTCTTAACGAAAATTCTGTTTTTCAAAACTCTGCTTTTTTTCTATTCTGCTTTTCAAAATTCTGCTTTTTAAAATTCTGCTCTTCAAAATTCCGCCAGCATTATACTTGAACAATAAAATTCGGTTTTTTTTTTTAGCATATGCGCTGACTAAAGAAAAATACACCTCATCAATGTAATTCAACATTGGTACTTTCCTAATTTTTTTTTGTTTAAGTGTCGCAAATATTTTTTAAAATGCATAGACTGACTTTCTTTCAAATAAAATCTATAACTTATTGGAACCGATGTTGTTTGAAACAAGATATTCCTTTTCTTATTAAAATTTTTGAATATTCATCTTTATTTGACAAATTAAAAAATTTTAAATTATTTTCGGAAATGTTTAGTATTAAAAACGTTTTCTTAATATTTTCAAATTTGTTCATTTATAAAATAAAAATTAATATACATTCAAAGAATGACAAATTATGTAGGTAAGTAATCAAATAAGCAGATAATTTTTCAAGAAGATGATTTTACAGAATTTTGCAAAAAATTAAAAAAGAGTTTGGAAAATGTTAAAAGGCGCGCGCTTTTTAACATTTTTTTTAATTTTTTCCAGAATTTTGAAAAACAGAATTATGAAAAGCAGAATTTTGAAAAACAGAATTTTGAAAAACAGAATTTTAAAAAGCAGAATTTTGAATGCAGAATTTTGACCCCAACCCGTTTATTTTGTATAGGTTCCTTTTTCAAAATTTATTAATTCTACTTTAATGAAATAAAATCTTGAACTGAATTAAAAGAACGTTTATGTTTATTTTAATTGGAACAACCTTCAAATGGATTTTTAAAATGTCAATGTTAGATTTAGAATGTAACTAGAACTCGCTACGTAATTTGACAAAAACCAACAATTTTGCAATCTTTTTCCGTTTAGGATTTCCAAAACTCAAATAAATGTAGATGTTGTTGTGGTTGTTGATTCTTATGTTGACAGTTTTTTTTTTATTAACAAGTACAGTTATCAAAACAAGGCTAGTGTAAGAACTCAATTTCTCAGTTAAATTGCATTTTTTGGATTTTGATATAAATCAGAAAAGACCATAAATATGACATCTAAATATGACTTTAGTGCACAGTACGAGAGCAAACTCCAATTACCCAAAAGTCTCTTATACCAAACGCATTCATAAGCCTCAAAGATTATTAAGTTAAGCATTGAAATGTTGTTTACAAGAAGTTCAGGTCGGAATGAATTCAACTCAAAGGCACTTCAACTTCACCACCTGACGAATGTATATAATATTTTTAATAGCAACCACCATCAGCATTCAACATTGAAATCACGACTTCTAGCTTAAATTGGTGGAGCCCATGCGCCGCCGCCACCGCCGCAGTATGAAAGGATTTTACACTATTCAAACGTTGTACTGTCGATCGAGATCAGTCAGATGAATTTAATTGATAGGAATCTATTTAACATTGGGACTCCGCCAACAATCGTGTACCATCAAAAAGAACCACGTTTAATCATTTTTTGTCCAAAGGCAAGTATAAGGTAATTATAGCGCGTGATTTTTTGAAAAGAAATAATTTGTGAGGTTGTTGTTTGTCTTAAATATTTTTTCTTTTTTTATTTTGGGAGTGCGTTTTATTTTGGTTTGAAAAAAAAAAATCGTGCGTTTTATTTGCACCCAGACAGCTTCTTTTAGAAGTTTACCTTGGAGGTTCGTGCTCGAGCTGATTATATGTGGAATGCTGCCCAAGCGTTATTAGCTAATTGAGCCTAGAATTTCAGTATTTAGCTGTTATTGGTTGAACTGAATTGGACTAATTTATGCCAAATTCCACCTAAGGACATATTCTTCTGGCATACCAATAACCTTGTTGTGTGTTATATTCGGAAACGTGCAAGAGAGGCAGGAAATCCGACAAAGATTATATTAGTTGAGTGTATGGCTAATTGATGGATTTTTAAGGCATAGTCGCACTTAATTGATCTGGGTCAATTGCGCAGCACGTCATGGCTCTTGTTGATTTATTGATTTGGACTGACGCAGTAAGTTGTTTGACAATAAGAAATGTTTTGATAGCTTTATTAAATTGTTCTTGAAATATTTGAAGCCTTGGTTGAAAAGTATGCTTGAAAGGTGATTTTAAAAGATTGTTTTTTAAGAACTTAGAATAGATACAAACCAAAACATTTAGCTGTTTGAGTTGTTTTAAGATTTTTAAGCTCGATTGTTTATTAGAGTGGGCCGAAAAACATTTTTTTATTTCGAATTTCAAATCGTAATAGCGCGGAAAAGTTGCTAATGGTGAAGACTAATAAGGGTTTTAAAAATAATCAAAATCAGTTCATATCTTCCGGTCGCGCATTGGCTCTGAAGTATTAAAAAAATTAAAAAAAAAATGTTTTTTCTACAAAAAAAGTTTTACCACCCTAACATATTATTTTTTGAACATAATAGCTTTAGAAAACTCAATATTTGACATTTTCCCTATTTTTTTTCATAAAAAATTGACTACTTTGGCTTCATATTATTCCCAACTATGTTTAAAAGCAGATATTAAGAAAGATGAAAAAATTGTGCTTACTTCAAAAAAAAAAGCAGCACGAAAAAATGGTCAAAAGTTTGGCACTTTTTGGACTTTGTTTTGAATATGTTTGATTTTTTTTTTTTTTTCATTGAATAATTTATCTTATCTTTATTCAAATTTTTCGTTTTCTTATATTGACTTAATTTAGAACTTTTATACTTGTAGATAGGTATCAGTTGAAAATAGAAAATTGATAAATTGAACTATTAATTTTGGTCTAAAACGTAAAACCAGTCTAACAATTGGATATAAATATTTTTGTGCTAAAACTAAATAGCTATTAGAAAAAACCTAATCAATTTAAAATAAATATAATTTGAAGATTTTCAAAATTAGCAAAAATAAATTGCATCACTTTATCATTGAAATTTTGTCCCCATATCTTACCTCAATATCTTTCATATACCTACAACAAATTCAAGACCTAATAGTGACTTTCTATGATTTCTTGAGGTTTCAATGGAAATCTGGAAATAAAAAATCGTACATTCACTATCAAATTACTGTGCTTCTGATCTTATCTCATGGAGCATGAGCAGCTTAATATTTCGCTATTCAATAAGAGTTATAGTAAAATTATTTAATGGCCTTTGATTGACCATTTAATTGAAGACGTCTAATGCATTATTATATCGATGTTTATTTTTATATCTTTTTTGCTGTTGCTTTTGATTTTAATCAATCAAGTCATGAGAGCAAATCCAAAATGTGTGGGAACCTAATTTAATTGGTGTTGAATTTCACAGCTATAAATTTAAGTATGGGTAAACATTTGGAAACACTTTGAGCTTACTAATTTCGGTTAAGATGTTTTAGTTTTTGGGATGCACGGTATTTTGTTATTTTCTGTTTTTTTTTTTTGGTTTGAAAATTTAATGATTTGGGCGAGGTTGCATTTTTGATATGGTTGTGTAATTTTCAGATCTTTGGTGACGATTAAACAAAGTTGCAATAAATCAGTTGAGTGATATTGCATGGGCTGCAATTTAAGGAGTGAATTTATTTTACATACTTTTATTTGGTATATGACATTCATACTGCAATAAAACTTGCCATGGCACAAGAGCAAACAAAAATATTTCATTGAGGCACATGCAAGTAGCGAGTATCATGTCTTTCTTTTTTTGATATTATTTCTACAGAATCAAAAATGAATTAAAATTTTTTAATATTTAATATTTTAATAAATTCACATCAATACCTATTTTTAATTGATCGATTAATTCTTTTCAGCATTTTATTTGAATTATTTAAAAATTAATGCACAAAACAAATTACACCAAATAAATTTCAAAATTTGTTGCAATATTCTAAAACAGTATATCTACCCCAAATTCTAGAATAATAAAATGCACGACTAGGTCGCACGAGCCTGCTCTTAGAGTTAAAGTTACTTAAATTTTTAAGACTTTTTATATAGAAATAAAAAAATAAAATTCGTTTTTTAAAAAAATAAAATAAAATCTGAAATAAAATTGCCCTCCAAAACATGTATGCAGTTTTTATTGATATATTAAGATGCATTTTTAGAAAAAAAATTTTCAAAATCGTTAGAGCCGTTTTTTTAAAAACTAATTTTTTATAAATAATTTTTTTGGAAAAAAAGTTCTAAAATAAAATTGGTATGCCATTTTGTAGAAATCACTCATCAGCATCTAAAAACAAAATTTCAAAATAATTCAATGTGCCGTTTTCGAAAATTTGATTTTTCAAAAAAAAAATTTCAAATTTTTTTTTTAAATCCAAAAATTATTTTTTTGCAAATTTTATTTTATTTTTATTTTTTATTTAAATTATATAAATGCTTCTTCACAAAAAGTTTCGTTGAAATCGAATAAGAAGTTTCGGAGATAATCGGATTTGAAAAAAAAACAACGGTTCTATGGCAGGTACCGTTAATAATGATTTTCAAAAAAAAAAAAAATTTTATCAAAAGATAAACCTAAGCTTAAAACTATCATTTGAATTTTTTAAACAAAATCGTTGGAGCTGTTTTCGAGATATTTGAATCTTACCGTTATTTTTGGTCAAAAAAAAATTAATACCAAAAACCCCTCTGGAGAGTCGCCAAATAGCGCTACATACCAAGTTTGACATCAATCGGTCTATCCGTTTAGGCTGTCGCTTCGTTTGCAGACAGACAGACAGCCAGAAAGACAGACAGACAGACAGACGGACTTCCGGGACCCACTTTTTTGGCATTCTCTACCATCGTAATGTCATGGAAAAATGTTATCTCAAGTTTTATATATCGCAAGTAAAAATTATCTAGAAAATAATAAATAATAAATCACTGCCTATAAACATTACCAGTTCTTGAAAGAATATTAAAAATTTCAGAAACTTCTCTTCTGGCAATATTAAATAAGAAACTAAAGAAAGTTTCTAGGCCATTTTATTGAACAATATTATTTACACTTTTATCAACTCTTTCAACACAAATTACCTACCAACACTCAAAAATGTAGGTACCTAACCGACCAATGTTTTATTTCAAATTTCTTGCTTATCAATCGTTTCTTAATTTTGCACGTAGAAGCCTGAAATAATATTTAAAAGTTAATTTTTTTGATTCATAGTTTGCGTAGAGAATAATTTATGCTTTGTATGTGTTTTTTACACCTTACAAGACGACTTTATTATTCATAAGTATGAAAAAGGATACCCAAAGAACTTGTTTCACAACTGTTTTACAAAAATCTGGTATATGATTTGCTCAAGCTGTTAACTTAAAAAAAAATATGTGAACATCTAGTTTTGCAAGATCTTTGTATGTTTTAAATTCAATGTTTTTTTTATATATTACCTACAATGTCTCCTTTCCTCCCGCAGTTATATTAAAATATTCTGACCCACAAAGTCCTGTTTGTAACTTGTAAGCATTTTAATATAAACAGGTATGTAAGTATTTCAACTAACTTTTTTTATGATTTTCTTCCTTTCACGAATTATTGCTTGAAGATTTCCAGGAAAAAAAAAGTCATATATACTCGTACATATGTAATTTTGTATGTTACAATACCGTCGCCACCACCGCCGACAACTTACCGATAAAATCTAATAAGTTGATTTATCGCACCTAGATTGCCTTAAAACAAAAAAATGCGACAACTTTGCTATCAAGTATTACAACTCATTAAAATCATATGAATTATGAATATGGAGTGCGAGCAACGACTTGTAATAAAAAAAAAAAAACACGAATGCAATTTTCAGCTATCGATACGCATAAAAAGTTGTTGCAATTTTACAAAACTCAACTTTGAAAAATTGTGCAAAGGTGCTCTGCATTATCCCTCAAAGTTGTGTAACATCAAAATAACTACAGCTAACGCGACACTGATATGTCCGTCCGCAAGTCCGTCCATTCCGAACTTTATCAATCAGGTAAAATCTGAAGACTGAGAGTTTAGTGGGTAATTAATTGATTGCGTTCTGGTAGGCTTCAATTTTGGTTTTGGTAATTTTGCTTCATTTCTGTCAGATTAGATCAACTAAACTGAATCCATTAATAGAAAAAAAAAAATAGACATAACTCTGGTTTTGTTAAGATTATGCCAACAAAATTACATCATGAAACCTTTCAGTTCTTTCAGTAAGTGCGCCTTAACTGAAAATCAATTATTTATATCTGCTAGATTTATCTTGGGAGATGATGACGATGTTGGCAAACATTTTTGAAACCTCGATTTGAATTGAAAGGTTCAATCAGTTAAATCCGGGTGCTAATTGCGCATGTACTCACGGAGAAAATATTAAAAGAAATTCACATTAATGTCCCTAGGCGATCAATTTTTTTAATTTAACTTAAAATAAAGCACCAGTTGAATTAAACCTCGCTATTTGTTCTTTTTTTTTATATGAATTTAGTATTTTAATAGATTAGTAATCCAAATAGAAAATTAAATTTGAATGGCATATTTGTCTTGGAATGGTTTGAGGCAACAAAATGTTGAACCGAAATAAATCAGGGAAAGTTTTTTGAATATATTTCATTAGTTTCGCTTACTGACCAATTGAATTGGAAACACACTAACTGTCCATTTTGCAGCTTCTGTGAGTCATTTAAGAGTACAGAGACATTCGTTTTATTGTAACGGATTACTGCGATCTAGAGTGATTAGATGTCAAAGTGTTTTTGAATGAGTTCTTTATAAAGGAGTTTTGGGTCTTTTTCGCTAAAAATAACGTTTTTCCTTAAAAGTATTCAAAATAAATTGCACGACTGGGGTCGCACGTACTTGCTCTTATGCTTAAAGTAACTATAATGTTAAAGCTTTTTATTCAAGAAATTTAAAATTCGATATTTTGAAGAAATTTCATAAGTAGTATAAAAAAATTAAATCTGTTTTTATAATTAATAAAACTCCGTTTTAAAATATCTTAAAAAAAAAAAAACAAATATGACATTTTATTTCTCGTATAAAAAGGTATTTTTAGAAAAAAAATTTTGAAAATTGTAGGAGCCGTTTTTTAAAAAAATAATTTTTTATATATAAAATTTTTTTAACATTTTTCAAAAAAAAAGTTGGTATGCCATTTTGAAGAAATAATTAATTTACACATAAAAACTAAATTTCAAAATTTTTCATTGATCCGTTTTCAAAAAATTGATTTTTCAAAAAAAAATTTTGAAATATTTTTTAAAAAACCAAAAATGCGTTTTTTGAAAATTTTCTAAAATTTTAATATTATCTTTACTTACACACTTTTGTATAAAAATTTTCATTTAAATCGGGTTAATTTTGTACGAGATATTCAGAAACGAAAAAAACCGTTCTATGACAGGTACCGTTAATAACATTACAAAAAATATTTTTTTTATTTAAAAAGTTGGCCCTTATGTGTAGTATTACACAAAAAATTTTAATCTAAATCGTTAGAGCCGTTTTTGAAAAAAATTAACTTTTCTATTTCCGTTATATAGCAGGTACCGTTAGTTTTGGTCATAAAAAAAAATTTCAATTTCCCCTCTAGGGAATCACCAAAAACTGCTAACTACCAAGTTTGAAGAAAATCACTTCACTCGTTTAGGCTGCAGCTCCAGATAGAGACAGACGGACAGACAGACAGACAGACAGACAGACAGACAGACAGAATTGCCGGACCCACTTTTTTGGCATTCTCCATCATCGTAATGTCATGTAAAATTGTTATCTAGAGTTCGATTTTTTTTACGAATCCTAAACTTGCCCTATAGTACCTATATCGCAAGTAAAAAAGTGAAAAAATTAAATTTCAAAAATTTCAGTCATCTTTTGTGCTTTCCATAACATTTATTGGGTTTCGGACTTTTTCTAGAATTATTGAAGTGGTTGAAGACAAAATTTAGTAAAATTTAAATTAATACATATAACAGTACCTACATCAATTGATCAAATAATTGTTATTTTAAAATATTCAGTTTAATAAAAAATGACAATATTAAATTGCAACCTATCATGAGATTATTCTTAAATTTATGTATTTCTAAAATAAAATATTTGAAGTATCCGTAATATTTTTCATTTATGTGACATGCTGACCTTTAAAAAACTTATTATTTTTTTTAAACTAGCTAAACTTCTTAAAATCAAGTTTAATTTAACAATTACTGTCACCTTTTTTTGGATGTTTGACAGTGATTATAAATGTGTTCTATAATAATTTGACTATAATTAACTAATTTAAATGCAAGTTATCGTTTCTACTCGTAGTATGGTGTTCTTAACAGGGTGAGAACATTAATACAAGAAAAAAACATAAATCATGAACATTTTTAGCATATTCAATTTTGGTTTTACTTTATTACTTTTTTTGCTAAAAAAAAAGTATCTCAAAATATAAACTTATCTTTACTACATGCGCTCTAAATATATAATTAATATCATGTCAATTTGATACTCTTTTAATCTCAAGTGTTAAATCTTAAAATTAAACTTTAAAAACAAAACAAACTAATTAAACATCACCTTCAAGTGGTATTTTTTGGCAAAACAATGCAAAATTTATTGCTCTTTATTAACAAAAACAATTTAACTAAAGGAGAAATAACCTTGATGTGTCACCTTTTTATTAAAACTTTGTCACTCACCTTGATGTGTAATAAATACTATAAAATATTTTTCGCTAACATAAACCTGTTACGGATGTAACTTAGAATTTTGTTTGACAAAATAAGTAAGTTAATAAAAAATCTTAGTGGTTTGTAAATATCTTTTATTTGTATTTCTTCATTTATTAGATAAAAGAATTGCATCAATCAAATTACTGAAATATTACGGTTCAATAAATCCCTTAAACGTAGCTGTAGTATTAAATTGTCATTCACTTTTTTTTGACAAATAATAATATGTTAATAACCTCATTTTTATGTGCATACGCTTTCACTAATTATATTGAAGATATAACTATTTTAATGTTTTATAAATATGAATAGTCAGTTATTTTGTATCTAAAGTGAACTAAAAGTGAATGCAAAAAGCTTTTGCTATACAAAATGCTTGATGTTGCATAGATGCTTGAGAAGTTTTATCTGATTTTTTCGACAAATAAAATAATATATTTAATTTGTATCACTTTAAATATCCAGAAATTCTTGGTTGAAACAATGACTGTGATCTTTTTGACTAGGTGTTGGAGTTGGTGATATAAAACTTTTAGTATTCGGAAGATGAATTTTTTCAAACTTACTTATTCATTATAAAAAGTAATTATTTTCTAACCACTTACTTTTTTAATAGAAGTAGGAAAAGAGTTTAAAACAATTTCGATATCAAACTCTTCAAAAAGTACACAAAATAATTTATGCATTTTTGATCAATGGTTAAAACTAAGTTGAAATAAAGCTTTGTTTATGGTTCAACAACCGTTAAATCCAAAGTAATAAATTATATATCTGACTAATTTCATTGACACTATAAAACTATGACCAATATTAATACTTCCGACTGAACAAAGACTGTTATTACGTTAAACATAAATCTTATAACTAATACTGCTGATCAAAACTTTTCCGCATCTTAAAGAAAGTTCAGCTACCAAAAGATTTTGTCAATACATATTTATTTTTTACAAAAAAAAATTTTATGATTAACTAAATAATGAATCAAATCATGGGTGAATGTCATACCAACTAATATAATTTATTATATAAAAAAAAAAAGAAAATACAAAGAGGGCCATTACGAAGTACCGAACGGTATTTTTTTATTATTTATCATTATAAAAAATGTATTACTTAACGTATGGTTAACTCTAATTAAGCTATAAAGTTGAATAAATGTTTCGATATTGCTGTAACAATGTTCCCTTTTTTTTGGGCTATTGTTTGTCTTGATAAATTGACTTTGGCGAATCAATTTTATAGGTCTACTGAATTTATGTCTAAATGAGATAGAGATAAGAATGCGAACAATATTATTAAATTGTAATCAAATTTTTTTTACCAACTCATACAGTTTAAGGCATTTTTAAGACAATGCAACGCACTTCAATTGAAATTGCCCTGAAGCTAAAGACCTTAGACCAAATTGAAGATGAAGGTCGAATGACTTGAATTATTTTATCTCTATATTGGTGGTAATTAGGTGATGCAAAGAAATGTTTGTTTTTGTTGTTTGCTGGAATTAGTTTTTAGTTTTTTGTTTTTTTTTCTTCAATTTTTCAATCAAAATAAAAGCTTTTTTATTAATGACGTTACAAAATTATTGTTAGAAGATAAGGATCGAAGGAACATTTTCACCTACAGACAATTTTTAAAAGTGGTACACTGTGGTGTATGCGTAACATTTTTTTTTGAATGAAAATTAAACATATTTAATACTAACATTTATCGCTCATCAATTAATTCAATCAATTGATAATTTATGACCCTGTTTTGATCAATCAAATAATATTTACAACTAGTCAATCATAAATGAATTACCTACCTACAAATAACTCAATCAATAAAAGCAAAAAAAACAAAATTGATAAATTTCAAATCAATATTTTTATGTTTCCACTTGTTTAAAATTAATTTTATTTTACTTTGTCACATAAACTTTAATCGTTTAATAGAAAAAAGCATTAAGTAAATAAAACATTGTAGGCAAATATTTACTCTAATCTCTTGCACACAACAAATCTTACAACTGTAAATTATTACGATTGATATCCAACAAGCGACTCAGTCTGTCCATATGTCCAAGTGCTCATACCTCTCGCACCAAAACAAAACATAACTCAGCTCTCAGAACCAGCATAACCACTTTGATTGCGGCCTACAGACAGAATTAGGCCAAACCAAGCAAGCATTCATACACAATTAATATTCACCAACATACTCACCAATGGCCACAACAACTTTCGATCTCAATATTATCCAGCAGCCAGTTGGTCGGACGATCGACGGAATCCACACAAACAAGGGGTATGCCTCCATCGTCGTCGCTAAACGAGCTGATGTTTTTTTTTTGCTAAGCGAATAGTTGACGTAAATTCGTGCTGTAATACCCGCAGCTAACTGTTTATGTGTGTAAACAAAATACGATATAGAGCATAAGCAAAAAGTCTGAATGATAAAAAAAAGCTTTTCACTTTCCTCCCAAAAAAAATCTTTAAAAAAACAACCTCCCACTCTTTTGTGCGAGAGTCATTTTCTCGACGATCGATGGCACCTGTTGCATCTCCGAAAAAGGTATTCTCTTATGTCTTAATATCGTACGGTATAACGGAACTTCCCAAACTCTCTTCACTCTTAAAATTTGTTAACTACTCTCTTTCGATCGAACTGCATGCGAATGAGTAACAAATCTCAAAGCTTAAAGTTTAGAAATAACTTGATTGGCAGCATCGAGCCTTAGCCCAACCGCTCCTTTAAACCAAAATTACGGATATTGCACGAGTACAGTAATTCATGTTAATAAATAAGAGCAAAAATTGTATACACACATAACCAAGTAGTTGAGACTTTATAGCTTAATACGACACAACTGAAACTTGAGTTGATGTGGTATTGGTGTGTTGGTTGCCGATAGTGAAGGCTTAAATGAGGGATTGATCTTCGAATTCTTGTGTTTGTCTCTGTGGTAGAACAGAGACTGCAATTCGAAGTTGGTAATTTCTTTGCGTGGTCTCAACCAGCAGCAGCAGCAGTAGCAATAGTTGTTGTCTCGAAGACTTGGTTCATTTAGAAGGTTTTAAATAACCGTTCAGAGTTAAGGTTGCCTTCAGTTTGGTGCTTAAACGCGGGTCGCGCATTTCTTATTTCGCGCAAAGTTAGCTTGGATTGGTGTTCTCTTTTTTTATTTGTTTAAATTTCTTTTATAAATCTATTTCATCACGATTGTAGTTCCGCAAATCCTTCATTAGACCAATTCACATGAATGGATAAATCATAAATGGGATACTTCTTCATCGAATAAGCTGTGATTTTTTGGTTCGCGGAGTTTAATTTTATTTAACAACTGGATGCTTTGAAAAATAAATTTATAAAACCGAAATCAATAAATATATCAACCTCAAATAAATAATTCTTTTATTATGTGGTTATTGTGACATATTTTTTATTTTTTTTAATCAGTTATGCATTTTATATAAGGTGCAATTTTTAAAGTGCTAAACAAATATTATATTTTATATCGAAAATAACTTGGATATTTTTATTAAAAAAAAATTAAAACAAAAAATAAAATTATAAGGAACATCAACGGTCACATAATGTTTGTGAAGTGGATTTTTAATTTTGGATTGAACAGTTTCCCTGTTGTCCTGACAATATTTGTTATACTTTTGGATACTAAACGCCTTGCAAGTGCCGTACGTGTTGGATCACAGTCAAGAGTTAAAGGTAAAAATTTAAAATAATTGAAATTGGTGTTATATTAGGATGGCTCGTAATTTCTTAATTGTTTCAAAATTTATAGAAAAATAGATACATTTGGAATACGTATGATTTTTTTGTTTTAATTTATAATTAAAAAAATATCAATTACGAAAAATTGGTATTTCACCATTTTGTTTAAATTTGTTCAATAACTAGTTGTAAAGTAAAAAGTTTAAAGATAAATTTAAAAAAAATAATTAAGTGTTTCCTTCTTTTGCTGTTCTAAGTAATACAACCTCATTTTTAAAAATATTAGTCCTGTATTTTTAATTATTTTTTCCCGGGGAATAACTTGAAAATACTTAATAGATCCTGATTTCACGACATGATAACCACATAGAAAAGAGAAACGTTTTGTCTGTCATTACAAGCCTTTTCATTGAGGTTCATGAGTTGTGAAATTATTATAAAGAAAAATATTAATCTCCTACAGACGATATAAACATCCTTCTCGATGAGGAAAAAACTATTACCCTCTTGAAAAATGAAATCTGTTTGAAAAAAAAAAATTCATTTATTGCTTGTTCACATCTAGATTAGCTCTTTACTAAAAAAATAATTATTGATTCAAGTCTAGTTAGTGAATAGAATAAACCAAAAATTAGGGGTATAAGAATTAGAATTTGTCCACTATGTATTTTTTTTTTTTTTTAAAGATCCTCTCAACTTAAACATTTTTGTAAGTTGTTCTGGCTAAAAAAAATTCAAAAGTAAAACACCTCACATTTTCATATTTTTAACAAAAATCAGTGTAAATGTTTAAAATTTGGATAGATGATTTGGATTGACCTCGAAATATATCGATTAGTAATTAAGATATAAATGATATTTCCTCTAAACTGAAATTTTTAGTTTGGCAAGTAATTAAAGTAATTAAAAAGTATAAATTTCTCCAACGAGTTATTTTCTGATCAAATCAAAAAAGCTAGATAAACTTTAAAAAATTAGATAATTAAAAATTAATAATTAAAAAATATTAAATAATTTAACATGCACGATCCACTTAGAAGTTTAACCTTCGTATACCTTTCTATCTGGTCACTTATTTATTTTTTACTTCAGTTCTTAAAAGAGAAAATATTCGCATTTAGTTTTATTTAGGTACAATACCAAAAAAATATATTTTGCATTTTTGGTTTGCATTTCGGAAAAAATTCCAAAAAAGCCAAATCAGTTTAATGAGGAGAGGTTTTTCAGATGCGCTTAAAAAAAAGGATGCATTTTCTGTCCATAGTCTTTTGTCCTTTGAGACCTTCAAGTAGTAAGACCTGAACTTAATTCAAAATGTTTTCAAATAACTGATAAAAAAGTGTGAATATTTTGACCTTTTTACATGACTGCGTACAGAGATTATGAAAAAATTTTCTTATTTTTTTGACGTTTCTCTGGCAAGACAAATTTGGTAGTGTGCAAAAATAAAATTATAAATAATTTAATGAAAATTTGAAGAGGATTTTTTTATTTTGAGCTTGTTTCATTAAATAATTATTTTGAAAACATTTTTTTTTTTACAATTATGAGTACTAGAAAGTGCTACTTGCTAATTCATTTAACATTTCTTTTTAAAAAGTAAGTTTTTAAACCCCAACGCCGCATTAGATATATAACTTCAAAAATAAACCCCAACGCCGCACTAGATATATAACTTCAAAAATAAGCATCATTGCTGAATTTTCAGTTAGAATAACGAATTCAATGCTAGTTCATTTGAGGAAATGAGGAAACGAAAATGTCGTTTCAAACTACATTTTAGGGTTAAGAAGTTTGAGTAAAAATCTATCTTAAGAAAATTGACCAGGCCTGAGCTGTTCAATAGAAAAATAAATATTTTCAACACCACTCTCTGGAATGGATGCAATGTTTTCTTCTTACAGTTTCAAATGACACAAGACCTTGCAATAATACGACGAAAATTATATATACCTAAGTTCCTAAGTGCTCGGTTGCCTACTCGTATATTACCTTGTGAAGTTGTAGATCAAGGGGCCAGTAGTGCTCAGCCAACTTCTCTAGCAACTTTGGCACTACACCCTTATTTACAGGAAACAACTCAGGCCATTTTCGGACCCCCTCTAACTTCCACACCAAAGATGCTATAAATTTTAAACTCGCTACATTTGTTGAGGTGGTCAAAACCAAACTCCTCACAAAATTTCTTGCTTCTTACTACGAGTAGTTTCTGAGATATTGGGCTTCAAAAATCGAAAAAAAAACCGTAACTGACTCACTGACAGATCATCAAAATAATGGAGAACTTCCCGCAATTGTAGAAACTTGAAATCTTACACGGTGATAGGACTGGTGGTGTATACAAAGGGAAAAATCGAAAATTTCAGATTTTCAATTCAGGAAGCGCGCCCAGGCGTGGCATCCGCCCATTTCCGCTGAATTTTCATCAAATATTATAGAGCACTTCTGACTGTCGTAGAATCTTGAAATTTGGTAAAATGCTAGAGCTGGTAGTTTATACAAGGAAAAAATTTAAAATTTGAAAATTGTAGCCATGGGGCGCAACAACCGCCCATTTCCGCTGAATTTTCATCAAATATTAAAGAGCACTTCTGATTGTTGTAGAATCTTGAAATTTGGTAGAATGGTAGATATGGTAGTTTATACAAAGGAAAGCATTTAAAATTTGAGAATTTTAGCCAGTGATCGTGGCAACCGCCCATTTTCACTGCATTTTCATCAAATATAGAGATTTTCAATTCTACAGCCATATGTACCTTACAAAAAGTAGTGAAATCACAACAAAAACATTACTGTTAAAAAAAGAGCCAAGTTCTCCTATGTTGAAATTATGTTGGCACAAAAAGTACTGAGATGTAAAAGTGTACCAAGTTCCAAAGTTTGGGTTCAAATTCGTATCAATAAAATTTTGATTGTTTACTTTGCAATTTTTGAAATAACTAAGAGAACAATCAAAATTTTATTGATACGAATTTGAACCCAAACTTTAGAACTTGGTACACTTTTACATCTCAGTACTTTTTTTGCCAGAATAATTTCAACATAGGAGAACTTGGCTCTTTTTTTAACAGTAATGTTTTTGTTGTGATTCAATTTAATTGAAATACCTGATACGTTCGGTTTTTATAGTATTTTCAAATTTCGTCCATCGAAATTACATATTATTTAGGTGTAGGGTATTTTTTCTGTTGTTTAGTTTTTTAGAGGCAAAATGTTATAAAAATGACAAATTAAAATCTTAAAATGTCTTTTAAGCGACCCGAAAGGAGTTTATTTCATTTAAACATACAATTTGTCCTAATAACAAGTGAAGTCCCTTGACAATACTTAACAAAAAAAAAGAACTTTTACCTTTAAATAAATTCTACTTGTAACACCTTTGATTTTAATCTATATAAATGGTTAAAATTATTGTCTTTAAATCAATTTATCCGTTCTCTTCTCAATTCACAAATTCTCAATGTCCCTCAAGTACAATTTTAACTCCACTCAATGTTCGTCTAACAAAACCCAATCTCTCATGAATGGCAAAATATTTTTAATATCAAGTGTCGTATACTCGAACATTGTATTTAGACAACATAAAAAAATTAAAACCAGTTGAAAAATTGTTTTTACCTCGATTAAATGTGTGTTGTAAAAAAAAGTTGTCAGTGTATAATACATCAACGAGAGGTCCACAGAGATTTCTTAATTCTTTAATGAACATGTTTCTTATCACTTATGTGGGTTTTCTAAATCATTAGTCATGTATTTCAGCATTTGTATATAATTAATTAGACAGTGCAACTGACTTTGTTAATACACATATGAATTGATTGAATATAATTATGAGCAAAAAAAAAAAAAACGTTGGAATTTGAAATCGACACTATACATTAATTGGCATGATATAATAATTATTTTGCAAAACCAGATTTTGGAAACAAGAAAAATTCCTACGCTTTTATATATTTTTTCTACATTACAAACTTTTTTATCTAGATTTTTTTATTATATAAAAATGTATGTTAAATTCGTATGTGTTGGAAAAAAGCACACATAAAATAGTTTGAAAACCTACACTATCTTACTTATATTGGAATTTATTTTAACTTATTTATTTAACTTATTATGTATTTATTTATTTATCTAATATATTAATTATACATAACCTCTGCAACTTTTACTCAAAAGTCACTTTTTTATCCAAATATTACTTAAACAGCAAGAGTTCGTACATTGTATATACTCCTTTAATAAAGTACCATTTCCAATACTCAACTAAAAATTTATAGCCTTGAAATATAAACCAACTAAGTGCGTCAGAGTCGTGCATTTTTTATTATTACTATTTTTTGAACTCGAATTATATCAACTCACTCCAAAATAATAAATTCAATAAATAAGATTTATTTTTATCTGCATTCAAATTTATGTAGAAACAAATGAAATAACTTCTTTATGCTAATTTCAACAACTCACTACTGGGCAATAAAAAACCGATTAAAAAAATATAAATTTTTATAATTTTTTTTATTTTTAATTAAAGTTCGATAAAATAAATTTTAAATGTTATAAGCCATAATTCAATCAGAAAAGTTCATAAATATAAACAAATTACTTTGATTTGGTTTGGTGAATTTATACTGAAAAATAACATGAATATTGTAACAAATTTTTTAACTCAAATGTAGTTGATTGCAGTTTGAATGATGCATTACTTTTGAAAATCAAAGATAAAAAAAGTAATATTTCAAAAATTAATCAATATTCATTTCAAAATAGAAGCCTTATGCTTTTTTTATTATAGCAGGAGTGCAGTATTTTGTTTAATAAGTAGTAAATGGTTTAAAACCATGGATTTTAAAAATTTGAGTTTTAGGCTTTTTTTTTAATAAAAATAATATTAAATTTAAGTTTTTTTCATCAATTGCCAATTTAAATTTTAGGCTGGCGTATAGAAACATATTTTTTTTTTTTTGTGAGAAAAGTTATTCCTATTTAATTTTCAGTTGATTTTTAATTGTTTGTTTCTTATCATTCAGTCAATTAAAAAAACCCTTTTGCCTTAAAGGGGGAGGGAGAGGAAATAGACTACATTTCATACATTTTTTCTTACCTAACTTACACGCTTTAAATTTTCGTCGCATCTCATGAAAATCAACTTGTTTAAAACATTATCGAAGTGGGTCACTATGGTGTATGCGTACTTTTTTTTTTACAAAAACCGACTTTACTGGATTATTTTCTGACAAATCTTTATAACTTTATTGGACATCAAAAATTCCGTCTTCCATGATTTTGACCCACACAAAACCTTGTGCTTTTCATTTTACTGCGATCAACCACTGAATAATTTACCCCAAAAATAACAAAATAAAATAATTTTTTAAAAAAAGTTTGTTCAACAACAAAAACTTTAAGCCCTACAATCATTTAAAAAATTTAACCAAAGTAAAACACACGTGTTTCCTCACTCAACATGAATTAAATTTAAGTTACGCAGGCATATTATGAATCAATCAAAACTGTCATAATACCACACCTTCCATCTCATCAAAAGATAATTTACAATAATTTCTTATTAATTGTTGCTAATTTGAATAATTTTTCATCAGTTCTTGATTAAATCTGAATGAATTGTTGTAAACGTATTTACGGCAAAGTTATTATACATTTAAAATTAATTTCTATCGACACTTTAAACTGGTTTTTAATTGCAAACTTTTATAAAAGCTTGCAGCTATAATCATATATCGTTATGAGTTACGCATTTTTTTTTTAAATATTAATAAAGCTTAAAATACCAATCTTAAAGTGGCAGTTTATACTTAAGAAACTTGTGTTAATTTTAGCAACTAATCCAATCCATGTAGAATTTAACGAACAAATATTTTCTGATTGAATTTAATTCTCAACGCAGTTTTCCATGTTGTTTTTCTTTTTTTTTTTTATATCCACACAATTCTTGTGCGTATCTCGCATTCCAGTAACCCACTTTTAAACAGCCTCCTTTAACTTCATATATCATATCGTTTAAATAATTTAAATGAAAACAAAATCGTTAGAGCGACCAATATTACGTGCACGTACGTTGTCGATCGTCGGTCGTATTTACACACTTGCGTACCTGAAACTAGTTATAAAATTATTTATCGAAAGATTTACCAGTGATCCAGTTTAAAATGAGAACATAGAACAATCTTCAATATAAAGTTGTATAGAGACACACATGACATCTAAAAGATACATTCAATTAAAAAAATATATAAATATATTTAATTCTAACGACTGGTTCTGGCAGATCAAGTTGAAGTATAGGCATCAGTTTGAACAACACAAGAAAACTCTTTACTGGCTTAGTAATTGGCAAACAATCTCTAAGATCTCATCACTTATGTCATGCGATTTAAAGCAGCTTTCAGAAAAATTCGTCTTTTAGAAATAAGGCGGAGAAATTTATCTAGACTTGTTGACGGATTTATCTATACTTTTTCAATGTTCAGTTAGAAGATTGATAATTAATTTAATACCACTCGAGGTCAAATTAATGAGGAATTAAACTTTTACAATTTCTCGTTGAATACAAATAAATTAAATATTCCTGTATCACGTAAAAATTAAATAAAGAACACTAGGTCGCACGTTTTTGCCATTAAAACTTAAAAGAGTTTTAAAAAAAAACAAGAATTTGTGCAAAAGTTACAGTAATTCGGATAGTTCACAGTCTGAATCAGTTAACTGAATTCACAATTACATTCTACGCACTTTATTCAAGTTAACCTTTTTATTATTTAAAAAAAAAAACAGTGCTGCATTGACGAGTCAATATTTGAATTTTTTGACATATTTTAGAGAAAACTACTATACTTTGAATGTTTTCCTTGGAAGATAAACATTAAAATGCATGAAACTATGGATCTGATGCATAATTTTAAAGTTAATGTCGGCTATTAAACTGAAGAATTTTTTGTTACAATTTTTGTTTTACATTGTTAGGCAAATAAAATAAAAAAAAAAAAAAACACGTTTGGATGTCAGCTCTTTTGTTTTAATTCTCACACTTTTCATACAGACGTCAAAAGTGAAGCACATAATTTAAATTTACAATTTTTTTTATAATTCTTTGAAATTAACAAAATAAATATTAAATAATATAAAAATGATATTAGATATCTTTTATTCGAGCTATGACATGACAGAATTCTTCGTTCAATTCAAAATAAAAGCAAAATCGATTGACATTGTTGTATTTCTCTCCATCGCATCGAATGGTAAAAAATATTTTACCAATTATTTTCTTCTAAAACTATTTGAAAAATACATAAAATGTCTTCGATTCATTTTTTCTTTACCAGTATTTGCTTTTTTTATTCGCTAAAATACTTAATCTTATCAAATAAAAAGTTGCTATCAAAGCGATTGAAAACACATAATTTTCTTAAATAGCTATGTAATAAAACATTTTTCGAAAACCTGCAATCAACTAGTCTTATTGTATTGATATGCTTTCAACTTTCTATAAATCGGCAAAAAGTTCAATTACATCGATCGTTAAGAGGAGCAACAACTTTTAAATTAAATAATCAAGATGTTGACTTGAAATACATCTCACACAAAACTCGTTCAATTAACTTGTTATAGTTGTATTAGCAGAGGGATGACTAACCTGGAACTCAAACTCTCTAAGCTATATGAGACCTGGAAACTACCCAGCCTCATTGATATGATGCATTTGTGCTAATGTGGAACACCTTGTGTGGTTTTGCACTTGAAGGTCTGTGACACTATTTATACCTATATGTGTATTTCTAATACAAATTAATTCACTGAAGAAAAGAAAAAAAAAACGTTCTAGCGTGGGAAAGCAAAAAATAACAAGTGCTTATACCGCATATCACATTACAACGTCACTATAATAATAATAATAATAATATCAACAACTCTATACCATAACCTCTTTTCCCACGAGCCCTACATTTCAAATTCATGATTGATTGGTGTGTAAGTAGAAAAATATTGAGATTATGATCATGATTCAAGGAAAACTTACGAAAGCCCTTTTGAATTGAATGTGACTCAAAAGCGACTCCACTCATGACAAATTACTGGTTTCCTGAAACCTGTGTGAATAGAGGCTCATATTTCTTTATACCTACCTATCCATGAAGACAAATGCCCATACCAATATTATAAGACGTTTGCACGCTTGTGCCAGCTAAATAGGAAACCATTAACTTTTTTTTTCCAGTCAATTGATTGATTTTAATGCGAGAATACAGCCTGAAGCGTGAAGGGAATAGAAAACAAAGGTGTGAAGTCAACCGCAGGCTCCTCCTGAATTATAGTGGTAAGACAGTAAAAGGTGTTTGTTTTTTTTTTTATTTTTTTCGTTTCTTTTCTTCTTCTTTTTTTGTTTTGTGTCTTAGTAAGTATTTCCTTTTCCTTTCAATGGTGGTGTTTTCCCGTTTATAGTGAAAAAAACCAGACATCTTGTGTCACCAATACTATCTTTCAATTTATGGAAAATTATCTTTCAATTAAAAGCTGCACAGTAGGCGACTTAACATTAAATCAAAGTTTTTATTGCAGACTTTAACTTTTACTAAGCAAACAACTTAAATTTGATTAAAAAGTCATGTTATCGTACAGTCGTGTCTTTTTTTGTTCAAAAAATATATTTTTTTAATAAATTACAAATGTATACAACGTAAATTTGAACTGCATAAATCTTCCATTTCAAATTTTTGTTTCATTTAATCCTTCGGTACGAAACAATTTTTTCCAAAATTCTGTTAAACTGAATTTTAACATCAATTCTTTCCGAAAAAATGTAGGAATTCTTTTAAAAATGTTTGCTTATTTCAATTCTTTCTAACATATGAAACGTATACAGTGTATATACTATACACGGTTAAAAATTTTGGTGTAGATTCTACGAAAATTTGGGTTACATTTGAGGCAACACCAAAATTTTATTTAAATTTCTAGTACAAAATTTATTCAAATTTAATTTTTTTGTATTAAAAATCAAGGACGTTTTCCTGAATTTACACAAAGCGCCTTAAAAATAGTGCAAATTTGGATTTTTATTTTTTACTTTTTATCAGAAAAAAGGTGACCAAATGCATTTTTCTGAATCAAAACAGTTTTATATAAGTACTTATTCAGGTAGCGATGACCCTAAAATTGCTTCCAATTTCGTTAACGTTCTTAATACAGTTTGATCAAAATTTTATTTCTTGTCTTAAAAAAAGAAAACGAGTATTTATTTTTATTCTTAACCAGATAAAGTTATAATTTAGGTGCAAAGGAAATAGTTTTTAAATATTTAATCCTATGTGGGCTTGAGGTCACATAGGATTAAATATTTAATTAAACAAAGGTCACGAAGTAAGGAATAATTTAAATAGTTTTTAATTCAAATTTTCTTATATTTCAATACTTTTGAATACATTTTAATTTTTTTGTATTTGAAACCATAACATTTTATTTTTTTTTGTATTTGAAATTAATAAAAAAAATTATTAAAAAACTGTGTAATAAATTTTTTTGTTTCCGTATCTAATAGCTTAATATTTACGATTCTTTTTCATATTTTTGAATCACAAGATGGCTTAAATTACTCTTTTTCTAATTTACAAAAAAAGTTTGGGTTCAAAAAACCAAAGCGGTTTTAGACAAAACAATTCGAAAAATATTCTTAAAAATTAATACAATATTTGAAAAAAAAAAATAATAAATGTTTTTTATTAACAATATATAGGTACCCCAAACAATTAATTCATTCACAAAACAATGCTATATTTAATCAATTTCATTTTAAATTACATAAAATTATGTGCGTATCAAAAATGATACAATATGGGTTTTAACTACGACACAGTTTTGAACCGTGTAAACAGTCGGTTTCCTTAATTTCGTCAAGAACTTAATACATACTTTAAAGTAAAAAAAAGGTTACAATAATTTCTAGATGGAATCCTTACTTTAACTAGTAATAGTTGAGTTGGGACTTATCGTAAATCAGTAAAAGGACTGTTGTGAAGTTTTTCGACTTGCTAACATTTGAATTTTACTTTATTTGCAAACTATATTAAATATTATTATGACTATATTTTAAGAGGAAGAAATAATTTAATATGATTAGAACTTTCGATCTGAAAAATTAGTTCAAAAAAGTTCAAAAAGTTTAAGTTTTTCCTTTTAAACGATAGATGAACTCAAAAACTCATAAGTTTAAGTGTATCTTTTTGACATATTATTATTAATCCGTATAAGCATTTATAAACTATATATTTTGGTCTTATTCAAGAAAAAGAAAAAAGTCTAAGTCAAGCATGGCTTCGTCAATAGGAGGTCTACTACTACTAAACTTGTAGTCTTTAACAACACCCTTGAACGTGGCTTTCAATAAAATCTAGTGTATCATTCAAAATTTAAATTTTTAAAATGGTTTTAATCCTACCTTACCTGTAACGTGTTCAAATCAAAAATATTCATTTAGATTATGTGAATGTATGTAACTTCTGGCATTCCGCAAGGCAGCTATTTAGGACCCCCTTTTGTTTTTTATTTTTACTTGTAAAATTCATGGTAGGCACGCTGCGCTGGTGACATTAAAGTTTATATCAGTATTAAGTCAACTCTCGATTGCTTTAATTTAAAAAGACTCTTGAATAGGATTTTTGATTGGTGTGAAATTAATAACGTTCATCTTAGTGTTTCAAAATATCAGTGTATGTCTTTGTAGTAAAGTAAATTTTCAATAAAATTTTCATATATTCTGGGGGAAACAAAGAGTTATGGAAAAAAAGATCTCAGAATTATATTTCGCCTTCTATGTCAGGTTTTTCAATTCAAAACCCCACTGTGATTTCCTGAGCTTATTATTTTTTTTTTGTACGTCTACATGCATATTTGGAACTTGTCCAATTCTTCAAATGTTATTACCCTTTCGGTCAAGACCATAACAATTATTTCCTCGACATGAAAAACTTGTATACCTAACGTTTGAATGTTAAAAAGCTAATGCCTGTTCCGTCACGCCATTGCCATCTCCTAAAATTGATCATCAATTGTAAATCTAGGAAAACCTGAAAACTCAAGGAGGGGTTTTTAATGGTTCATCTCTGTATTTGTTAAACACTACGGCACGAGCATAAAGTATTAAAAATACACAAAAATAAAAAAACAAAAACTTGTGGAAATTCAGCTTGACGCATCTAGACAGGATATACTACGACTTGCACTCTGTCAAGACTTCAAGACTTTGTTTTATTTCTTTCCGGTTAGCGGTTAACAGCAAAAAAAAAATTATCTCCATCAACAAAAACAACAACAAAAAAGACAACTGTATCTTCTTCAGGCGATGGCTGGCTGGCTGGTTTGTTACTGGTAGTGGTAGATGCATTCATGTTTGTCTAACTTTTTTTCATGTACCATAAAGTTGTTGTTGTGTCTTTTTTTTATTTTTTATTTTTGAAATGTCAGAGAAGAAAATTGCATGGAAAAGTTGTTCGTTTACTTTAAGAAGTTCATTGCGATCACGATTTTTTTTTTTTATTCATTTTACTATTATATTTTGTTTAACAAATATCATTTGTTGGATTGAAGGACACTAACTCGTTTTTGAGTTAGGTTGACTTTTACTTGCATGAATGTTTTTGTCTTTGAATTTTAAGTGATTTTGCGTTTGGAATTTGAGTGAATTCTTGATACTTTCTGTCTGAAATGCAAATGTTAACTGAAAAATAAAAAAAAAAAATATGTTCTGTTTGCCCCACCTACATAATTTTGAATTAATTAAGACTTTTGAAAGCAGATTAAGTTTTAGAAATATTTGTGAACTATTTGATTTTTTTAATAAGAAACGACTAACAGTTTAAAATTTAAATTATTATTATTTGAAAAAATACATAAAAATAATAATAAATTGAATACAAATCCAGACAACAAAAGAAGCGCTAATTGGCGATTTAAACTAATAACAGCTCATTTTTTCCACTTACATTAATTAATTATACTCTTTATTTGTTGCTACTTTTATACTCATCAATAGAAATCTAATACCTAACTCTTTTTTGTTTTTTTTCTCTTCTAGGTAAGTTTTTTGGCCTTTTGTTTTGCGTGCTGAAATTGTAAAATCTGAAAAAAATGGGAACATGTGGTGTATAAATATGTGTGTAAATTGAAAGTAAGTATGTAACTGCTATATAGAAAAGATTTTATAAATTTAACTTTAGTTAATAAAGTAAATTAATTTCGTTTGTCTTGTCAGAAAACTTTTGGAGTTTTTTTAAAGTGAACAATTCTTTAGTATCGTAGTGATTTGAAACACGATGAAACGTGTTTCAAATGAATATGAAATTAATTTCATATTCATAAACCTGAGATAACGGTGAAAAGATGTTCTTTTTCAAAACATGTTATATCTTTTGATCTAGAGCACATAAAAATTGTATTTAACTTCAAAAATTCTAGCTCTTTTTGTGAATGTCGAACAAAGACAGACATGATTTAAGAAAATATTTAAAGCTTAAATAATAACCTTTCATATGATATAAAATTTACTATAGGTTGTCATATAAAAAAATGGATTTAAAGGTGATGGAATAAAAAAAAGTTAGATTTTTTCGATTTTTTTTTTTTTTTTTTTTCTTTTCAAGAAAGATGATTTTTTAAGGTTTCACTTCTACTTAGTGTGAATTGCAAACATGATTTTTTTTAAACTTTCTTAAGAGCTTTCTTAACGAATTTTCATTTTTCTATTTTAAAAATTTTCTACCCAGGTCAACAGTTATAGAAATTGATAATATTATTTTGACCACATTCTTAATTAGACAATTTTAACGTATAGATAAGACTTAAATCTTACTTTCATTAGATTTCCATGAAATACCTTCTTCTTGAAATTTTTGTAACGGATTGAAATAATTTAGTGCGTAGAAAATCTTTTTACAGAATACAGAAAATATTCTCCTTTTTTATTTTTTATTAATTAATTTCACGATAGCAAAACCAACAAAATATATAGCTTCGAGGTTTTGTTTCCTTCTTTTACAAGAAATGCTTCGAAACATTATTAGTAATCCAGTTAGAAATTGTTCTGTATTATTATTAAAATGGTATAAAAAAGAGTACAATGTATAAGTAATGAATAGCAAATACTCTATAATTTCTTAAGTACTCAGATCAGAAAGCAAATAAATCAAATTAAGTGTAACAATTTATTTAACCTGTTTACCTATTTGATCTAAATACGAGGACGTATATCTACTTATTAACAATTAATCAAATTCACTTTCAGGGATATATATAATATAATAATAAAAACACTTAAACCTTTGACCGTCTTGAAAGAAAAAAAAACAGCATTTTATGTTTGAAGCTCAACATAATCTTTTTTAATAGTTCTTGTTTTTTTTCTGCTGTTTGTTATCATAATAATAATTGATTGTTTAGCTATTAAATAAAGTGAAACTTTTTTTAATTCAGGAAATACTTATTTACAGAAAAACAAACACTTTAGGTGTGGTTGAATTTATGTTTGAAAACCGTTCACGAGATGGAAATATCTCGTAAGCGACCTTAAAGTAATATTTTCTAATATTTTCTAGACAAAAAAATTCTTCCGTATTATTTATGAAAATGAGAAAAAACCCTTGTACCTCAACAATATGTAAAAGAGAGTGAAAATAAAAAGTTTTCACAGAATTTCCAAATTCCTTAAATTCATTCATTTCTTTGACATAACTTCGTCATAATTTATATTATAACTCATCTTTTCACTGAACACTCTCATTTGAACAATATGGTATTTACTTTCGCTATCGAATATTGTCGCTATAAAAAATCCATTCATGTACAGGAACATAAAGTATTTTCTTCAAAAGTATTTTATAAACGAAACATCACCAGAAAAAAAAAAACAACACGCGATATATAATCAATTTGAAATACAAATACAGACAGAAATATATGTTATGTTAGAAAGTGCAATCATGAGACCATTGGTTTATGTGAGAATTTCTTTTGTTTTAAATGAATAAAACGTGATGCGATTATTTCTTACTGATACATACTTTATACTATAGCTGCTTTTTGTTGACATACTTAAAATTATAAGAAAAAAAAAATAAAATCTGATCTGCTTATTAAAGAAAAAGTTTCAATTTCTTTCAAACAAGATAAAAGATCGTATTGTTGTTGATTTAAAAGTGAAAATATTCCTCATCTGTTATTTTGTTTTTTCTGTGTTTTTTTGCATAACATTCACTCATGGAAATCTTATTTTGATTTAAATAACAAATAAAAAAAGATACACATCTCATCTTCCATCTTTTTTTGTTTTTTGGGAAATCGGAGCTTAAAGCCCATTGTAAAAGGTTTTATTAGTCAAGTAAATTTTCTTGTTTTTTGACAATAAAAAAAATAATTTGCTAATTCAGAACTTATTGATGTCATTAAAAAGATCTTGTTTTATATAAATTTAAACTTAATTGCTAGACTTGATATTTATCTATCTAATGTCACTTTTAGAGGCAACAAATTTAAGGACTAAGTAGATAATACCAACTTTTTGAATTAACATTTAAAAATGTAGTTAATTTAACTATCCGGTCTTGCAACAATATGACTCCACTTGGAACTCACACTTAACAATCCTGATAGAAAAAGTAACGAATTCCAGGTTTAACTAAGTTAGGTATGACTTTCTGTGAAGTCAAGTAAAATGATAAAAGTTATATCAAAAAGCTATTTAAAGTAACATCTTTTTTCTTACCAATTTCAACATAAAGAACTTTTTTAAGGCAGTGAAAAGTACATTCGAAAGTTATTTTACAATGAATTCAAAATCTAAAAAATCATTTCCTCATTTTTATGATTATGGACATGCCATGGTAACATACCAAAACGTCACATTATTTTACAAAATTTATTATGAATGCAGACATAAAACCCTCGGGATAATATTTATTACTTCAACAAGAAAGTATTATTCTTCCTCCATTATGCACTTTGTGAATTGAGTTGACATATGATTGACAAATTGCTAGGAAAACTTTGATTTCGTGCTTTCGTGGAAATGAACAAAATTTCCTCGAGATAATTTAAGCAATATACAATGTATAACTTGAAAGATTTAAAATGTGAAATAAAAATGTGAGAAAAACAAAACGTGTGACATTTTAAGACGCTACTGTATTTGTTTCAAATGGTCCTTCTCTCAACAAGAGTTTATTTAATTTTTGCTAACAACAATTCATTAAAAAAAATAACCTACGAACCTAATATACTTCCCACTCATTAAAAATGCGCTACAAAGTTTGGATTTGGATCATAAAAAATGCAATAAATTTTGAATTTTATTTAAAGTCATTGTTTTTGTTTATTTACAAAGAAAACCACAATAAAACAATTTATCAACAATTCAAAAACCGAAATTATTGTAAAATTTAAAATAAATTAAAGAATTTTATTTATATAATTCAAATACTTTTACATATGCATACAAAATTCTTATTTAACTTTTCCTATGGCACAATTACTTTGATTGCCAAATATTTACCACGAGGCATTTAATTTATTGTTTTGTTGCAAATGCACAAACCGCATTTGTTTTAGGTGGGAACATCACCCATCTGGTGGTGAAAGACAATAGAATTTAAATCATATTTCATGAGAAACATTGTGTACAATGAACTGCTGCGATGCGAGGCTTTTTGAGATGTAAGAAATGCAGGGAAATTATTGTGCAACAAATGGCTCTGTCATCGCAGATAGTATAGGTATAAAGGTGAAAAACATAGACAAGGAGACGAGAAGTTGCACGGCTACTTTGCTTGGACTTATGGCATACGTTTTTATTTTTTGACGCCAACATAAGATTTAAAAATTCAAAGAATAAATTTGCTAATTGAGTTTGACATTTGGCCCCGACTAACTTTGACATAATTATTTGATTTCGTTATGGTTGTCGTTTTTCAAATTGTATGTTTTATATCTTGCCATTGCGTTTCAATTGTATTCAATTTTCTGTTGTTACTTGCTCAATAGGGCAAGTATTGGTTTCGTGTAAAAAAAAAAATTCGAGGTTTTAATCAAAACTAACATTACGATGATGGAGAAGTCCGAAAAAGTGGTTTTCGTCATGACGTCCGTCGGTCTGTGCGTCGGTGCGTCGGTGCGTCGGTGCGTCGTCACAAAAAGCTGTACATGAAGCTGCAGCCTAAACGGGTTGAGGGATTTTCTTGAAATTTGGTACAGATGATTTTTTTGTAATTTCCAAGATTGGTTTTTTTTTGTTTTTTAATATCTCGCTTTAAACGTATACCTCCCATACAAAGTTTTGGAGTTATTGCAACTTTCTCGAAAATGGCTCTAACGATTTTGATTAAATTTAACATACGTAATGCTGTTTGCAGTTCTAACATAACTGCGTTTTTAGTTTTTCTCAAAAAATGCGGATAGTGAAAATATGACATTAACTCTTTTTTAAATCGCGGATGTCGGCTCTTCCCGTACATCTTAATGGAGTTATTGCAATTTTCTCGTAAATGACTTTAACGATTTCGATTAAATTTTACACAAGTAATGTTATACGTAAATCTAACGTAACTGCATTTTTAGTTTTTCTCAAAAAATACGGATAATGGAAATATGACTTTACATTTTTTTTAATCTTTGATGTCGGCTCTTCCCGTACACCGTTAATGAGTTATTACAATTTTCTAGACTAAATTTGATATACATAATGCTTTAAGTGATTTTAATATATGTAGCTAATTGCGTTTTTTGTTTTTGTCAAAAAAAACACGAGTAACAAAAATATGGCGTAAGAAAAACTAAAAAAAAATAATTTCGTATTTTTTCATTTCTTATGAAATTCCTTAAAAAAATCAAATTTTAACTAATTCAATATATTTTTTTTTTTTAATCTTTGACATAAAAGCTACTTTTATCATAAGAGCAAGTACGTGCGGCCCCAGTCGTGCATTTTATTTTTTTATTGCATGTAGATTGCAACTTCATTCTATCTTATTTTAATCAAATTGAAACTATTTCGAAATTTAACTTTTTGTGGGAATTTGAGATTGGATATTTCTATTGTGTACAAATTAACGCAATATATTGTTTAAACCGCTTTCCGTAAAAATTTTGTAACCAAGATAAAATTAATTTTTTTCTGAAATAGCTAGCTGGATAAAATATTTATTAACACTTTAGAAATCAAGTCATTCATATTTAAACACTATTCTCAGAATGTTGATGAAATATTTGTGAAGTGTCGTTATAATCATTTTTGTAAAATGTTAATGAAACACCAGGAGACTTGGCAAGGATCAAATTGAAACTCACTGAAAAATTTACGAGAAAATCCAATAAATTAAAAATATCGAAAGATTAAATAGCATCGATTTTTTTAGATCATGTTTTACAGAATCTAACTCCACACTTTTTGAAACAATCTTGCAACTAACTTTGAAGGTTATGAAGAAAAAATGTGGTCATTTCAAAAGAAAAGTAATCATACATTTGTTTTTCAAAAACCAAGGAAAATGAATACTTTAAATAAAATTGGAACGAATTTTTCGTTCCATGAAAATAAATCGTTTCAACAAAGAGCTTGCTCTACAAAACGGCAATAAACAGGACAGTTTTATATGAGGAGAACTTTGACGGAGGAGACGATACCAAATACATAGTTCTACCAAAGTGCTAAATTACATATTCTTAATCCATCTTAGCACATCAAGCAAATGAATGAAAACGGTCTAGCTAGGGTCTTTGAATCAAAATCCCTATATTTGATTAGTGTGGTATTTGTGTTTGAAACAGCATGAATTATAGCTTAAAAGAGGTTGTCTGTAAAGCCGGTTTATGGACGATGATTTTACGTGATAACGTCGTCAGAAAACAGGTTGTGTGCTTTTGTTTAAAATGAGTCATTTAAAGCGTTTACTTATTTCCAACAATCATAATTTACAAGAAAAAGCTAAAAAAAATACCTTTTTTTTTTTTTTTTAAATTTAAAAAATTAAAAAATTATGCAATTTAAAAGCCAAGTATTTCTTCTTAAGAATTAAACCATTTTTTTATTTTTACAATGCTCAAAAAGTATACAAATAATTTATTGAAAACAATCATTTTCATCAAAAAAAAAGCAAAAAAAAACATGAATTTTTATCTTCTCACGTCATTAATTCCATTTTTCCCTAACAACCATCTGAAAGCTTATTGTCTTAGCTCAAAATATATATATCAATCAGGTCTATGAGACATCTACAAAAAGAGCTACAATTTTTTTAATTCGATCAAATTTCATTAAAAAAAGTAGAAAAAAACATTTATTTTTATGTTCTCACGCTATAGGATCAATTTTTTTGTTTGACAACCTATAAAAAATTTTATACCATGTGAAAGTTTATTATTTCACCTTTATATGACGTATCAATCTCATTTCAAAGATGCCTACAAGAGAAGTTAGAATTTTTTTAAGTCAACCATGTCGAATTTCCAGACTGAGATTACGGTACTTCCCACACAGGTATCTGTTCAGGGGGCAACAGATCTGCACTGGTGTTTTGAGGGTTTTCGCAAGTTTCTTGATTTAACATTGAGTAGCTTGTAGTTAGTCTACCGTTATGTGTGATATACCAAATGAAAGGTAATTGTATCAGGATGCTCATAAAAGTTTAATAAAATTTCTATCTGCTCTTGGTCAAAAGTTACAACCTGTTGAATTCTAAAATTTTATTTTACCGGTATCTCAAAATTCCTGTATCTATTACAGAAAAAAAGATAAAAATAAAAAACGATGAAAATCGGTTAAAAACGGTCAAAAAACGTGTTTTTTAAAAACTTGTTTCTTCCGTTATTCAGTCAAAACACACTAAGCGATTCCACATGTATGCATAAGGCCAAAACCTACATGCCCTAAAAGCTAAAAATCAAAAGCTACCCAAAATTACCCCTAAAAAACAAGGTGTTTTTAAAAAATTCATATTTCGAAACGCAGAGTGTTGGCAAAAAAATCCGTACTAGACACCTAATTTTTTTTTTTTTCATCTTTCACCTGGCACCTTTAGAATTGTCAAAAAAATCATCATTTTGTCATAGCCCCAACACGTGTACAACGTTCAAACAAAACGTTATAGCTAGTTTCAAAATTTTTTAGAATTTTTTCTTAAATGCAGTTATTCTTAAATTAGTCTCATCTATCTATAGCAAAAAAAAAATCATTTCTCTATAACTTCGCGTTTAGATTTTAGTTCAAATTTCATCTTTCCGTTTTACCGCTGTTTAACCTATTAAATGACGGAATTTTTAAAAATCCTTCATTTAGGTAAAGCTTTAGGTTATTATCTTTCAAATAAGCTATAGAAGATAGCACGCACGTTCAAACTATTTCTAAAAACGAAAGATATTCTTGTCATATAGTTTATTTATTTATAACTTTTTTCAAGTATATTTTTATAAATACAAATTCATATAATACGGTAGGTACTACCTAAATGAAATATTCCGTTTCAAGAGATCTTGTCGGGGAGTTTTCTAAAAAAAATTAAACTACCACCCATTAATTAAAGTAGTATTTATTTTTCTAAAAAAAAAATTATTCCAAGAAAGTACTCACTTTCAAAGAAGAAAACTGGACTCACCTAAACACAGCAAACCTTTACATCTATACCAAACCCATTTTAACTGTTAAAAACTAAAATTGATATAACTGTAATTCGCCTCCAAATACCAAAAAAACTTGAATATTTCCGTATTCTCCAAATTCCACAAATAACTTTAATAAGCTCACCTGTCACAATGACATTCGTCATTACCAACTGACAGATCCAATTAAGCATCACCTAACAAAAAGAATTTCAATAAAACCAGATTTTTGTTTATTATACAAAATAAAAAGAAAAAATACTAACATTCCATATAAAATAGGATAATTTGGTATTCGATTTATCCACTAACTTGATTTGAAGATATAAACTTTCCGACAAAACCAAAACACAATCTGACATCAACATTCCAAAAAAAAAAAATGCCCATTGTATTATACAGATTTGCAGGACCTACATAGATATAGTGTGACAAAAGTCTAAACATTTAAAATCAATCAAGCCGCACTAAACCATGGCACAGATGATGCTGGTTCACATCAGACAAAATAAGAGTCAATATTCTGGTATAAATGTAGATAGATACTTTCTTGTTGCATGTCCAGGTTTAAAGTTGCAGGTGATTTGAACACGAACGCGCGTTCTACGATCACGATTTTGTATGTACTAGCTTGCTGATGGTTGTCAAAAAGTTTTTCGTTTTTTTTGTTTCTTTTTTAAAAAAAAGTCAACTCGAATTGGAGCAGCCGGCTTCTCTCTTGGCCACAAAATTGATTACTATCTTAACTTGGTAATTGTTTTAGTTCAAGTATTTGTATTTCTTTTTTTTTTATTTTGTTTGTTTGTTTTTGATGGCTAAAAAGGCTTACATAATATTCGCCAACGCTGGCGCTGCTGCGCTGCTGTTGTCGCGAGTAAGTACAACAATTTTTTGTGTGTCATTTTGTTTTGTGCCATTGTACTCGATATTCAATTGTAATCGTTATTTGAGTCAGATTCGGTCAACCATTGACAGATTATCGAGTTCTTTTTCTAAAGATTTACCTTGTTTATGCCAATAAGAGTTAGTATAAAGTTGTGTTGTGGATATTTCTATGTTGGATGGTATTGTGAAGGTAAAAGAAAGTGTGTGTTTTGCTTGAATGAATTTTGTGACTCAGATATTTTGACAAATCTCCAATTAGCTAGTTTTGTGCGGGATCTACGATTGCTTTGGAGGATTATAATAATTTTACTTGATCTATACTAATGTATCCAATGGATATATTTACTTAATTGACCGCAATTAGATAACGAAGTATTTTGATGAGGATTATTTATTTGGGTTGCAAATATGTAGGTAATATGTCGACATGAAATTGTATAAATGTAACTGACATAATACAAAATTTGAGAGTTTGTTACCATTTTAATGAGAACGGATTTATAAAATTAATTGTTTATGTAGGCATATATTTTTATCAATTAAAACTTATTACTTTTTAAATATAAATTATAAATGAAAAATTGAACTTAAGAGCATCTATCTTGTTTTTGTTTTGACAGACATAAAAAAGAATGTAGAGAACTTATTTCCACAAGTAAGAAATCAGTCTATAAAAAAAGGTTACTGATTTCTCAGATTAGGTTTTTATTTTGGCATTGATTCTCATAATCCGCTAACATTTTACCCTTTTAAAAAAATAATGACTAAACCCTTCGTATCTCAGCTCCAATGAATTTCTATTGCTGATTCAATCCAAAGAACTTGTCTCATCGGTTACTTTTGCCTAATTAGATATCAATACTGGGTGGGTCCCAAGAAAAAGATATATCTTATCAATAATATAAATTAGTTTTACATTCATAAAAATATTTCTGTAAAGGTTCAACCCAGTCAACAAAACGACTACAAAAATCCTAAAGGTTCACTACTCTAAGAGCCTTTTCATAGTTTCTGCTTTAAAATAAATAAAAAAAATATGAAGTAACAAGTGAAAGCAACTGCGGTCAGTTGCAAATTTTATAATTCCTTTTATCCTTCTATAAAAACTGGATTCACTCAAACCAAATCAATAAATTTTTTATTTTGCTTTAACTAAGATAGTGAGTGGTATTTATAAGTGAAAATGGGTGTTCCCCAGAGGAAAAAATAAATCTCGTATTGAATTCATAATTATGTACTTATTTATAAGACTTTTATGTGCACCAGTTAGTGATATTAATTAATAGTCTTATTTAATCAGAAGAATTACTCGTTAAAGGAAGTATTTCATGTTTATTTATATTTTATCCAAAAATGTTAAACTATTAGAGCAAATATTTATTTTGAACGGTTATGTCTGGTTTGATTTGCCATTATTACCACCTCTTTTTTTTCAGTAGCAAAAAATATCAATCAATTTCATATTTTTTAAAGATTGAGTATAATGAGGTTGAGGTCAGTCATTAAGACAAACCATTCATCAAAGCTAATTAAAAAAATATAGTATACATTAGGTATTCAAATTAAATTAAGTAATTTATTAACACAACAACAAAAGCTCATAATCGAACTTATGTAAGAATTGGTTAAAAATGCTAAACTGATTTTGAGCAAAATATATTTTTAAGAAATGGAAAATAATATTATTAAAAAAAATGAAAACTGAAAAAAACTTCAACACATATTGTTTAAAAAAGTGTTTTTAAAAAATACACTTCTGAATTTGTTTGTTAATACTTATTATGTACCCCATCAATTAATTATAGCTTTAAAGCAAACATTTAAACATTCCTTCATATAGAAAGGGCGTTTTTATTTAGCAGCTAATTGCACATTCGTTAATCATCAAGATTGATTAATTGCTTGTTTTATTATTTCAATTAACTTTTTTGGCGATTTTATTTAAGATTAATTTTGTTCAAAAGTAACTTCATACAATTTAATTATCTTGATTAATTTAAAGGTTATCAAGACTCCAAAAAAAACTATTTAATTAAGATCGGCATTAAAAAGAAAACTAATTAAAATAAGTTAGTGAACTCAAATTAATTGTGAAATATTTATTTCAATACCATTTTTATTATATACTTGAAATTGAAACTATGAAGCTCTCTATATCTAGTAATTCAAAGCAAATATATCCTTGCAAAATAATGCAATACATATGCATAACCATTTACCTACTAGTTTCATGCAATATGAACTGAATAAGTTTTGACCTCAGCTCTTTTGTTTTGTAGTTCAAGTTTAAATACACCTCATTTAAATCGATTCTTGCTTTGATATTTGCGGTTAAAAATTTAAATATGGTTAAAATTAAATATTTTTTCAAAAAATGTAAACCAGGTGCATCTTAGATTCGCGGTAAAATTTGTATTCACAAGGAAGAAATGGTGGGTAAATTATAAAAATGGTGGTAAATTATAAAAATTAATACGTAGTTAACCTTTATTTATTATAATTTTAATACATTCCAATAAATAGAAATTTGTATTCCAAAAAATATTTTTAAACATAGAATACTTCACAACAAAAAATATGCATCTAAAGATATGTATCAAAAAATGCTTTGTTCTAGAGAAAATGTCAAAATTTAAATAAACTTATTCTTTAGATTTCGTGTGAAAACAAAAATCCAATAACTAAAAAAATAATACATTCGAAAACAAATCACCAGATAAATCCCACCACTTTATAGCTATGTTTCTATAATGTCGCGTAAACCATAATTCACGAGTGTAAAAGAATCGATATCTCAAACAAAAATAAACAAAAACCCAGACAAGTCACGAGTTCAGCTCCTAATTTAAATTTATTGCCAGTTCGAAAAAGAGTCCATGGCTGATGCGGACTTAATATACACATACAACAATCTCCCTTAACTGTAACTGTGTAATGGGAAAGAAATAAGACAGAACAACCAAAATTGAAATGACTTCGATGAATGTTAAAATATTTCTTTGTGTTCTCCTATATAGAGTGTTAAGATAGATAAGCTATGAGATACCTATTTCTTGCACTGCCAAAATTGAAAAAAAAACGCTAGAAGCGCCATATTGCTGGTTTATTGCTAACGGTGGTCATGTGTTGCATAATATCACAAACAGCGGAATCACCGTTATTGGGTTGTCGACGTTGTAAAAGTTAGTTTTTTTTTTTAATTTTATTTTGGGTGTCAAATTTTGAATAAACTCACACAGTCTTGTGTATGTTATCTAAACTTTGTGTTATAAATAAAACAAAAAAAGACATGCAAAGTTTGCTGTACCTATATGGATGAAAGGCATTTAAAATTTTAGTTAATTTAATTTCCCTTTCATTTTGGTGTCTGCAAGTTCGTTCTTTTTTTCTTAAATTTGAATTTTTATTATATAACTTATGGTCGTGTTCTTTTAGTTTAATCTTTTTCTGGTTCAGTATTTTAAGAGGTGATTGGGGTATTGGGTAAAAGGAAGTTTAAACCTGAGACAGATTCAGGTTGTTCAGATTTATTTTTATCTCTGGTTTTTGTTTTCGTGTTTTTTTTTAACAAATAAACACAAAATAAAAAAAAACATTTTTTGATATGTGAATGAGAGACTGGTGGGTGTGTTTAATTTATTGCCATTAACGTGTTTTTTATTATTTTTATTTTTGTTTTTTAGTAGGTACCTACAGATTTTTTCTCAATGGTGGTTAGTAAGATATATATAGAAAAATAAAAAGTTCTAAAATAAGGTTGTTGAAAATCTTAAACTCGTTTAAAAGCATTGACTTTAACTTACTTATATTTGTTCAAATGGTCTCAATTAAATTTAAAAAAAAACTGGTTCTAATAATTTTAACACGTGAATGTTAGCAAGTAAGAAAAAGCTAATAAAATAAAGCAATACATTTAATATTTCTATTAAGGCAGATTTTTCTATTTATTTATCCCAAAATTATTTCTCTAAATTATTTAAAAAATTTTATTTAAGTTGTAGTCTATTTAATAGACCCGAGCTCCAGAGCAAAAATAGAACAAATTCGTTCAAGACTTTTTATTGGCGATTATGATTCCTTGGCATACAAGAATACTCCAGCCAAAAGTGCTACTAAATCCGTTGGTGCATTTCTGAGAAAACGGCAACACTGGTCGGTTTTCAGTTTTTTTGATTTAACTCGAAAACCAAGCCTGACTTTGAAATGGTTCAAAGACACTTTTCATAGCAAATTAAATTTTCTGTCAAGTTAAGATGGTTAATAAATTTTAAAAATTATTTTTGACTAAAATTCTAACCTAAAATCAAAGAAAAAAAAGTTAAAAAATTGACAATTTTATTTTTTCTTACTAAATCAAGGGGCATTTTGTGTATGTAGCCGGGACGTCCAAACTTTGTACTAATGAAATAAAGTAGAGGTAAAATCCTTTGATAATATGCAATTTTAATTTTTTTTTGTCAAGAAACAACTTAAATGTACCTATTCAAAAATTAGCACTTTTTCTAAATTTCTGACTTTTTTAGTTAAAAGCAAGTTTTTAAAACTCGATAAAATCGTATTAATTGGTAACTTTTTGACTTTTAAAGTAAACATACTTCGAAGGATTGATTCAATATAAACTAAATATGGCAAACAAAAAAATTTATTTGCATCCTTATGGCCTTTTGTGCAATTTTGTGTATGTGCATTTTTATAAATACGGGTTAAATGGATGGACGGAGAGCCATTAGCTTTGGTCTATTGCATAGAAGAACATTTAATACCAACTCTTTTACTGTTTTCAATGGCCTGAAAAACAATTCTTGAAAAATCTGCGACCAACGAAAAGTTTCTCTTGAAAAACGAAAACAATACTCTAATGAGTTTGAAACAAAATAGCTCAGGCAAATTAGTAAACCCAATTGCACTTTTCGCGGGATAAATTTTTTTCATGGAACGTGTTTAGGTGAATGTCCTAATAGTAAAAGTGAATTTTTTGGTATGATAAGATTTCGGAAACAGCCGCCATCTTGGAAAAGAGGTCGGTGCCGTTTTTATTTTATAACTCCATTTTTACTCATTTAAACCAAAAATGTCCAAGGATAGACTTATTATAAATTAAATTATCTAAAAAATGATATACAAATGAATTCCGTGAACTAGTTAAATTCAATTTTATAGTCGGTCAAAGTCCAGGTTCTTCTCGCAAGGTTAAGACAATATGACATTTTTTCAAATATCCGAAGAACTTTTTATTTGTTTGGGATTTTCTTAAAGAATGAATTATAGCACTTTTAAATATCTATAAAATGAGCCCTTTCTCGTAACTGTAACCAACATAATGTATGAGCCACCTAACGTCGAAGCTCACATTCTACTAGTCAAAAGTGAGAAAATAACAAGTTTTCTTCTATTAGATCGAGCAAATTTTTGAAATGGAGGCATAACCAAAATATAAGTAAACAGTTTGTTAACTATATTCGTCTAAATATTGAAACCTTTATATGGTTTTCGAGGTTTTAAATGAAGTGAATTTTCCAATTAATGTGAATAAGCTAAAGTGACATTATTTATAATTCTAAATATAAGAACTGATGCCCTGTCATTTTTCCTAAACATGAACACCTCAATCTCAGCATTACGATAAGTATAACTCAAGATATGAGGCGTGTAAGCCGTTATGTTTTCGAGACTATTGTGTTTAATTTTTGATTGTTTATTTGAACTATTGAAATGTTCAGTTAAAAAATCGTATATCATGACTTCGACGTTTGGTTGCTTCTGCAATGTGATGGTTACAAAAACAATAAAGGGTTCATTTCATCGATACTTAAAAGTGCTATAATTCATTCTTTAAGAAAATCCCAAACAAATAAAAAGTTCTTCAGATATTTGGAAAAATGTCATATTGTCTTAACCTTGCGAGAAGAACCTGGACTTTGACCGACTATAAAATTGAATTTAACCAGTTCACGGAATTCATTTGTATATCATTTTTTAGATAATTTAATTTATAATAAGTCTATCCTTGGACATTTTTGGTTTAAATGAGTAAAAATGGAGTTATAAAATAAAAACGACACCGACCTCTTTTCCAAGATGGCGGCTGTTCCCGATATCTTATCATCCCAAAAAATTCACTTTTACTATAAGGACATTCACCTAAACACGTTCCATGAAAAAAATTTATCCCGCGAAAAGTGCAATTGGATTTACTAATTTGCCTGAGCTATTTTGTTTCAAACTCATTAGAGTATTGTTTTCGTTTTTCAAGAGAAACTTTTCGTTGGTCGCAGATTTTTCAAGAATTGTTTTTCAGGCCATTGAAAACAGTAAAAGAGTTGGTATTAAATGTTCTTCTATGCAATAGACCAAAGCTAATGGCTCTCCGTCCATCCATTCAACCCGTATTTATAAAAATGCACATACACAAAATTGCACAAAAGGCCATAAGGATGCAATTAAATTTTTTTGTTTGCCATATTTAGTTTATATTAAATCAATCCTTCGAAGTATGTTTACTTTAAAAGTCAAAAAGTTACCAATTAATACGATTTTATCGAGTTTTAAAAACTTGCTTTTAACTAAAAAAGTCAGAAATTTAGAAAAAGTGCTAATTTTTGAATAGGTACATTTACGTTGTTTCTTGACAAAAAAAAATTAAAATTGCATATTATCAAAGGATTTTCCCTCTACTTTATTTCATTAGTACAAAGTTTGGACGTCCCGGCTACATACACAAAATGCCCCTTGATTTAGTAAGAAAAAATAAAATTGTCAATTTTTTAACTTTTTTTTCTTTGATTTTAGGTTAGAATTTTAGTCAAAAATAATTTTTAAAATTTATTAACCATCTTTACTTGACAGAAAATTTAATTTGCTATGAAAAGTGTCTTTGAACCATTTCAAAGTCAGGCTTGGTTTTCGAGTTAAATCAAAAAAACTGAAAACCGACCAGTGTTGCCGTTTTCTCAGAAATGCACCAACGGATTTAGTAGCACTTTTGGCTGGAGTATTCTTGTATGGCAAGGAATCATAATCAGCAATAAAAACTCTTGAACGAATTTGTTCCATCCAAAAGGGTCTATTCAATAGACTATTGTTTCATTTTTAATTTAAAGTACTTTTAATTTAATCAAGTTTATAATGTATTACATTTTACGTTGCCTTATTTTCTTTTAGTGACTTGACTTTTCCCCATCATCTTTTCAAGCTTCAGCATTTTTTGACGATAGCGCAGTTGAACCATAAAACAAAGTGGTTTTTCACGAAAGTTATAGAATAAGTTTATTTAAATTTTGACTTTTCTTTAGAATATAGCATTTTTTGATACAAATTTTTGATGTATCTTTTCTTGTTGTGAAAATTTTGAAAATATTTTTTGCAATACAAATTTAATCTTTTTGATTAACATTATCTCAAGCACACTGGTGTATAAATTGGTGTAAATTCATTAATTTTGGGGTAAAATTGAGGAAAAAAAAATATGGTGTATTTCTCAAAATTAGTGGTATAAAAATTATACCACTGTCTTTTCTGTAAAAAATTTCAACATTTTTTTAAGATTCTGTGCAAAAAATACACCGATATTCAGTTGTTTTTATAATATACCATTTGTGGTGCATAAAATTTTTCGATTCAGAAATCAACCAAAACGGTATATTTTGTACACTCTCATTGGTGTAGGAAGTACACCCTGTGTACAAAAAATTCACCAGAATGCATAAGTGGGAGATGCCATATTTTTCAATGGCCGCCATTTAAAAAAAGAAGACAGCGATTAATTATTTTACTCTAATAGTATATTTATCGACCTAATTATCCCGCATTCTTGGTTTTTTCAATTCGGTATATTAAATTATAAAAGAACTCTTCTAAAAAAATGTAAAAACAACAAAAAAAATTATAATTTTTGAAAAACTGATTTTTAAAATCGAAAAAAAAAATCAATAATTCACTGACATTTTTGAGGCGCTCGATTTTTAGAGGGGGTAGTATCTTAAATTAGTAGACAGAATGTGTTTCGTTTTTAAATTAGGCAAACAAATTCATATTTAACCATTAGTTTCTTATGGCAATGTTATGAAAGTGAATAAAAATTCATTTTCATTTATTTCATAAGAAATGGTGTGAATTAGAATTTATCAAACTGTTTGAGGTAAAAAATAAACTTTGGTTCAAATTTTAAATCGATTAATTTAAATTGTGTATTTTATCCATAGATTTATTGTGTATTTTTCAATTTCACCAAAAACCAGATCATTTAATAAACCACTAGTGCCATTTATACACCAAAAATCAGTTAATTTTTTTAACCACCGGAGTTTATTATATACGAGAAAATGGTGTATTTTTTATATTCAAAATGTGTATCACGAAAGTGCAAAAAATACACCAAATATTTTGGTGTATTTTAGACTTTTGTGCTACTTGAGATAATAATTTATAATAAATAAAGCCTTACTATTTATTTTTAAAATTTTTAAAGGTTGTTAGATTCTTGTTAATGCATTTCTTTAACCCACCAATTGTTCATTGTGAATACAAATTTTACCGCAACTAATTTTCATTTTTTTAAAAAACATATTTATTTCAACTTAGTTTAAATTTTTAAGGACAAATATCAAAACAAACATCGATTTAAATGACATGTATTTAAACTTGAACTACAAAACAAAAGAGCTGAGGTCAAAACTTTATTCAGTTCATATGGCATTGATCGTGATTCGAAATACTTTTATGGAATCATTTGATTGATTTATCACCTTACAGGAATAAGATTTTAAGGATGACAGTTTTTTTTTGCGTGATCTTAGGAATGTATTAATCTTTAGAAACTGTCCTTTCTCTTAAAAAAAAACTTGAATGAGCTCGTCTAATTGTAAGGTCAAGCTAGGGTTGCGGATAAACTACTCAATGATCTTTAAAGATAGTGACCTCTTAAGAAATAAACTAATTTAATTTTACATGGGTACGTACAGAGTTTTGGGTTTAAACAATTAAAAGACAAAAGATCTTGTCTAAACTGGATCCAAATCATCCTAAATATTAAAACAACTTAATTTTTTGTAACGTTTATTCAAATACTACTTGCTCTTCCATTTATGCAATGTAGAGCACCTTTTAATGCAATTAATTGTCGTATACTTATCAAATCTCTTACTTAATTGTCACATATAGCTAAATAAGTTTAAGTTGTCATAACATTAAAATACCATGACATGACGAAATGACACATGAAAAATATACTTCTATTAAAAAATGAAAAAAAAAAAGAAACAACTCTTCATGCTAATGCGCAACATGAAGTTTGCAATATAAATGCACGCAGACGTCTCCAACTCAATTATGTGACAAAATAAAAAAAAGATACAAAAACGACAAAAAAAAAACAAACTAAAAGCAAAAAATATGCGTATGTAACTTTCATGAACATAAAATGGAAATCATTTTCATGTCGTACTTGTTTTCTGTATAATTATTCCAGTTTAGTAATTTCACATTTTTATTTTTTTGCCTCCTATCGTCTTTCACTTGCCTCTTATATCTCACCCATGAACGCTTGGATCAAATAGTGATCTTTTGGAAATAGTGCAGAAATAAAAATTAAAAATGTTGAAATCCAATAATTGCAGATATGAATGATATTTTTTTCGTTTTTGTTGATACTAAAAAATATCATTCGTATGAGATGCTTTAATTATATAGAGGTTTTGGAATATTTTCAGGACTTTATTTGAACTGGTTTGATTTTTTTTTTTTGTTGATTTTTTTATTTATGCGATAGTAGAATTTAGTGTGAATTGATTCTAAAATAGCAATTCTGGTTCTGATGGTGAACTTTTTTGCAAAAAAACGAAACAAATCACACCAAGAGCTGTGAATTTTAGAAAACAGGTTAATAATATCATAAGGGGAATTCATAATATCTCATAAAATCATTTTTATGCAAAATTTTTGCATTTGGATCAGTAGTCCAAATTTGTGTATAATTTTAATAAAATGAGAAATTTACCCTTGAAGAATTATTTCACAAACAGTTGCATGGTACCCGATTGATTCATGAGAAATCAAAATGCACGAAAACCGTATACATTCGCAGCATTCACATGCAACAAATTTATGCAAAACGGAAATTTTTATATATTTTAATTACCTCAGCTTTTTAGTTTTCTTTATTTTTTTTTTTTTTTGTATTTGTTGCAATACCAGTATCTATCTATTTATGTTAGTATGCTCCCATTCCAGTATGCATTTTATTTTATTTTCACATAGACAACCTTCATGTCTTGGAAAAGATAGTTGCGAAATTCTTGCTGAGATGTTGGGTGCCACCTTCCATATGGAAAGGCAAAAAAAAACCTAATATGCATGATTTGTATGTTAGATAGTATAAACTACATAAATTTGCATTTACATACCCTGCTTATCACGGTGGATAAAATTTTATTTATAGTTAAAATAGATTGGTTTGGAGACTGTTTCTACATACACATAAGAGTAAATAATAAATGAATGCTCAATATAACTCGTGTCACATTCACTTAGTCCTTGATTATGCTACAGTTGTCCGGTGATTGAACTGATCGGCCATGAAGATAAAAGCAAATTCTTGGAAGTTTCACAAACAACCAACACAACGTAAACAACTTTTTGAGAGCAAATATTTTTTTTTTATTTGTGTTAATTAATTTGTGGTTAAGTTTTACTTATTCGCAGAATTTTTATGCTACAATTTGTAAACTTTGAAGAAAAAAACATAACCGATTATAAATGGAATTTCCCTTTAGGTTTTTTCAAACAAGGAAACTACTTAACGTTTGAGTCGTCAGAAGAGTTTAATAATTTTTTTAATCAAATTAACTTTAAGTGTATGTTAAATATGAGAAAATATTTTAAAAATGAACTTTCGGTCGGTGGAAATTAACTGCAATTATTTATGCAATCTATTTGCTTGTCTAATTTGATAAGGTCTCAGTGAAACAATAGTGACGGTGAAGTAATGCTTAAACGTAATAAATTCTCAATGAATAATTGAAAAAGCTTGTAGTATTGTTTCTTGTACGTTGCACTCCTTTTTGAGCTTGATGAATTGGTTATTCATGCTACTGAACGTCTGCCAACAAGATTTCTATAAGGAATTCAACGGCTGGAGTTATTAAAAAATAATATTTGAATCTTTAAAGTCTTAAACCAAATCACGAATATTGAATCCTGTCTTTTACAGAGTAAAAATAGTAGGTAATTGAATTTTTAAAGAAAAAAATAAAAAAATCTTTACCGCCACACCACTGCTGCACCACCGTCGTTTGGCGGAAAATTTCGGCGCACCACCGCCGAACCACCATTTAATTTTGAATGAAAAATTCTCTGCACCATGATACATAATTTTGGATTATTGAAAAATAAAAAAAAAATAAAAAAAACCATGAGAAGGAGATTCGAACCCGAGTATCCAGAGTATCAATTAGAAGTCCAACGCCTTAACCACTCGACCACCAAATCATGCTTGTATGAACTGGCAATTTGTTGCTTAAGTCAAAATACCTTTAAAGATTAATTAAACATTTGTATAATATACGAGGATAGAATTTTTGATCATGGTGCAGATGTGGTGCGGCGGTGGTGCACCGAATTTTTCATTCAAAATGAAATGGTGCGGACGTGGTGCAGCGGTGATGCGGCGGAATTCCATTTTTACTCGGGTTCATTTATGACAAGCAAATAATGTGTTATAGTTTACATTGTGTGTTTGGAAATTAAGTTTCTACATTAACATGATACGCTTTTGGTTATTATTTCTTAGAAACATTTTTATTTTGTATATTAATGTATACTTCGATGTAAAGTACAGCCCTGAAAGAAAGCTAGCGATTAACTCAAAAAGAACAGAGAGTTTGGCATAATACCCACTGCTTCATCAGGACCCTCAGCCATCCTCAATACCTACACTATTTTTTAGGGTTTAAGTTTTAGTGATAAGGCCCAGAATTCATTCTCAGAGTGTGGCTGGGGCCCCTAGAAAAAAAAAAACAAAAAAAAAACCTAATTTGTAACATAAAACAAATATGTACCATTTTCACAAATAATATTATCTTCTATGAAAGATTGAACTCTCAATTCTTTATTCTTTTATTCTGCCCACAAAGAATTCGAATTCTATTTCCAAAAGAAAAAATTCTTCATTATGTTTGTAAGTTGAATATGACTTTGTTTTTACTCTTGGTAAAATATAATTATTTTGTATTATGTATTTATTCATACCATTGCTAAACGATAAAAATACAAATTATGTCATGTCCATAAAAACATGCACATTTCATTATAAATTAGTAAATCAATTCCAACACATACTTTGAATCATTAAAATTTGTTTCACTTTATTAACCATATTAGTTACTCTTACATTTATTTCAAAATTACATACAAACACAAAGTATTGTATAGTGATAAAGTGTTGATTGCCAATTTAAAATAACAGGTATTGATTGTTTAAGAACAACAATGCAATAATATTATTATTTATGCTTGTTTACCTATATTCATTGAAGCTCATTAAAAAAAAATGAAATAAAAAGAGTATACTTCTTTTAATATTTCTCAAGTGCTGGTTTAAAAAAAAATTAAAATTTAATATCAAGCACGAGAATCGTCCAAAGGAACCATGAAATAAATGTGTCGGTGTCGATTGTGTATATTATATGGAAAGGTAAAATAATAACAAAAACAAAAAAAAAATTAAACTTGCTTCAAATAAAAATTTAAAAAAAAAAATATGTAACACGAAACCGCAATGAGACCGTAACGAATCACGATATTGTTTTGTTTCGTCTTAAGGTACAAGATTATTAAGCCAAAACCAAAAAAAAAATGTCTTTAATTGTTTACATTATTTTTGTAACCTGTGCCATATATAAATCGTAGGTATATATATGTAGGTAAACTTCAACTTAAACCTTTCAATAATTTTCAACCAGCATAATTTAGAAGTTTATAAAAGGCTATCAAGAATTAAGAATAACTACAATTCAAGCCATATCATTTTCTGCAATCGGCATAAATTTTATTGCATGCTGTGCTTAATTGGATCATTTTCAAATCAATTTTATCATTACTAATTTAATAGCCATTTTCACACATTATTTTGTTCTTGCATATTTAAACTGCCTTTTATGTTGCTTGTAGATAAGTCGTGCAGTTTTATTTAACAATAACTTGCAGAAGGTGAGAATATTTTTAGTGTAGTGCCGAAGAAATATGTCAGGCAAAATCGATCTTACAAAACTTGGGTCACTAAGCGAGTGCCTTACCATCAGTCAACTTCAGTGCTGAAAATTGATCTAATAAACTGCAACTATAAAGCTTAACCTTATAATTTATCGTCAAGCCTACCTACATTCTGTTTCATAAAAAAATAACGTTTATTTAGATCATTGTTTTTATCAGCGTTATAATAACAAATTAAATCTTACTTTTGTTGCAAAGCAAATTAATACAATGATTTTTTCAAAGTAGGTACCTATTAAGTCATGAAATATTGACCCTTAAGACCTTAAACCCTAAATGACTTTAAATTAATCCTAAATTATTTCAAAAGTCTTTGGGTTCTGAATTTTTCCTCGATAAAAATATATTTTTTTTTTTTATATATATATTTTTACATTGTCAGATTTTTCATTGGTTTAAGTATTGAGGGCTAACTATAATAGGCATGATCTTGCATTAGCTTATCTAAAAATCGAACGAACTGCTTCGTCATATTTTTACACGGTGACAAATTCTGCTGTAGTTTTGAATACAACTTTTAGAATTAGGTCTTTTTCAAAACAAAAATTATTAGTTTTTAATGCTACGATTTTATTACACTGTTTTTTTTTTTGTAATTTTTTTATTAATTTCAAATACAAAACATTTAAATGTAATCAAAGTACTGAAATATAAGAAAATTTTAATTGAAAACTAATTCCTTTGCACCTAAATTATAACTTGATCTGGTTAAGAATTGAAATTAAATAAGTGTACGTATACGTGTACGTTACATGTAACTATAATATTTTCTAACGAAAAAGAAAAAAATACAAAAATGTTCATTGAAAAAATTCCCTTTCAATATAAATTCTTTGTAAATAGAATTAAAACGTCATGATAGAACCATGATATACAAAAATAAATTAAGAAATCATACTTTCGAATTCGACCTTGCATATAATTTACTCTAGTATTTCTATTTATTTGGACTAAAATTAAAATTCACTTAAGCAGAACAATAAATTCTCAATAAAAATGATTACCTACATATTCGTGTCATTTAGTAGTTTATTTATAGACCATGAATTCTTGTTCTTTATAAGACATCTAAACTTCAAGACATATAGCTTTAGAACTCACGTCTGGAGCGAATAATAAACATTTTTTAGAGTTAAGGGGTTTTTAAAATTAAGACTTAAACTCTGCCTCATTTATTCTAATTTTAACAAACATTTCATGAATAAATGTTACACATATCGAACCAAATATTATGCTGATTTAAAATGCGGTCACTCAACTTGAATGGGTGTGTCTTTCGAATTTGTGTATCAACAAAATTAATATTCGCACATCGTGCGTGGAGTGTGCTTTTGAATGTTTGGAGAGAAGTCTTTAGGTCAAGTTCAAGTGCGTGCGATGTTTGTTTTGGTTATAAAGTTGTTGATTCATTTGAATTATTGTGGGAGCCATTTTTGTGTAGTTATTTTTGTTATTTTATTTGAAGAAGATATATGCAAGCTTTGAATAATTTCGTGGAACTGAGAAAGTTAATTTAATTTTTCTAATTAAAGTAGAAACGGATTTTTTAACTAATAGAATTTTCGTTGTAAATGGTAAACCATCAAAAGCTATCATGGAGCTCATAATTTCCAAGATATAATACATTGCACATCTCAAAGTATCTATTAAAAAAAAACATACAAAATGATTAATTATCTACCTCTTGTAAATAAAACTTCAGTCCCACAACCATCAAATAATTACCGATTGATTGTTAATTGATGTTTGGTTGTCGTTTTTCCTTAAACAAACGCACAATAAAATCAAACAGATAACACATTTTATTATATTTTTGGCGATTGTAGAACAAACAGGTCTATACGATCAATCATCAATTTGCGCATTTGCTTTAAATTTAAACCAAATAATAATGTTGGACCATTTCAGAGGCGCACAAAATCCAATGAAGTATGTTATAAAGATTCGATTACATAATTTCATGAATTGACTGCTGCAACAAAATCTATGGCTTGTGGAGAGTAAAGTTGCAATGACTTTTATCGTTCGACTAGATTTGATAGGCAGTTTTAGTGTATTGAACATGCACACCGCATGGTCTAGTATATTGCTGACAGCTTAACAAACCTCATAACTCACAAATGGCTTAAACAGATTTTAATGCGGTTAAGCATAATGTTGTAGTTCGGTTTGTTTTCTCAAAACTGATTTGAATGTCTTTTTGGATTTCATAACAAAAGTTGTTTGTTGGTTTAAAAATGTATTTTTTGTGGATCATAGATAACGCACTTTAAATGTATTTACCACCTGATGATTGACTATAGTTGGATTCGAACATAGCTGATAAATGCTATTATGCAATACCAAAATTGGTCTTAGTTAAAGAGATTAAGCTCGAAGAATGCTATAAAACTTTTCTTCTGCCTTGAAAAAAAAAATCACAAAAGAATTTGATTACTGAGCAGATTTACGACCAAAGGCCATTCAAATATCTTTCAAGTCTTATACAAAAGTTTACGTATGAATGTGATCCAAACATACTCGTAAATCTATAAGTTAACGTATAACAACGATAAATTATAATTAAAACATAAACATAAAATCATTGATCCGTGAGAACGTTCCGTTTTATACGTTAAGACGACAGAAATAGATATAAAAACCAAACCCTTGTCGTATAATACAATAATTTATAATTGGTTTCCTAGACACTCGCATTTATTCTATATAAAATGCTAGTTTTTTTCATGATCCAAATTGAGTTTCCGTATATTGACTTCAAGAGATACTTTATATTCCTCGTGGGTAATTACATTTTTACTTACTCACTATAAGATACCGCTCGATGGAATGACTAGACATTGTGCAATCTTATATAGTTGCAGTTAATGCAATAAAAATAAGAATAAAAAAAAAAAACTAACACACGAGGTTATTGAGATTATTCATGAATAACACGCTTTAATTGACATTTGAAATGTATATAAAGTTCTTCTTATTATTCTGTTGCCATGATGCTTATTAAGAGATATCTAAGTATACCAAAATATGTCTAATGCATGCACGACAATTTCAAGACATTGTAACTACCAATAAGAGGGCCAAAAAACTCATTTTATTGGCCGAATTATAAATGTCGTGATATTGCAACTATTATTGCAAGCGTGCTTGCAAGAATTTGCTATATCCAAAAACAGATTGGTAGATTATTTCTTCGATTTGTATTAGACAGGTAACTTGGGCAGCTAAATAATTTTTAAGAGTGACGACGACGACGTTGCTGATGTATATAAAGATTCATTGGCGAATGACAGTTGTAGTTATTTTAACGAATCAATTTGTACAGTTATGGCATAAAATTGCTTTTGATTTATTCAATTAAAATTCTTTCTGACTTATTAAGAAAGATGGTATAGTAAACGTAAACAGAGTCGCTCGTAATTATGACAATCAGAATTAAAAAGTAATTGAAAATTACTGCACATTTATTTCTAATAATGTTTTAAAGTGTTAAATTTACTTTACTTTCTGCATGCGTGTAGGTACAAACAATTTTACAGCAAAGTTTCAAAGATTCAACTCAAACCGTGACACATCGTTTTTCATTCACTTTTACTTTCAAATGATTCAACTTTTCTTACTTCATGAAGGACATGAAACACTGTCAGTTGTCAGATATAATTACTGAGAAAAAAAAAAACTTAAAATCAACAAAAAAAGACTTGATTTAACTATTTTCCCTAAGACAAGAGTATCAAAAATTATTCTGTGGGTTAAAAGTCAACTCACTGCTGAAAATTGCTTACATGAACTGCAACTTAAGCCTAAGGCTGAAGACAATTTAAATATTAAATATTTCTCATATTTCTCAAGCCTTAAATAAGATTTAATTTTAATTAAAAGACGTTTAATGTAAGTTTCTTCTTATCTTCAGTTACTTTCGAGATAATGGAAGCCCTGGGGATCTGAAATTTGTATAACAAATGTTTGCATAGTTTTGGAGAACGTTCTTGCTTTTAGTGCCAGAAATTTCAAGAGCATTAACAGAATCTTTCATCAAAATCTACCACCGAATCTGTATGCATTTATTCGTTACTTATTATATTTATTCGTTACTAAAACATGGGCTAAGCCAAGCCTGAAATTTAACAAATCAACGTGATATGCCCGTTTTATCCCAAAAACTGTTTCTTATATTCATTAATATCTTTTTCATCAATTTTTTAATCAACCTGCTTTTTGGTTTTGGTTTTTGGTTCCCACTTTTGTTCCACGAGACAGCCATTGAAAAGATCATCAAGAAATTATGTCATCGCCCAACTTAAGACAACTACACTGTTAGATTCAGCAGTTCAGGGTGTTGAACTGTTAAACGATTTGTCTTTTGCACCAGAGGCCTAGGGTTCGATCCCAAAGAAATCCATGACCTTTAAAATGTCAACGTTTTAATTCTACCTACTTTGAAATAATTTTGTTTGAGAATCAAACAAGTTTAGTTATTTTATAATTAAGAAAATATTTAAGTTGCACACAATCCAAATTCCACATAATAATTTGTTGTATAATCCATAAACTTCAAGCAAAGATTAAACACATTTAAAAAAAAATTATAACAAGAACTCTCATCATGCACTGAATCGTCAAGTCTCTCAAGACAAATTAAAACGAAAGACAAAACGTATTTGGAGCATGCAGCTCACCTTCGAAAACGTCACTGCCTTTTTTAAAATGTGTGCATGATGGGAATTCCGAGAAAACCATATACCAAACATAATTGGGTGTGAACCAATGCATTTAGTATGGCTTTGAGACTTGATATTGAATTTAATTTTATTTATTTTTTTAAACAAAACTCTGAGGAGATGAACTACTTTAATTGCGGCTCCAACAAATGCATTACAGATAGCTTTGGCGGTAATATTTCGTCACTTTACAAAACAAAATGATTTTCATCTGTTTGTATACTGCCTGTATAAATAAGAAATTAATATAATGGCACTGAAATGTGGTTTGCATTGGTTATAGATCTTTTGCAAAAGGCAATGATTTTGCGCTCACACGTTTATTTGATTTCATTTTGGAAGCTTTGTTTATACCAACTTTGTATTTGAGTGGTGTAAAAAAAAACAACAAAGAAGCAAGTTGATTTCAATCAAGATATGGCTTATACCGCACGTTTAGTTCAATCCATTAATGGACAAACCTTACAACTGGGATGGTAAGGTGCGTGCTATAGTTTTGACTCGAAAGAAACAAAATTATTGGCTAGAGGCATGCAACTTTTTATGTAAATTGGTCACATCCTGTCACGAGTTGAAATACACAATGGAGGAATTAAACATTGATTATGATGCGTTTATTGTGCAATGTAGATCAATGATATTTCTGCTAACTGGCTCTTGTTAGGTGTTGCATTTTTTTTCATTATTTTATTTTCAACATGATTTTTGACGTTATCACTTCTATTAAATCGATGAATCCCGGCTGCATACACGAATAATCATTTTTAGCAAAAAAACAAAACCGACTTCCATGGATCAAAACTGGGTTTTACGGGTTTTAAAATAGTTCCTATGGCTAAAAATAAACGAAATTGAAATGGGACCACACTGCAGCCACCAGCTTTCCAATACAAAAAGAATTATCAAAATTGGTTCACTCAGTCCAAAGTTATGCGGTAACAAACATAAAAAAAAAAAAAAAAAAAAAAATACAGACGAATTGAATACCTCCTCCTTTTTGGAAGTCGGTAAAAAAGCAGGTCTCATCCTAACTATATTGCGCCTGAGCAGTGAGATAAAGAATCCAATTTCATCTTAAAGCCTGAGTCATATGACGCCAAGTCCAACTTAAAGTCTACTATAGCTTATGTGTAAGGTTATACCTATACGGAAAGTGAACATTAAGAAAGAATTTCTTAAAATTCATTATATAGGGTAAATAAGGATAAAATGTCATAGAGTAAATAGTGAATCTTAGAAAGTGAATTTAATGGATAGATAAATTTTAAGAAGAACGCATTAGCTATTGAGCAAATTCTATAAATTCTCAAAACTGAGCTACCAACGGTTGTTTTTTAATATGCAGGGGGTAGAACCTTTAGCAAAGTGGTTAGTAAAGGTAGGGGAAATTTTTTACAGAAATTTGAGTTATACAAGTGAAAGGATAATAAAAAAAATTAAAATTAAAAAATTAAAGATTCTAATGGCGTTTTCGATTGGAAGTCTGGAAGCGTCCGGAATCATTCTGAAAAAGTTTTATTCACACAAAACTATTAGTTTTGTGCGAATAAAACGCTTTCAGAATGATTCCGGACTCTTCCGGACTGCCAATCGAAAACGCCATAATTCGAATTTTTCCAAAGGCCCTGATTTTTGAAATATGAATTTTTGAAAAGCACTTAGGTTTTTTTGTTATTTTTGAGTGTTTTTTTATATATAGAAATTTTTGACAACTTGCGAAAAGTCTCAAATTCACAGAACTTATAGGTGGAATTAGTAGTGTGCAAAAAATTGAATTTCTAAAATGATAATAACTGAATAACGGAAATCACTACTTTTTTAGATCTTAACTTTTAAAACCAACGCGGTCAGTGACAATGACATTCATTTAGTTAAATTTCTAGCTTATGTACTGTTTTGAAAAAGAAAATTTTATTAATTTTAAAAAAATAACAGTTGGAAGATTTTTCTTATTTCACATACTAATATGCTTTAGTGTCCTAAATATCATGATTTTTTGTAATGGCCGTGCAAATGATTTTTGACGCCATAAAGCACCAAATGTACCACTGTGTGGCGAGGACAGTGATAAAAAGTCAAAGTCAGATTTTTAAATCTTAAGTGAGCAAATGACACTGATTGTGTCAATAACATTTTTACTTCTTATTAGGTAAAAATAATAATTTACCAAATGGTATAAAAATGAAAAAAAAATCATAAACACGCCAGAAGTCCTTACCCAATTTGAAAAACAATTTTATTCTGCTTAGTTTTTAGCTTATAAAAAAGTTGTTTAAAGCTATTAGGTATATTAAAAAAAATAGGCGTTTGGTCAATTTTTTTTTCTAAAAATACAATATTTAAATTTTGTTCAACTTTCAAGGCCACTGGAGGCAGAAGATATTAACTGATTTCGATTATTTTTTAAACCCTTCTTAGTCACCATTCTCAAATTTTCCACGCTATTAGGATTTGAAATTCGAAAAAAAAATTGATTCATACATTTTTGACCCAGCCTAATGGTCACCATAAATTTAGGTGCTCCTCGTCCAAAATTGAATTAAATTTTCCGCATTTTTGCTCAAATATCTAATTATAACAAGCCTAAGCAACCATTAAATAAAATATAAGTCAGTGGCTAACGCAGGCTAAATCAAAACTAATATTTAATATTTTGTTTCCAAAAATAGTTGATTTTTACACAATCTGGTAGTTACAAACTTGCATGCCTGGAAGGCTTTAACGCCCATTACTCGAATCCATAGAAAAGCATGCATTTTTAATTGCTAATAACGCATAACTCAAGAAAAGTTTTTTTTAGAGCAAATTGTGTAAAAAATATTACAACATACCACGACTTGAACGACTAAGAAATTCCACTTAAACCACAAATATATTATTAAAAAAAAAATATTTATGGAATCGTTAAGGACCGACCAAAGACAGCTCGTGGTTTTAATTAAATCCAAACTAGATTAGCATGCAAAACAACATAAATGTTACTTACATGTGTCATTACATCATAACTAATTTTATATAGTTTCATTAATATCCTTCCACAATCCCACATTGTAAGAGTACATACAAATATGTATAGGATTTATAAGTCGGCAATCTTTTGTCGGATGAATATGACCGAGTTTCCAAACTCCAACGCTCACCATTAAACTATAAATCATGTCAAACGTCAAAATCAAAAACAAAAACTGATGTTGTTATAACAACTTTTAAAAAATCATATCTTTAATAAAAAACAAAAAAAATTGTCAATGCGCGGCCACTTAAAGTACAGCCATAAGCTTTTTTTTGACCAAAACCAGCTCCATTATAATTGAGCTTAATCCTGCCAAATAAGGAAATTGGCAACACGTCTGCGCTGCACAACAACATCTAATTAACTTGTCCTCTTTTAGAGGAGACTATACCATACACTAGACATCGAATGTACTATTTTTTTGATTTGTTTTTTCTTTCTGCCGCAGCATCATTTGCACCTGTTGTAAATTAGGAAAAACCATATAGCATAAAATGGATGTAACCTCAAAAGGTTGCGTAAGTCTTCAATTTAATCGTTGATTAGAGTCTGGTTAGGGGTCCTCCTTGGATCGTTTTCCTTCGATCTATACTGTGATGGCAAGCATGCGTTGTGGTTAAAAGATATGAGATCTTAAATACTTTCTAGATAAAATATCTTGTATCTGTCGGCAAGAAAACTGTTTTTTTTTTTTTTTTTTTTTTTTTATAAAAAGGCATGATAAATTATAATTGCTTAACGCAACTTAAAACTCGGCCCATTATTGGCAATGTCGCTTCAACAACGAACAGCACAGTTATTTTGAGGTATATATTATTTTTGTTGTTGTTTGTTTCCAGCCTAAAGAACGATTTAATGGGGGAATAAATTAATTTGTTCTGTCACTTTGTAACCGGATCAACACAACTCAATTGATCGTCAGAAAGTGGTCAGAAGCATTTGTGTCAAGAAACAGCAAAAAAAATAAACGTCACGAAAAAGAGGTCACACAACACAAGCAGCTAAGGTATTTCTAGCTTGTTCTTAATCCGAGCTACTGACCCAATAGATAGATACAAGTTAGTCAATAGCATCCCGCAAGCTTTTTGTTTATTTATTTTTATTTTTCCTTAAACTCGTTGAAAAATCTTGAAAGATAATTATAGATAAATAAAATAATAATTATGTTTCTGATCTCCTTATATGAATGGATTAATTTAAAATGACATTAAATTGGTGTAACAGATTTTAATAGGCCTAGATCCATACATTAAAAAATGAAACTAGAAGTAGTTTGAGAAATTTCCTGATTCCTAACTACACTGTGAAAGAGGGTGAGAAGAATTTGCATTCCAATCTAATTTTTTAATTGCTTTTCAGTTTTTTTCAGCTTTATTTGCATAATCATTAATTTTATTTCTCCATATCTAAATCAATAAATAAAAATTTTTATAAATCACAAATTGCTATTGTCGCTTGTTTTTTTTTTAACGAAGTGAAAATTAAGAATAATAAATTCGTATCTTTTATGAACGACAGTAAGCTCTGTTAGATTTTCAGTGCGAAATTAAGGTTAAGTTAAACCCGAGATAAATCACCAATTTTTGGTAAGATCTTTGGGGATACAAATCTCTAGTTTATCTGGCAGCAGCGAACTATACAAAATTATCCATTATTTGAAATTTGATAGGCTATCTAAAAAAGTAGAATCACTAAAATTTTGTGGAATTTGTTTTGACAAAAAACTCTATAGAAACATTGAATTTTAGAGAAAGCAGTTACAGTTTAGTCTACAAAAATTTTTTTTTTCGGTACCAAAACTAATAAACAAAAAACCTTAAACGGCTAAAATGGCCTACTTAGCAATCGGCTAAAATGGCATAGTGTGCCATTTTAGTCTTTCACATTTTCATTTTTTTTAGTTTGAAAATAATTGGTATATATGTATAAACGATCTACAGAAAGTCAATCTACGCATTATCAAAAACCCTTGATGCATTGAACATTCACAGTTTCAAAACCTGAACAAAAGATACGATAAAGATTTTTAACGGCTTTCGAAAAGTTCTAGATTGAGTACCACTTTTTTCAATCAAGTAGAAAATAGGCTCGTTGACTATATATTTTTTTCTTTTAAAGCAACGTATTTTTGGACTCTATGGCATTTTACCGGGAAAATTTGTTCAGTGAAATTTGAAGAGGTTTTAAAAATAAGGTACTTCAAATACTTTTTGGTACTTTTTTTTAACTCGCAAACTCCTGCCTAATACAGGTTTTTTCACATTAGGGTCTCTCTTGTGATCTTATTGATTTTTTTAACATCATGATCTCTTATATGTATACCTATACAAAAAAAAAGAATTTATAAAATAAAACTTCAAAAATGTTTCATGTTTTCGAAATACATGTTTTGTACGAAAAAGGGTAAATTTGATTTGGAAATGAATTCGGCTTGCAAATATGAAATCAATTTTGAAAACGGTGAATTAAATTTGCAAAAGGAATAATTTATAGTTGGTATAGGTAAATCTTATTTGAAAAACATTTAGAATAGAAAAAATATATTTTTTGAGTAATTTTTTTTTTATAAAGCAAGAATCTTGAAAATTAGTGATTCAAAGATTTTTTGTGCAGTTCTACCACTTGTATTTTCAACAGAAGTTATGTTTTCTTAAGTCTAAATTATAAGTAAATACTAAAAACTATATTGCAAAATACTGCCCTATATTCTACAACAAGTCAAATTAAATGGACCATTACAACATTTAGCTAAATTCTCTTTTGTCTTGACTGCATTATAACTCTAATCGTTCTAATTGCAAACACAAATATTTTCGCCGTATTTTCCCACAATCTAACACAAATCTGTCCAGAAGAAGGTCAAAAGTCTTGACTCAGTGCATTTGCATTATTTCACACGAGATACTTTTACAAAATGCAACTTATGGCTAAGAATTACCGTCCTCCCACATATGGCAGCACCTACATTTTTTTTTTACAATACAACCTAAAGAAAAATACTTTTAACTTTAACAATCGTTTTGGCCATTTATATATTGCGCGCAATTCTTATTCTTTTGAATCATTTAAAACGAAATCAGTATTATTTCCATTTGGACTAGGTATAAGCGAATGGCCTTAGTTTGTTAACAACTAGAACTACATTTAGATTAAAGGGTAAGTTAAGTATACATGATGTTCAAATAAGGTATGCATTATTGTAGTTTTACATAAAAGGGCAACAATAATAATAATAAGAACATCCGATATGAAATTCATCTCCATGAGTTGTTAGTCTATATATTTTCTTAAAACTTCATTTAAAAAAATAAGTAATCAAAGTTGCAATCTTATTCCATATTGAATAGCCAATGTTTGCTTACCCTAGAGGCTGCCTTTACCTTACCTATACCATCCAGCATAGTCAGTTAGTCATAGACTGTGAATAGTAAAGTAATGCTTTGGTCTAAGTGCATTAGTTAGTTGTTATACCGATTAAAATCTATGGTGTATTAGCCTGAAGCACTTGACTTTTAGGTATTCATAGTTCCCTATTATGGACCAACTTTTCTACGCTTAAATCAGTGCATTGCCCATTGATCACTTAAAGTGTTCACTTAGCCTCTAGCGCTAAAGATCTGTAGATAATATAGTCCCACATTAGAGGGTGGTACCATAGAGTTGAGTATGAATTCGTTCCAAATTTAAAATATATATACGAGTAGGTAGGTACTAGACTTTTGATCGCACTCAGTGATTTTGGGTCAATGTGAAAATTTATTCAAGAGAATAACAGCTAACCGTATTTGGTTTCGGAATTGGTTTGCTTAGTTGGAATAATAACGGTAATTAGAAAGATTTGTGGTTTAGTTTTTATTTTTTCAATAGGTGGAATTTATGACTCCTTCCATTTAGGTAAGTTTATATTACGAGTATATATTTACTTATTAGCTTTAACGCAGAAAATATTTGAAGTAATTTCCTGGCACATGCATTAAGTGCGTGTAATAGCTCGTGACATTCTTTATGAAGTGCTTTCTTATCTAGTTTAAAAATTTAAATTGCGAGAATTCAATTAAAACAAAAGAGCTGACATCCAAACTTCAAAAAATGTGGAATTTATTTGTGGACATTGCTTATCGGATCTAGTGATTTTTATTAAGTTAAAATAAGTACATTATAAAATATCTCTATTCAACCCCAATAAAGATTTGCCATCATACTTTTGACTTGATTTAATAATCCAGCAAATTTAAAGGTTAATTGTTTTTTAACATGCTTCACTTTTCACTTTGTCATCCTCTAACTATTCTTTAATCATTGAAAAATATGATTTTACGATTAAAATCTTTGTCATTTTTACACGTTATAAAGTCAAATAATAAAAAGTTATTATTAACATCAGAGATATTGGCAGGTGCGTGACCAAAACATTGTGCAAAGTAAAAGTTTTTCTGTATAATTACACACACACATGTGTGTTTTCTGGCAATAAACTTTACAGTCTACTGATTTTTATAAATCTTAAACTAAATGTTTACACGAATAAAATTAGAGATGATATTTATTTATGAGTGGCTTTCCAACACCAAAGTCAAGTTTCAATTTAATCTATACATATCTTTAAATTCCAAAATTGTGCGCTTTTGAACATTATTTTTGTAATTAACTTTTTCAATTCATGTATTTTTCTTGAGTTCTCTTAATGTTATGGTAGATATCATGAAAGATTTCAGTCTTTGAGGTCTCTTCTTGTATATGTATATATAATTTTAAGACATGTACCGATTTTTACAAAATTAACTAAAACAGCTGATATGACCCAATTTTTTTTGGAAAAAGAAATAGTGATGGGAACTATCGAATAAAAAACTATCAAACTATCGATAGTTGTAAAATATTCATTCATTCGATAGTTTGAATCATTCATTCATTTAGTTACTATTTTCATTCGAATAGTTTTTTTCATTTGATAGTTTTTTTTTTGATAGTTTTTTCATGCGAGTAGTTTTTTTATTCGAATAGTTTTTTTTATTCGATAGTTTTTTCATTCAAATTGTTTTTTTTATACGATAGTTTTTTTCATTCGATAATTTTTTAACTCAAATAGTTTTTTTATACGATAGTTTTTTCATTTGATAGTTTTTATTCGAATGAATGAACTATTCAATAGTTCAAATCATTCAGTTACTAACTATCGATAGTTCAAAACATTCGATAGTTCCCATCACTAAGAAACATATTCATATTTACTATAAAAAAATTATGGATATTAAAATTTCTTAAAAAACTATATAATTTAATCTAGACCATTGCTAGATTCTTAATTTTTATTTATCATTTAATAACCCTTTTTTTGTATTATTTTCGACTTCCCTACATTTGTAGGTAATAATCTTTAAACATTAAAATAAATGTTCACTTTCATTTTTAGAGCATTTAAAAAGAACATACACTACCTACAGATTTTATACAGTCTGATGACTTGCTTTCTGCCTCGTACTCCAGCAGTCAGCCAACTTCCAAAGGCAATTTATGTACAATCAACATTTTTCAGAATTAATATCATTTTTATGGACCTACAACAAAACACTATACAACGATGTGGATTGTAAACGGCACAAGTTCATAGTACCATCTCTTCAAAAAGAAAATAGTAGACCACCATTGTATATACGATAGTTACTAATTTTAGTGAAACTGTTCTCCATCTCCATCCATTTTCCTTTGGCTATAAATATAAATAAAAAAAAAAAAAAACGGTTCGTACTCTGTTCAATATAACGAATTACCGGACGGCAGAGTTCCTGAGGCTCAAGATACAGTGTGTATATGTGTGCTTAACTGAACATAAATTATTACACCTTAAATGGGTTATTAGAGTGATTTTATTGCATTTAATTGCATACTGCTTAGATGGTGATTTAATATTTTGTTTTCATAATTTTGTTTTTTATTTTTTCGGTACAACAAAAAAAAAAACGGTTAAGAGCTGATTGATTTCTTTTCGCGTAATAAGGGTGTTGGGTAGGTACTTTTCTTTATTTTTTTGGACTAGTTTAACTATATTGAAAGGCTTTCACTTTCAACCTGACCATTACTACATTTCCGCTCCTATAAAGCTATAAGCCAAGAAATCACTTATTACTCTCTTCGTTGCCACTTAAACTAGTGGATGGCGTAAATGATTGAAATTAGTTTGCTTTATATAAATTTTTTTTCTGTTAATCCTTATATGTACGAGTTAGTGTCTTTGACGAATGACCATAAAATTTTCACGTAACTGACCTCACTTTTCCTGTTGAGATTACTTTTTTTTTTTAAATAAAAAATAAAAATTACTTCATGTAACTAATTTAATATAAATTCCTTTCTGAACCATGGATATTTTGTTTTTATTTATTGTGAATAATTTGAAAATTATATGATCAACTGATGGAATTATAGAAAAAATAAACACAACACTCGACACACCCTAATCACATGGTCAATTTATGTAATTTGCATAAAAGCTAACTACTCTATTGGAATTTGTTAAAAAAAAAATAAAATGTCCTCATATTGAGTTGATTGAAGTTAATTTACAGTAGAGAAAGTATTTTCCTAAAGTCAGCTGAAAAACGTGTGTATGCATTTATGTTCATCTGTTCCATAATAACTTTGGAACTATTTGTCATAGTTTGACAAAAGTGGTATCGTTGAAAGCGTCTTTTCTTACCGCAGATTATAGGATCGCATTTAACTATAGTTTGACGTCATACTGACTTTAGCTTTGCTGCAGGATAGATTTCAGTTAAGGAGAAAGAATGTAGAAGTTTAAAACAAAAATGGACCTGCAGTCTTAAATTCAGTTATTTGGCCAAGAAGTGTGGCTTTTTTGACCCCTTTTAGTAAAAATACAAAACTGGGTGAAACATGCTGAAATTTTGGTAGCCTACCTATGAAACTCACCAACACAACTTTAATCATTTGGTTTTGTTAATACTTACCACTAAACTCATGTTATGATGTAAAAAAATTCACTGAAATTGTTTATTAGACCTACGTGATTCAAAATGCTAATTCTCCCCCCTTATTGATTGGATTGTTCACTGTTCAGCCTAGATTCCAAATATTTATGTACAAAGTATATCCGGAACGATAAATCAATATTACCTTTATTAACAAACAATAGAAGCAAATGGGCGGACATTTTCCATTTAAAACAAAACAAAATAACTAGGTCTGTAGTTGCATTATAAAAAATAATTCTATTTATTATTCACCATAAAATTTGCATATCTCACGACAATGCGTCGTCGCTTGTCCGCAATTCTTGTAATAAATTATAATAATCACTTTACATTTCAGGAACTTTATCGACATTTTATTTATCTAAATGAACATATTTTTTATTTATTAAATAAATAATAATAATAATTTAATTTATGTATGTCTTTTCATTACAGATCAATCATCATCAGGTTCATATTGGCAAACTCACGTTGTAACACCATCATCGTCATCATCATCAGTATTAGATTCGCCATTCTTTTCGGCGACACATGGTCTCGTGCAGACACATCCCTCATTGGGAGGTAGTAGTATACCAAGACCATTAACGAGCAATAGTCTTGGCAGTGGCAGTAAAATTGGCAATACAGCTTATGTGGCACCAAGTGTTGGTGGAGCTTTGAATTCAAGGCAAAGCTTAACTGGTGGTCGATTTGGTTCAACGCCGGCAATAGCTGTCAATCCAAATCCTAAGTCACCATTTAGACATTTAGATTATGCAACAAGTGCAACAGCAGAACTGAGAAGAAATCCATCCCTATCGGCACCAGATGAGTGTGCACGTGCTTGTCGTGAAGGTGAACCCCCGAGAATTTGTTATTATCATTTCACATTGGAATACTATACAGTACTTGGAGCGTAAGTGTATACTCGTATTTATTATTTAATACTTGGACAAAGTTAAAGTTAATAAAAAGTTAATAAGCGGATATATTTTTATTGTCTCTATGTGACCGCTATTAAAAGATATTGATTTATTCCTACAGAGCTCTCGCAAACTACAAACTTTTATCGGACGATAGTTCGGTTAGGCTAGTACTTTGCTAGTCGATTGAATAGTCGGCCTTGTAGTAAATATATCGCTTAGAATCATGACTAACAACCTTTAACAATTCTTGTGTGCCTTTCATTAATTTGGTAGAATGTAAGGGACGTACAATTTACTGCCGAACCCGAACGGCGAGTCAGAGATGAACTTTTCCATACCACTCTTATTTTTAGGTGATGGAGCCTGGGAATCGAACCCAGAACGCTGGCACAATAGTCCATCGCACTAACTATGGCGGTACAATTTACAATGAATTGCTCATTTTATTGAACTTCTGGATTAGGTTATATTAAATAAGAATATAAGAACATTTTTGTAGTTCTTATTCTAAGGCTACGGCCACGTCCTGAGCGGCTGAGCGTCTGAGCGGCTGCGCGGCAATCCTGAGCTACGAAGTGGCCACGTCCTGATCGGCGATCCTGAGCGGCAATTTCAAAACCCTACAAGTGCAAAACTTTCGATTCCTAGAAGTGCCTATTTTTTTTTTTTGTTTTATAATTCAAAATAAAATAAAGTTGGTATGCCATATTGTAGTTAATATAGATCAACGCCTAAAACTTAAATTTCAAAAGAATCTAATGACCTGTTTTGGAAAATTTGATTTTTCAAAAAAAAAAATCAACATTTTTTCGAAAATCAAAAAATGCATTTCTTCAAAATTTTATTTCTGATTTATACTAAGACTAAATAAATGCTTTTGTATAAAAAATTTTAATAAAATTTAATAAGCCGTTTGAGAGAAATTCAGAATTTAAAAAAATGGTTCTATGACAGGTACCGTTAATAATGACTTTCGAAAAAATCTTTTTTTGTTAAAAGGTTAAAAGGCCTTGTCCAAATACCCACACTTAATTTTTTTTATTTTATCGTTTAAAGAGTTTTTGAGAAAATTATACTTTTCTAGGATTGGTGCATCACAGGTATGGCTAGATAAGGTTCTAAAAAAAAATAATTCCATAAAATCATCTGCACAATCTCCAAAAACTGATACATACCAAGTTTGAAGAGAATTGATCCATCCGTTTATAGCTTCTTAAACAGACAAAGATTCGAGTCCCTGGTTCGATCCCTGTAGGGGTCTATTTATATTTTTTTATTTTAACGAACAAAATTAATATTTTTCTTCACAAGAAACCATAATTTTCAACATTTACTAAAATGTTCGTGCTAATTTAGAATATAATGTAGTTCGCCGCTCAGGATTTCAAAACAAAAATAGAACAGCCGCTCAGGATTGCCGCTCAGACGCTCAGCCGCTCAGGAACTGCACGTACCCTAAGTATATTTTCTAATACTCAAAGTATTTGTTGCAACATAGTTAACTTTTGACCATTCGGTAAAAATTCTCGCCTAACGCCATATTAAAATATATTCTATCTCATAATACAAGCAAGAATGTATTTATGTATATTAAATTCAAAGTTTAAAAACATCCGTTTTCAAAGTTAATTCCTCTGTGGTATGGAATTCATATCCCGCTCTTTGAGCTTTCAAATATTGTTTAACTTTCTCTTTTTTTAACACTTGAGCTGCAAGTAGAAATATTTATGAATAAAATGATTCGTGCTAGACAATATCGATATATCAGAAGTCAGAGTTGTTGTCCCTTCGAACGAACCTTTTGTGATCTTATACCCTTTTGTTTTCTTTGCAAAACACACTTCAAAACTGAGCTTAGACCTTTTATACGTTTAAGTATAATATTCCGGAAAAGGTAAAAATGTAAACATTTCATATTTGTATTTTATTTGAAAAAAGTGACTTCAATTGCTTATACAGAACATCTTACACTTACACTGTTTGAGTCCTATCGAAATTCAAAGTTCAAACAACAACAAAGAATTCATGATCACATACAAAAAATGTGCAACAAATAGCTCGTATTTCATTTACAGTCAAACCCCTCATTTCATAAAGTTTTCCAAAGACTTTTGTTAATATTTGCAAGAATTCCAAAAGAACTATAAAGGTTTTTCACACACCTAACCGTGATCAATTCTGCAAAAGAAGACTTGCCAAAGATGTTGTGAGTAGGGGTTTATCTAAAATGTAAGTGAATCTTTAAGATCAAAGTATTTTGACTTGGAAATTATCTAGGCATTAATTACACTGGTCGGCAACGAAAATAGAGCTTGAACCAAACCATACTTTTGATTTTGCTAAAGGATTTTTGTATGCTGATTCCGAATCCGAAATATTTAAATATTAACAGGTCAAAAACGCGTTTTTTTTGTACTTTTGGCGTTGAATTTCATCGCCGTTAAATTTGTTTTAGCTAAACTACTAATGCAATCTCCAAAAGCCATACTTTATAATCTTAAATATGTTTATTTTCTTGTTTTAAAAATATTTTTGATACAGAAAAAAAACAATTTGATACAGAAATGTATAATATCACAAAATCTTAGTGTTAAAGGTAACTTATGGTTTTTTGAAGCAGAATTGAAGTAAATTACAGTTTTCGACTCCTGATTGGCATACAAAAAAGAAAATATTACGGAAAAATATTTATTTTATATCAAACGTCAAAAAACATTTCATTCAAAATTTGTTTTTGGGACTTTATAGCGAAAATAGTGATGAGCAGAGCTCAAAAACTAGACGTGATGGAATAAAACTGTAAACAGTTTTGAATTCAGCACACTCAATTTAATTAAAATCACCTGACAGAGTTCTTGCTCCCGAATTTTTTTTTATTTTTTGCCGATCAGTGTTATTATTAAATAATGAATTGAGCCTTCTTACTCACGTCAATTCAAAAAGTCGAGTTTTCAACTCCTCAAAGTCGCGAATTCAAGGTTTCAAACTGTAAAGCCTATAAAACATTGAAATCTACATTTTAATAAATTCCAATAGTGTCTATTTCGAAATAAACGGACATAACCTATTTGCCATCCCATTGTTCAATTAAAGGAGATTTCACTGTAAATATTTGCCATGTGTTCCTCCTTATAATCGTGCCAAAGTGAAACTACCTTATTCATAAAGATTTAGGACGTTCGACAGTGAGCTTATGCCTCTATATGCTCTCAGTGCGGAAATCAATGGAACGTAAAATTTGTACAATAAAAACGAAATTGATACCCCTTAAGCCCTTAAGTAAATAAACACAACCAACAACGAAACAATAATAATTTCATTCATACTATAGACTACCGCTTCCTTTACATGCTTATTATATTTGCTAAGGCCTATGGCATAGTGTCGGTTGGGGAAAACTTCTGCCTACTCAATGCCTCATATCTCATAACTTAAGCTGCGATTTTATTCTCATTTTCTTCTTCGTGCTCCGTTTGCATAATAACAATAATAATCGTTGGTCGGCGTCATCGTCGTCGTCACGTCAGAGCAGCGCAACAGCTCAATACCTACCCACATTGCGCCTTTTTTATATGCTTTCAATCTTATTTTCTCTAATCCAGCTTTTCTGCTCACTTTCTCACAGTTTTCCATTTCATTGAGAATCAAAGTGAAGACATTGGAGTAACAGCTGGCTGGACATTAGCAATGGCAAAAGAAAAGCGAACAAGCGCAGAAAGCAATCTTAAGCTTGCAAGTAATTTGCCTGTCACTGCACCCGCGCCGCCTGCCGCCGCGCTGCATAACGTCACAGTCGTGCTATTACAACAACAGTAAATAATTCAGGTGTGATGCAGTGTCATTTTCACAGAGATGATTACGATTTTTTACGATTATACACACCTGAAGGTTGTCGAACTTTTGTGGTGGCAATACATTATTTCGTTGTGTCTGGGAATAGGCGACATAAAATCGAGACGAAGTGTAATTTGCGATTTGAATTGATCGTTCGAATTGATCGTTCAATAATAACAAAAAAAAAGAGATTAAACTTGACATGACTTTCACGCACTGTGCCGGCTTTTCATAAAGTATATGATTTTCTTAGTCTAAGTATACCCTTGGGACATGGGCTTTTCCAACTGGTCTCATTTCTCTTTTTTTTCAATATTATATCAAAATTGTTTTGAAGCCGGAGGTATTACAATTCAAAAGTAGTAAAACAATTTGTTTAGCTATTGAAATTCAAACGATTTATCGGACTCAGATTGGTTCGTCACAAAGCTGTATGCGATCATAAGTTAATTGAGCTCTTGACTCTTAGACTTATAAGCCAAGATCATGGAAGTAAAGACGAAGAAAGTTATTGTAACTGACAGTTAACACAGAGGTCTAGTTTCGATTACCTTCTGTACTACGTGTCATATTTTAGGGGTACCTACTGCCCTTTGCAATCAATACTTTCAAATGATAAATGTACATCGAACTTGCTTTGTTGAGCTTTTTCCCGAATCCTTTTCTGCTCAATCACTGTTAGTGTTCAGCTTCAGATATAAATAATATTTTTCTCAAAGATATTGGAAATAGAAATTTTTGATATCTCAAAATATTCGTGGTCAACATAACTAATGGTTTCTTTAAACGAATTCTTGATTGGATTAAAAAAGCAACATAGGTATTACGAAAAAATATATATTTAGCCTAGTACACTTAGCTGAAGCGAAACGAAATTTTCCATACAAAATTTCGCTGACGAAATCTTGAACGAAATTAAATTTGTTTTGTTTTTGCTAGGCTAAACCATCGAAAAGAATTTCATTGAAAATTAGTTTTTGAGACTTTCACGTTCTGCATTTCACTTTTTGCGCATTCACTTGCCGAAAAGAAATTAAGTCTATTCTCGATTTTTTCACTCATTTAGATTTTCTCATCGAATTCAATTCACTTTGTTTCTGTTCGTGAATTTGGTGCCTTTTTCAATGAATCATCAATTTTTGGACAAAAAAATTATTAAAACTTATATTTTAATTTTGTTTGCAATGTAAAATTAGTAAAAAGTCTTAAAAATTTAAGCAACTTTAACTCTAAGAGCAAGTTCGTGCGACCCAGTCGTGCATTTTATTTATTTTAAATTTTGCTTTCTTCCATTAAAACTGCCAATTAAATTGCATCCATGTTCAAAGCAGCAGTAATTTCACTTTAGAAACAAAATAAAAGTGGATGATCCTTCAGTTTTGACAGTACGAAGCAATTTCGAAGTGTTCGAAATCGATCGAAATGAAAAATATGATATTTCATTTCACGTGAAATTGAAAAGTAATTTCAATTCACTTTCGGTCGAATTGCGGAACATGGGAGTTTATATCGAAAATAGTGGTGTGTACAGTTCAAAAACTAGACGTAATAAATAGGAATAAATCTCTAAACAGTGTTTTTAATTCAGGACAAACATGTCAAAGTTCGAAAGAAATAAAGTTTTTTTTTTAAAGGATGACTTAACTCGCTCCTTGTCCTAGCTGTTTGTGTAAAATTTTTGGGACACAAGAACTTTGAAAAAACACTAAGTACTTTGAATGTAAAAGGAGGAGATTTCACTCTCGATCAAAGATGAATAGAAAAGAGAGAAAAATTTTACGTATAGGTACGTTACTTTTTAAAAAATGTTTGAAAAATTTTCCAGCACCCTCCAAATTTGTTTCTGGATACGCCACTGTACAAATCTCGTGTACAAAGTAGAATCCCATATTCTAAGTACTGAGCTATCTCAGACTTTGGTTTATAGTGACGTCTGCGACCTCAGACGTTGTAAAACATTAAAACCGTATTTTTTTTGCTTCTTTAACTAAACCCTGGATACAACGAGTATACCCCAAGCCTATGACAAAAAGCGCAGTAATAAATAATAAAAACTTGACTTTCCAAAGACAGAAGCTTAAATTCTTTAAAAAATCAAAGACCCATCCCTTTTCTTTATAGTAGCTGAAGCCTTTATAATATTTCACACAAAAACCCTTTCAACTTAACTTAAATGTCACATTCGATATATAGCTAAATATTCAATTGTCTATATTTCCACAGAGCTTGCCAATTGTGCACACCAAATGCAACAAACACAGTTTGGAGTCATTGCCAATGTGTGCTTGCCGATGGAGTTGAACGTGGTATTCTCACAGCCAACCGTATGATCCCGGGACCAAGTATTCAAGTTTGTGAAAATGACAAAGTCGTCATCGATGTAGAAAACCATATGGAAGGAATGGAAGTAACACTCCATTGGCATGGTATTTGGCAACGTGGCTCTCAATACTACGATGGAGTACCATTTGTGACACAGTGTCCAATTCAGCAAGGAAATACATTTAGGTAAATCATTTTTGCATAATATTTAAAAAAAAAAATGACATATTCATAAATTACAATTATGCAATCTTATACACAAATAGATACCAATGGACAGGTAATTCGGGAACACATTTCTGGCACGCACATACTGGCCTTCAGAAACTCGATGGTCTTTATGGAAGTATTGTTGTGCGTCAGCCACCATCTCGTGATCCAAATTCACATTTGTATGATTTTGATTTAACTACACATTTGGTGTTAATAAGCGATTGGTTGCACGAAGATGCTGCAGAAAGATATCCAGGTCGTTTGGCAGTCAATACTGGACAAGATCCCGAATCGTTACTCATAAACGGAAAGGGGCAATTCCGTGATCCAAATACCGGATTCATGACTAACACGCCATTGGAAATATTTACAATAACTCCGGGTCGTCGGTATCGTTTCCGTATGATAAATGCATTTGCCTCAGTTTGCCCCGCTCAAGTGACAATTGAAGGACACGGTATGACGGTAATATCTACAGATGGTGAACCAGTGCAGCCAGTTGTGGTTAATACAATTATATCATTTTCTGGTAAGTTGTAAGATTGCTTGTAGAAGTAGTAGTGTTCTTTGAAGAAGAAAAAAGATTAGCAGAAACCAAAAAAAAAAAAAAATCTTAAACTAGGTCTTGGTTTTTTATAATTCAAGGCCAAAAATTGAAGTGATCATTTTTAATGGTCTAATGGAGCTATTATATAGGATTTTGGGTGATTCAGTGTACTAAATGGGCTTTTGTGTTTTGGTAGACTAGTTTTTAATTGGTTCATTTATTAATTTGGATTTCCCTTAAATTGTTATTGTTCTTGTCCGACTTGAAACTAGACAAGAAATGAGTGATTCATTCAGAAAACTTCTAGCTATTATCTCTATTGAATGAATAAATTATAAGTAACTTAAATAGGTTTAATTGGTAGTTGAAAGCTTTATTATTCGATCTTTTAATGGAGCTGACATCATTACCAAGTAGAGAGTTAGCTAAAATTAGTAAATAATACATTTTTTTTAAAACATATTTCACTTATTACATAAAAACTAAAAAGGAAAGGTGACAGGACGCAACCTTGTGGAACCCCACTTTTTTCTATCAAATTTTTAAAACAAAATTCATTATTTGTTATTCGTTTCTCCAAGTGAACCAATCAAATTCAAGACTCGAAGTTTTGAAATAACAATTATGTTTGATACAAATAAAAGTGGTGACATTTTGATTTATTAAAAAAACCAAACATCTTTTCTATCGAGCATAAAAACAATAACAAAGAAACTTTTCTCCCACTGAACGAAATAAAATCGTGATATCATTACATAAATGAGCAAAAAAAAAAATTAGCTATTGCTGCTTACATTATCTAAGCAGTTTTTTTTTTTTTTCTTATAAAAAAGCAGCAAAAAAAATAGAAAATCGGTCTATCGATCTCAATTACGCGATCCAACGTAAAAATCAATTATGCTCGCACAGAGATTTCCGCACCCCCTTCAGCATCTTTTTGCCGGGAACTAGTTTTATGTATAATTCTGCATCTATACAAAAAAGACACTAGTTTCTATTTCTATGACACACATGGGTGAGAACGGAACTTCACCGACTCGAATCTTGGACTTGCTTTGTTTTTAGATGTTTCATGACTATAAGGTTACCATAGTTAGAATCAAAATGGGGGGGGGGGGGGGTCTCTTGCATTTGTTATAGATACTTTAATATTGATCTCATTTAAAATGTATAGTAGAAAACCTATAAGAAAACTTTAATCCCACATTTACACAGGCGAACGTTACGATTTCGTTATCACGGCTGATCAACCCGTCGGAGCTTATTGGATCCAATTGAGAGGCTTAGGCGAGTGCGGTATACGTCGGGTGCAACAATTGGCCATTCTTAGGTATGCCCGAGGTCCATATCAACCTGCGTCAGCGGCACCAACTTATGATGTTGGTATTCCACAGGGTGTGGTGAGTACTATTTGCTGTTTGATATGTTTAGTTTGTTGTTGTTTTTTTTTTTTACTTTCCGTGGGTGAGCTCTCTGCAGGAGCTACATTCATTGGACGAATCAGAGCAAAATTCAAATATTTATACATTTAAAATGTGACTTTGAAATTTTGTCTCTGAAAAAAAAAAATTAATAAAATGTGGTAAGTTACTCTACTTTGTCCACGGACAGACAAATAAACAAAAAAAAGTAAAGCTGTAAATAACGAATTTATGTTGTCGTTGTTGTTCCAAATGGAGTAACCCGGTATAATGATTTTTTTTGCTGTATATACATAGTTATTTTATTATTATTATTTGTAATAATTTTCTATCGCATTTTTATTATTTAATTTATGCAATTGCTATTGCTTTTATTTTTAAGAGTATTGCGACCAGTTCGTGAATCGTGATAGTCTGTAAATATTTTGTATAGATAGCTGATTCATAATTAAATTAGTTGTTGACATAATGTTTTCTTTAAATATACCTATAGGATTATTATTATGAATATTGTACAAATAATGGTATATTATTTTAATTGTTATTATTTCAACTAGGCTTAAGATCTTGGTTGGACCAAATCATGTAAGAGTTTTGAATCGTGATAGTGAATGAAAATAGACATTTGAAAAGTCAGAGTTTAGAATAAGGTTTGAGTCACCTTATTATTGTCGAATAATAGAAAGTACTTACTAGGATTCGAGTCTCGTAATGAAGAAAAAGTTATTGTTTTTTGTGAGTTTTTTTTTTCATAAAAATGTGACGTAAAATAACTGCAAACGAATAAAAGCTTAACTTTCAAAATTTGAACAACTAAGGCATTTAATTGGCTATAAATTATTTGAAATTATTAATTGACAGCGATACTTTATTTTGTTTAGGTTTTTATGATATACTACTTGATTTTTATAGCTATGACTTACACTTTGGTTTTTTTAACTCGAGTCAATTTCTTGCACTACTTTTTTAGTAGAAAATGGTATAAAAGAGACTGACTACTGAATGCTTACCATTCGGAACTAGAGACAAGATGTTTTAAAGTCATACCAAGCTAACGTAATGTGTTTTTACACTTTTTTTCTGTCAATTTACAACAACTTTTCTTCGAAAGTTCTATATTAAGAGACGAAGTAAGTAAAATTGGGTTCTGAATTATAAATGTTCGAATCTAAAAGATGACACACAAACCTTTACCAAGACCAATAACTTTTTACATTAAGGACTAGTACGCAGATCGCTCAAATTTTTACTGACACAAGACAAATGTACAGTCAGAAACGAAAATATAACGTTTTTCGTGTTAGAGGAAATTAAGAACGGGAGTCAAAACCAATGCTGCATTACAATCACTCAGTTTAACAACATCAAGATGAGCTGCCAAGTTTGTGTCAAGTATTTTTTTTGTACGTCCTCCTTTTGAAGGCGGCACTCCACAATTGCACTCGGTGCAGTTTTTTTTTATTTGGAGAGGGAGGAGGTAAGTTAGTACGGATCAAAAAGTTTTTAATGCGAAAGTTCCAGGGCACCAATAAAATCAAAGAGAAATTGATTTTTAAGGAGAAGATTCAAGCTAGTCTAGTTTATGTTATTTGGGATAAGCAGGTTAATTTAATTAAAATATATGGTATTGAGTTATGACTTGTTCAATTTAAATTGCAAAGTCCAAACTACCTTGTCTGTCAAAATGAATAAGAGCCCGACTTAACTATCGGCCGACAGAAAATCTGTACTGTAGTGAAGAACAAGTAAGAGCTTTCAAATTCAACACTCAGAAACTCATATATATAATAATCAAGAGTTTTTAACGTAACTAATAATGTCAAAAAAGTTTTTCAATTCCTTTGATTCTTTAGATAAAAGTAAAAAATTTCGTAAAAATGTTTTTACATATTACCCAGAGCATGAATACAGTTTAGTCATTTTAATATGTAACTTTTGAAATTTACATACATAAATAAATTTATGATAGAAAATAAATTAAATGCATTTATAGTAAAATATTATTTTTTAATATTCATGATGAAATGGAAGATATTTACAGCTGTGTATAATTTTTTTTTTTTAAGTTGTAAAAAAATATTCAAAATTATTTACCTATAGAAAAACCCTTCCATATTCTTATATATTATGTATATTTTTAATAGAATACCCCTTATTTTTATTACAATATTTATGTAAATAATATATTTTTATTTTACACCTCCTCCACTTGTAAATTAATACAAATAATTTTTTTCTCTTTTTTTTTCAAAACAAACAACAATTGTATACAAAAACACAAAATGTAAATTTACACAACACCAAACAAAAAAAATATATTTACTCGAATATATTATATAAAAAAATGTGTATGTGTGTACATAAAATACAATATAAAACCCACCAACCTGGTTAAATGGCCCCCTTAAAAACAAAATCCAACAAATATCCAACACCCCTAAAAAAAAAACTTCCGAACCGAACTAACAACCCGCAAAGGTAATGAATCCATTGGACGCTCAATGTAATCGAGTTCGTGACGATGCTGTTTGTGTAAGTCAACTCAAGAATGCCCAAGAAATTGACCGGGGAATTTTGGACCCAAAACCAGATGTCAAAATCTTCTTACCATTCCGTTTCTATTTGTACACACCCGAGGAATTATTCCAGCCTAACACCTACAACAGGTTCTTGGGTAATTTTTTGACATCTCAAGGTGAATTGATTTTGTTTTTTCTATAAATTGTTTCTATGTTCTTAGTTGCCCCAACTGGAGATCATGTCATCTCGTTGATCGATGAGATTTCATATTTGTCGGCTCCAGCGCCTCTTACATCACAATTTGATGACATTACCCCCGAGCAATTTTGTAACGGAGACAATCGTCCAGCGGACTGTGAAGCAAATTGCATGTGCACCCACAAAATTGATATTCCTCTGAATGCTGTCGTTGAAGTTGTTGTGGTTGATGAAGGTAAGTGGAGCTTTAAATTTTCAGCCAATAAAAATAAATTGCTAAACGATGTGAGGGCGGTCTACTTCGACGGCTATAAAGCATAAATTTATCTATATACGCCGCTCTGGCCGGGCCCACACATATTCATTCGGAATTAATGGTATTTATTGCGCGCATGGAGTTCCTCTTGCTGTGATATTAATAATTAATAGACATTATAGGAAATTATTGTAAATGCAGTTTTGATTAACTTTAAAAATTTTCTTTGGAGGAAGTATTTATATACAGTGGAGGAAGTTTATTATTTGCAGTAGAATTGTGCAAGACAGGAATTGCAATGAAGACACTTTTGTGCACTTGTATATGAATAATGTTTGTTTGATGAATGTCTCTGAATAATTTGTTTTCGTTGATAGCTCATAATTTAGTTTAAAAAGTTTTCCAATAATAGTCGCTTTGCGCAAAGAATAGGAAATTGGGAAATTATTGAGTAATATTGATACTAAAAGGATCACTAGAATGTACGTAAAAGTTCACAGCAGTTAAGTTGAAACAATCTTTAAGTATGAGAACAAATAAAATTACGTGGGTATACATGGTGTATACGTACTTTTTTATTCAAACTAAGTTTGTATTTCTTAATCGTCAATTAAGACTAAATTTTCCTCACGTGACGCAGGTTGAGAAAAGCTTTTAGTAATTCTATGGTTTTTCATAGTCGCGGAGTTCCTTTGGGATCCAGTATCTACTGCAAAGTACTTTAAAGTACTTCTGAATGCATTCAAAGCCAATTAAGACTAAATTTTCCTCACGTGACGTAGGTTGAGAAAAGCTTTTAGTAATTCTATGGTTTTTCATAGTCGCTGAGTTCCTTTGGGATCCAGTATCTACTGCAGTACTTTAAAGTACTTCTGAGTCGCTGCATTCAAAGCCATTTTTTCTATAGAAGAATAGGAGTTGAATGCAATCGCAAATACTTAACAGTCGTTACTGGAGCCCAAAGGAACACAGCTAGTGTAAATTGTGAATTGGAGACTAAACTAGCAGCGCCATAGAGGTCAACAATTAAACTAAGCTGCTAAGGCAGAAGAAAATAGTTTTTTTTTTTACTTTTTGTATTTTTAAAAATGGCATTCGTGGTGAGAACAAAAATGAAGGGTTTTGATTTGACTTAACTGGCAAGAGAAGAGTACCATTTTTTATTATTTCAATGACTTATTGAATCAAAAAAAACAGTATACGAACGTTTCTTGAGAAATTAAATGGGTAAGTATTCAGCTTCGAAATAAGGTGAAATAGAAATTCCAAGTTTTGCAAAAAAAAACTCAAATTTTGGACCTTAACACCTATTTTATACATATTGGTTTATATCAGTTGGTCTTTGAAAAGGCTAATATATAAGTTCCTTACATGTCTTAAGTTATACTCCCGCATTATTATTTCCAGTGCTTTAAAATACTCGAAAATGGTGAAACTGTCAATACTTTCTTCGTGCGTTTTTGGTTCATTCGAGTATTTAATAGGAACGCTTGTAGTTTAAATCGGTTGAAAATTTTTCTTTAAGGCTAGGAACAAACATTTAATCGCAAAAATGGATTGCAAGGATTTCAATGCCTGTGGGGACAGTTTTCAAATTTGTAATCGATGTTATTTTTTTAAGAATGTCTATTCACAGGCGTTGAAATCCTTGTGATCCAATATGACAATGAATAAATAATAGCCCTAAATAAAAATATTAACATCGATCCAAATCTTCTTTTAAAAATCTTAAGATAAAACGATTATACAGGATTCTTATGACAGACTTAAAAAAATGCATTTTTATTTATTTTTCAAACAAAAACTTCTTAATTATTTTTTTTAGTTCAACAACCCAACTTAAGTCATCCCTTCCATTTGCACGGATACGGATTCAATGTAATTGGTATTGGTCGTTCGCCTGATAGCAACGTGAAAAAGATCAATTTGAAACATGCCTTAGATTTGGACAGACGTGGTCTCTTGCATCGACAGTATAATTTACCACCAGTAAAGGATACAATTGCTGTTCCCAACAATGGTTATGTAGTTTTAAGGTTTAGAGCTGATAACCCCGGTAAGTTATTTTATTATTCTTTCTAATCTCTTAACCTTGTATTGGATATCTGTGGAGATGATAACAGGAAATATATTTATGTTATGTTTATTTTTTTCTAGGATTTTGGTTATTCCATTGTCATTTCCTGTTCCACATTGTTATTGGAATGAACCTAATCCTTCAAGTTGGTACAAATGCCGATTTGCCACCAGTTCCTCCAGGTTTTCCGAGATGCGGTGACCATTTGCCGCCAATACCTATTAATTAAATTTTAAATTATATTTGTAAAAATTAAAGAAAACACAGACTACCACCATCTATCACCTCTCTTACCCCAAGATCACACACATACACAACAAAATCGCCTTAGACTGTCATACAAAAAAAAACACCAACACACAAAACGGTGAATTTTTTTAAGTCTAATGACATAGTATAATTTTTGATTTTTTTTTTTTTTGTTTTTGTTCGTAACTTAATTGTTTTACGAAGCCATGCGCAGCAGTCATATGGAGTAGACTTTAAAAAAAAAATTAATATTTTTGATGTGCATTTAAATAGACTAAAAAAAAAAAAAAAAACATTTTAAATTCAAAAAAAAACTTTAAGCTACACTTTCCTGACTATTCACATTATATTTTCACCTCATATAATTTTTATTTTTTATTTTGCTCATGGTTTTTCATTTTAATTCAAACTGATTTATTTTCCTATTCAATTTTTCTTTATTGTAAATTTTGTAAAATTAAAAAAAAAATAGAAAAAAAAACAGAATCTTGCCTTAGACGAATCTTTCGACGTTGGACGTAACTTAATTTTGGTTAAATTTTATTTCTAAATTTAAAAATCTTTATTACATAAATTTAATTATTTTTATACGTTTTTTTTATTTAATTTTAAAATTTTCTTCTAAAAAAAAATCATCTACGTCCAATGTTCAGTAAAATTAAGCTTTTGTACAGAATTTTTTATTTTTACTTTAGCTTTATAAACAGTAAAAAAAAAAAACAAGTAATTATTTTAGTTTTCTACACACACACGTATATAATGGTTCTAAATAAGCACTATATCAATATACCTGCGTATGTATAGTTCTATCTTGAATTTATACATTTTACAAGAACAGAACAAGGATATTACTGAGTTCTAATTATTTTTTAATTGTAATATATATGCCTATATTATTTACAAATACACACATATTTATGTAGAATAATTATTTTGTAAAAAAAAATGTTTCTTTTTTGTTCTTTTATTGTAATTAATTTTGTTTACATTGAAATTTTTTGTAAAAAAAAAATAAACAAGGATGCAACGTAACGAAAACGAACAGACACTCCCAAATGTGCCGAGTGGTAGGTTTAAGTTCAAACGACAAGTAAATAATATTAAAAGAAAAAAAAATCTTTAAGTGTTCAGAGATACATATTTAAAACAAAAAATGCTTTATTTTATTTCTTTATGTTAAATAAAAATATTATATTGTATAAAATATTTCGTCGTTAGCTGGGTTTTGTTCAATTTGTTTTTAATTTATTAACAATTTTTATTCCTAACAATAAATGTTTGCAAAGATTTTTTCCTGTACAGCAAAACACAACCCCTATCCACGAGAAGTGTACATAATTTATGTGAAGCACCCTTGTGATGGTTAAAAAATTGAGTAAGTGTTTATATATTTAATCGACAAACCCAACAAATATTTCAGTTTCTATAAAGCCTTACAGAAGGTTAAAGTTACTTTTGAAAAGCCTTACAGAAGCTACTGTGAGGCTTTATAGGAGCTGAAGTTAAGTTTGGTTAGGTAAGTTTTTTTAATAATTTTACATAGGTTTCTGCAGTGTTTAAGAAAAAAATATCAATGTTCATTGCCTATTTTTAGGATCAAAAATAAAAAAAATTATTTTTAAATCTTAGGTTATGAATCCTTTGGATGCAGTTTGCGATAAGAAGCGTGTTGATGCTGTTTGTGTAACACAATTGGAAAATTCAAATGAAGTTGATAGAGGTGCATTGGTTGATCGACCGGATGTAAAGATCTTTCTTCCTTTTCGATTTTATGAATACACACCTCGTGAACTCTTTGTACCCAATACATACAACAAATACCTTGGTAAAATTAATCATTTAAGACTTTACTTAAAATATTTGATTAACTTTTTTTTTATCGATTTTTTAAGTCGCACCTGGAGCTGATCATCTAATTTCTTTGATCGATGAGATATCTTACATGTCACCGCCATCACCGATGCTTTCACAATTTGAAGATATTCCCCCAGAGTACTTTTGTAATGGAGACAATCGACCTCCGAATTGTGCTCAAAATTGCATGTGTACCCATATGATCGATATTCCATTAGGTGCCATTGTTGAGGTTGTCCTAGTCGATGAAGTTCAGCAAACCAATCTAAGTCATCCCTTCCATCTTCATGGGACATCATACTATGTCGTGGGAATGGGTCGTTCCCCAGATACGAGTGTGAAGAAAATAAATCTGAAGCATGCTCTTGATCTGGATCGACGAGGCATGTTGAAAAGAGATTTTGATAAGCCAGCTCTTAGAGATACAGTAGCTGTTCCAAACAATGGATATGCAGTCCTTCGATTTCGTGCTGATAATCCAGGTTATTGGTTATTCCATTGCCATTTTCAGTTTCATATTTTGATTGGAATGAATCTTGTCATTCACATTGGCACACGCAAAGATCTACCACCTGTGCCACCAAATTTCCCTCGTTGTGGGAATCATTTGCCACCAATAAATGTGTATTAGAATTGTGTAAGAAATTATAATCCTTGTGTAAATTATGCCAAATTGTGTTGTATAACTTGTAAAACTAATATTCTCATTTGCATTTTAATTTTGTATTTCTTTTAATATTATTTTATATTTTTGCATAATTTTTGATGAGATATATTTTTGAAGATTTTATTTTAAATTTCATTACATAAGTAAATTTAAATAAAATTATATTTTCACTTTTTTTTTGTATTATGAAAACAATTTTGTAAAATGCCATTAGATTACTATTTATTAATTTATTAGTTAAGTTCCAAAATAAAATGGCAACAATTATACACCACATCTGTTATAGTGTAAGAAAATTGTATTTAATGTTTAAGTTAAAAAAAAATAATATTTAAAAGAAAATAAATTTTCTTACGATACGATATAATTTATTGTTTCATTTCTAGCACCGGCTGTGTTAAAAAAAATATATTTGAATATATTTATTATAATGTGCACTTTGAAGTCTAATGAAGATATCTGTTTATAAAAGATTTAGAAAAATCTTCTGAAAAAAACTTATGAACAGGAACTTTAAATAACGAATTTCTTACAGTTGTCCTTTTCTATATCGACCCCTTCCCGCAAAATAATCGTATGTGCCAAACAAGATTTTGAATTATGAACAACATTTAACTGTATTTTTACAACACTTAAAGCGAATAAGATATAACTTTTTTTATGTTATGCATTATCAAAATTATCTCCATAAAGTCTAAAAACAAAAAAAATTTAAAGATTTTTCTGTCAACAAAAACATCGTAGGCGCCATGATGCTTACAGCACAAATATGTTAAAATTGTCAGAACAAAAAAGATCAGGAAAGTACAGCCCATATTTATTAAGTTGACTGTTGCGAATCAGTTAATTTGATTGTTATGACTTTGCATTCAAATAAACTATAATTAATTAGCAAATTTATTCACATTTTCAATATTCTTCATATTTATTAGATTCTAAAGAAATCTTTTAAATTAATTTTATCATATTTTTGTCAAAGTAAAACAAATCAGTTTTAGCTTGACACTTTTCACTCATTTGCAACACCTCAAAAGTAGGAGCAGAAAAACTTGACTTGTTTGTAGGACAATTTAGGGCAAGGTTTTCGTTCATGAAACACACAAACTGACAAACCTGTACTTTTTGGATCTTTTCTGTTCTTTTCTGTGAGGAAACAAACCTATCCTTAGCATAAATGATTTTTTTCTCACATTTTTGACATGTTGTGCTTATACTTTGGGACATACTGCCCAACAAACAATTTCGCTACCATAATGATCCAGAGAAAATTCTGGTCGTGATTAATTATAAGTACCTGGGAAATTCCAAAAAATCAAATAGGCGACCTTATATCACTTTTATTGAACCGCAAAGAAGAACAGTCTAATACTTCGTTTTCACCTACCCTAAAGCCTTGTACGCTGCTGAATCGAAAAGAAATTTTCCATACAAAATTTCGTTTTGCTTTTCGTTTTTCAAGTGATGTTTTTTCTTGAATTTTTTTATTTTTTGTAGTTTTATGGTAATTTTTTGTTAACATGTCAGCTGTTGACTTTATCATCTAAATTGGTTCGCTCAGTCCAAAGTTATGAGGTAACAAACAAAAAAAAAAAAAAAAATACAGACGATGAGACGAATTGAATTCCTCCTTTTTGGAAGTCGGTAAAAAACACAGTACACATAATAAGGTAATATATTCCGTACGTTGTCAAAATTTGTTTGTCAAAAATGGGCACCAATCTGTCAAGTCGGCCTTTAATTTTATATATTTCAATCGCAGTAAACAGGAAATTTGTTTTTATTTTGATTTATAAAATGTCATTTGAAAAAATTATAAATTTAAAAATAACAAATTTTCTTAGTGTTTCTTCGCGAAAAATGGTCAGTAATTGTAAAAAATTAGTGGTGTGCGTGGTTCTTCGGTTTTTGAGCGTTTTTCGTCATTAATTTAAAAGAATTAAGAATTACGGTAGCTGACATTGGTCGCCAAATTGTCATGTTTTGACAATCTGGCGACCAATGTCAGTTCGGAAGATATTACCTTTTTATGTGTACTGTGGGTAAAAAATGCAGATGAAGATGTACCTAATATTCCTATAATCTTTATTTTGATTTTCTTTCTCTATCCAAAATCTATGGTACCTACTTAAATACTGTGTCCTTTTAAATGAAGATTTGAAAGTTCATTACAATGTAAATCCGCCATTAATTTTTTCTCAAAAGAGAAATCCAGCCATCTTACAAAATGGGGTAATAAGGTTTTGACGTTTGGCATTTGGCAACAACAATTTCCAAGACAAATTTGTTTACAACAACAATTTCAATGGGCTGGGCTGTCAAAACCTTAAGTAGCCATAAGTTTTGACAGTTCTCAATACTGAGTTTTTTCTAATGATCATACCTTCTCTTTTTATACCATGGCTCTAATGATCATACCTTGTCTTTTTATACCATGATACTTTGTGACATACTGCCCAACAAACAATTTCGCTACTATAATGATCCAGAGAAAATTCTGGTCTTGATTAATTATATAAGTACCTGGGAAATTCCAAATAATCAAATAGGCGACCTTATATCACTTTTATTGAACCGCTGTTGACTTTATCATCTAAATTGGTTCGATCAGTCCAAAGTTATGAGGTAACAAACAAAAAAAAATACAGACGATGAGACGAATTGAATTCCTCCTCCTTTTTGGAAGTCAGTAAAAAACACAGTACACATAATAAGGTAGTATATTCCGAAATTTGTTTGTCAAAAATGGGCACCAATCTGTCAAGTCGGCCTTTAATTTTATATATTTCAATCGCAGTAAACAGGAAATTTGTTTTTATTTTGATTTATAAAATGTCATTTGAAAAAATTATAAATTTAAAAATAACAAATTTTCTTAGTGTTTCTTCGCGAAAAATGGTCAGTAATTGTAAAAAATTAGTGGTGTGCGTGTTTCTTCGGTTTTTGTGCGTTTTTCGTCATTAATTTCAAAGAATTAAGAATTACGGTAGCTGACATTGGTCGCCAAATTGTCATTTTTTGACAATCTGGCGACCCTGACATTGTTCGGAAGATATTACCTTTTTATGTGTACTGTGGGTAAAAAATGCAGATGAACATGTACCTAATATTCCTATAATCTTTATTTTGATTTCCTTTCTCTATCCAACATCTATGGTACTTAAATACTGTGTCTTTTTATTTAAATGAAGATTTGAAAGTTCATTACAATGTAAATCCGCCATTAATTTTTTCTCAAAAGAGAAATCCAGCGCTCTGAACATATTTTTCTAAAATTTGTTATTAAACATCTGAAAGCAATTTATTACATATTTTTACCTTTTTTATTTTTCCCTTTCCTGGAACGCCTTGTAATTGTCAAAATCTGACAGAAAGAATTTTGTTAAGGCGAAATGACTGACAGCCGGCGAATTGGTTTTCTCAAATAAACAAAAAAGTCATTTCAATCATTTCTATTTACATAAAAATAAAGTTTTCTTTTCCCTTTAATTTAATAATATAAAATCTAAACTATGTCGTCAAATAAAATAAATGATCAATGTTTGCAACGTAACATCGATAGCCTTCTGTCTTCAACAGAAAATTCACCCAAACGACACAAAAAACGTAAGAAGCATCGTCACCGTCAATCACTCCCGAGTGACGAAGAATGCATCGATGTAACCTCCGATATTCCAACTACTTCCATCCGCATTGTAAATCGTGATCACACAGAAAAACACCGACATTCAACTCCAAATACATCAAAGCTGTCAGTGACACCGCCTTCACTTAAATCAGTTCCCGCTGGAAAGAAACGCAAAAAAGGCAAAGACAGTGGAACGTCCAGCGATGAGGAACGCTGGCTAGATGCAATTGAGTCTGGCAAACTCGAAGAAGTCGATGATGAGTTGAAGAAAATCAAAGATCCCAAACTAATGACGGCCAGGCAGCGTGCAATGTATGAACGAAGCACTGACAAAGAACCAAGTCCCGGCGGAGAGATTCTAATGTCATTGCCAACTGGTTACAAGGAGAAGGTGATGACTGCCGAAGCTATAGAAAAGGCACTTCTCAAATCACAAAAACGCAAACAACTCGCCGATGAGAAGCGGGAGAAGGACAAAAAGAAGACAATGGAAAGATTGCTGAAGAAACAGGAGACCAAACAACGTTCGCAAGGAAAGAACAAAGCTGTTAAGACTCAGGAGCCAGTTATAACTTACCATAACACTTATGAAGGTGCGACAGTATCGTTGCCACCAGATTTTGAGTTTCCTTTGAAGCCACAAGTGGTTAAGGATCCGCCAAAACCGATTCTCTGTGGAATCCCAGGTTGCTCCAATCTGAAGATATACAACTGCTCCAAGACAAATCTGCCACTTTGCAGTTTCGTTTGCTATAGGAAGAATGTAGCTGCTGTTAAGGAAATTATGTGTTAGGTTTTAAGGGAATATAATTGTAAAAGAATATGTTTTTTGGAAGGAATATGAAAGTCTTTTAATAAAATGTTAGTCTTTTTCAGTTTGATTGTTTCATTTATTGATTCTGGACAAAATTGTTGATTATTTCTTGCTGCTCTGATTCAATCATTTGCAAGTGATGGTATTCAGTTTTGAGGCGTTCCAATTCTATTGACTTTTCATGGATTTGGCTCTGAAATTAAATTGAATCTTCTCTCAAAAAATCACCTCACATGACTTGTAATAAAATTATACCTGAAATATTTGTTGTTCTGCTTGTCTTTGCTTCGCTATGGTTTTTAGAAGATTTTGAGTACTAATGGCACGAATTCTCTCTTTTTCAACATCCTTGGAAAAATCATTGAATATCTTTTGAAATTCTTCAGCGTATCGTTTGAAATCTTGAAGTTCTAATAAGGTAAACAAAATTAAGTTCTACTTTGTCCCAAAAGATAAATATTTGAATTTATTTACTTGTTGCAAATTCAAGACATTCTTCTCGAAGTTCATTTGCTTCGGATGCAATTTTAGGATCTTGAACACGAAGACGATAAATATCGTCAATATAGAGGCCAGCCTTTTGTAATTCTTCTGCCATATTTAATTTGATAAAATATAATTATAAGTAAACTTTTTTGGATTTTCAAGTTATTGTTGTTGTTGCTATGGGCAACAATATCTTCGAAACAGAAGAAATGTAAAGTGTATATACAAGTGCGCATGAACGCTGTTCTGGGAGTCAACATTACAAATTCAAATACCAAGGAGTGGTATTTGCAACTTTTGCAGTACAACCTTATTTTTAGCTATCAAAATAAGGCCATTTTCAAATATATAAGAGGTGTACATCTATACAAAGGAAAAATTGTAATTTGTGAGCTCTATTCTATGATCCAATTCCATGTGAATTTAAAAAAAGAATAAGTAGGTATTTAAAAAATAGTTTTTTTTATCTATCGGATAAGTCTGAATCCAGCCCCAGATTCTACAAAGTGATGGGTAAATACAAAGGCCCTGAAAAAACACACGGACGTGGAAATTAATCTTTTTTATGAGTTATTTATGAGATATGTCAAAGAGTGGAAAAGAAATGCGATATGAAAAGTGATTCAAAGTAAACGAATTCATTGCATTATATAAGTAAAAGCCTGATAAAAAGTTAAAGTTTAGTTTTTTAGTACTGTCCCAGTGTCAGTCGGTTTCTATTGTCTTTTAAAAAGATTCTATGATTAAAAATATCAAAAAATAAGTTTTTAATCAAGAAATAAATTAATGAAAAATGAAAAAACCGTTATCACAACTCTTTGAATCAAGAAAACCGTGAATACTCTCCACATAACCTGGAATTTTTCACTACAGCTGCGTACTGAAAAATGTAAATTATATATAATTTTTTTGTTCATACGGTGACTTAACTACATTAGCCACTTTTTGCAAAAGTACAAAAGTTAAAACTTATTTTTTGATGTTTTTTTATGAATTTTTTGATTCAGCCTAGTACGCAGATCGGGAAAAATTTTATTTCTCATACAAATTTTTTCTCGAGACAAATTTTGTCTTGAATATTTTTCCGAGCAGTACGCAGTTCACGCGCAATGTTTAAATATTTGGAGCCACTGAAAAAGTCTCCACTTAATTTTGCTCAGACAGATAATGTTCGAAGCATTATTCTGCTGGCAAAATTGTGACAAGAAAAAAAAATAAAACGAAATTGAAAAAAATTCAAACAAAATAAAAATAATAAAATTCTTGGAAAGTGAATACGAAATAATGTCGTTTTCTATTGACGAGATTCAGAATCAAGCCAGAACTATAATTGTCGGATCGTCGGATGAAAACGGAGGGGAACAGCGCTCGCAACCGCACTCGACGGATGAAAACTTGTCGAAAATACAAAGAAAACAACAACAATTGACAGTAGCTTCCGACTCCATCCGCCAATTATGGTTCTGGCTTCAGATTTGTGAATCTGACAGCTGAAAGAGGGGGTGAAGAGGAGAAAAATCTCAGATTTCATGAGATTCAAAAAAATGAATCTGATGTCGTTTTCTATTGACTTTTGAGACTTTTGTGTAAAAATCTCAGATTTTCCACTGCAAACAGAATATGAAATCTAGTTTTTAAATTGTGTACGAAATCTGTGAGTATAAAAAAATTAAACAACAACAAATGTTCAGACAAATGTCAAACAGAGAAGTATGTGTGAAAATGCGTGTGTTTGTATGCGTGAATCTTCATAAAAATCCAGTTTTAGAATTTTGAATCTCAGATTCATTTTTTGAATCTCAAGCCGCAAATAGATCATGAAATTTGAGATTTTTCTACTACTTCCTTTCTAGATTTCATATTCTATTTGTAGTGGAAAATCTGAGATTTTTACACAAAAATAGAAAACGACATAAATAAAACTCAGAATCGAATAAAAAAAAATAAAAATTCAATTTAATTTGAAAGAAGAAAAAAATTGTAAATTGATAGAAATTACTTCATTTTTCCAACTTCAAAATTTTGCGTGGGATACAAAAATGTATTGCAGAGATTAAAATTGTATAGATAAAATTTGTTTTTTCCCGATCTGCGTACTAGGCTTTAAGTCTAGTACGCTGCATCATGATGCTGTTGCGAAACGAAAATTTTTCAAGTCTCCCAAATCGATAACAAAAATTATAACGAACAAATATCATCGAGTATTCTGTCAAAGTCAAAATAAAAATATTCAAAATTAATTTAAAATCAAGAAAAATCAACAGAAAATAATTTTAAAAGCAAGAAATAAATGAATTTAAAGTGATAAAACCGTCAACGCATTGCTCTTGGAGTCAAGAAAAATGCATAGGACAGTAAAAAGTAAGTGACAAATGAGTGAAAACTCTCCAATTTTTCGCTAGAAAAATTTGAACGAAATTTTCCATACAAAATTTCGTTAACGAAATCTTGAACGAAATTAATTTTGTTTTATTTTTGCTTTAAAACTTGTTTTCTGATGTTTTTTCTTGAATTTTTTGATTTGTAATTTTATTATTTTTACCTTGCTATAATACCCGGTGGTATTTTTTCGTTACAATGTCCGCTGTTGACTTTGGAGACTTCAAATTTTTTCGTTTTGCATCAGCAGCGTACTAGGCTTTATGGTGGATATACGTAGAGAGTAGATAAAAATGCAAAGATCTTCATAAATGCATATTATACGTCTGCATGCAGAAAAAATAAAGGGGGATAGATATAATACCTGAAATCCGTACGTATGAAGGAGAGGCATTAGGTGTGTTTTTTATTACCACCGGTCTTAACTGGTTAAAAAAAAACGCCTCGGGGCTTAGCGAGAAAAATTGGCAGCACTGCATACTAAATGCTCCGAAATCAGCTGACACAAAAAAATATAAAGTTGTCATATTTTTCGCTTTTGGGGTTTCTTGTGTGTTTTTTCAAAAAAAAAGTTTAACTAACTATTAAATAAATATTTAAAATAGTAATTGTCATTCCAAACATCAGTTTTGATGTTTTTAAACAAATTCTAAACAATTTACGAAGAAGTTAATTTGGTAGCACAGATTTAAATCTGTTGAAAAAGTTAAGCCCAGAGAATTCTCCGGACTTAACAACTAAGCCCAAGGGACTAAATTGTTGTTGTATTTAACATGTAAATTGCTTAGCCCCGACCGCGTTTTTTTTTGTCCAGTTAAGACCGGTGGTAATAAAAAACACACCTATTGATGAAGACGAACATGTTCGTTTTCGCCATAATCTTCCTATAATCTGCATTTGTGAAGATCTCAGCATTTTCATCTACTCTCTCTATCCAACATCTGTGGTTCTTAAATACTGTGATACTGTGTCTCCTTTCAATGCAGAACTGGAAGAGCAGACGTATCTATAGCTGCGTTCCTTTGGAAATATTCATCTACTTTTTAGTACTTAAAGCTGCTTTGAACTACTTTTTCAGTATAGCAAAGTAGATCAAAGTAGTTTTAAGTACTGAAAAGTAGATAAATATTTCCAAAGGGACGCAGCTTATGTAAATCTAGCATAACCTGCATTTAAAATAAACAAAAAAAAACTCAAAAACAAATACATTTAGAATTTGCCCATCAAAATGCTAAGTAAACAAAAATACCTTCATCTTGTTTTTCCATTTTTGACATTTGCAAGTTTGAGAAGCTCTGTTTAATTCCATCTGTCATTTGCCCGTTTACGTCCTAGAATTTAATTTTTTTTCCATACAGAATACATACAAAAACGAAGAAAAAACTACAAACAAAATTTAAGAATTAAACACATTTTAATGATAAATTGTTATTAAACAAAATTAAATATAAAACCTTAATAATCTCTATTAAATTGAATGATAAGTGCATCAGCAGCAAATTGCTGATTTAACTTGATATACAGCCACAAAATTGAGGGCACTAGCAGTGGTCTTATAGCTAGCGATATGTCTGGCGATCAAAAAACCCTTCTCAAGGGTCATCCTTCGCAATATGTAAAATTGAATGTGGGAGGTCGTTTGTTCTATACAACAATTGGCACTCTCACCAAACATGACACAATGTTGAGTGCAATGTTTAGTGGTCGAATGGAAGTTCTTACAGATTCAGAGGGTAAGTTAAAAGTCGAGTGGGCGTGGGTGTCAATGATGGGCAAATCAAATAATATCAATCACTTATCAATATTTGATGGTTTTGTGACTCATTTAAATTTTGATTCTCTTCTAAAATAAATTTCATTCAAATTTCCATTCTTGATCTAAACTATCTTCCTGTGTGCATACTTCAAACTTCTAGACTTTTCCCACACTGAACACTGAAAAAGATAAACCTCTTTTCTAGATTCGGTAATGATCTCAAGATATTCCAAGAGAAGTAATGAAATGCGTTGAGATTCATGCGTAGCGTTGAGGGTCATCGCCACCCCAGCGCATACTCCCAAATATTCAGCTAAAAATGCAACACTATCTGTGAAGACCAGATCATAGGCCCCAATTTCAGCTCACGGCTGTTCTAATATTCGTTCGAATTTAAAAGCAGTAACGAAAATTAAATCCGTATTGAATTGAAAACGATTGTATTGATTTCCATTCCACTTTTTTGTTGGAAAATTTGGTTTTCCCGTAGCAAATTGTTACAAGGATTGAAAACGGTAAAAATTTGTCGGATTGTAGGTCCTTTCGTTTTTCCAAACACCCATGAATTCGAAAAATGATGTTTAAAATCCTACATACAAAATTAATATAAATGAATTAAAATAATGACAGTTATAAATAACATTTTTATCATTTGTATTTAATGAGAGAAATTAATAATCATTTTTAACAAAAAAAAAAAAAACAAAACCGACTCCCATGGATCAAAACTGGCTTTTATCTTATTTCTAATAGTTTCTATGGCCAGAACTGAACGAAATTGAAATGGGACCACACTGCAACCACCAGCTTTCCACTACAAAAAGAATTAGGTACCAAAATTGGTTCACTCAGTCCAAAAGTATGAGGTAACAAACACAAAAAAAAAAAATACAGACGAATTGAATACCTCCTCCTTTTTAGAAGTCGGTAAAAAGAGGTGCATTTTAGCCTGTTTTTATTAGAGCCTAAATGAGATATTTTCTCAAATTATCTCATTTCGAATGTCAAATTCTATAGAAAAAAAATTGATTTTGAAATCTGAACTGACCTCATTTGGGCTCAAGAGATTACACAGAGCTTCGTCAATCAAGCCTGCGCTACTAAATAACTATTCCCCACCAACACTGCCTTATGGAGTGGGTAGAAATTGTGGTAAAAGTCTTCACTAGCACTGACTTTTTTTGACCGGAAAGAAAGATACATATATTCTATTAATAGAGATAATTTGAGCTCTAGTGAAAACGGGCTATAAAATTACCTAAGAGTTTTGCATTTTTTCTGTGTTTTGCCTAAAAAAATCAGTCACAGATCATTAGACGATGTGACTCCCATTGGTACGCGCCATTCGCCGGCTCCACCCAACTTTTTTCTTGTCGCAACTTCTTTGCATCCGCATTGATTATTGCAGAGGCGGATACGGATGTCCCAATTCATTCGGAAGTTCCGCATTTGCGGATGCGAATAATCGCAACTTCCCTAGTTCAAATACGGAATTTGGAACAGCTAAAATTTGAAAACGGGAGAAAATAGAATTCGAACGGAAATCAGAACAGCCGTGTATTTCAAATATTTATCCCCTATTTTCAAGTTCTATTCATCATGTCACCTTATCAGGTTTAATAAAAAATGGCCCTTATTGCGAGTGTCGTTCAACTTTCGATGTGATAAAAGTCGATGGAATCGATAAATATCTGTTTTGATATTGTGTATCTCTTTCGACAAAAATATTTGCTAATATGAACTATGAAATTTGAATCGATATCAAAATTGTAAACGAAAAAGATCGAACGATAAAACAAAAAATTTAGTTCACCAAAAAATTTCACAGCACCAAAACTCATTTTTGACAAAAGTCGTCTATCGATACACAAACGACACTCGAAATAAAGGCTAATATTTGTTATAAAAACTATAACGGTCTAGCTAGACCAGGTCCTAGCACTGGCACTTGATCCTAACTATACCTTCCATCGATACATCCTAAGAATGTATTACGCGACATTTCGAAAATTGTTCAGGAAACGAAGAAAACAATATTTTAGTGAGGAAACTTATCTGTTGGTCGGATTTCCATGCAAATTCGTTTTTTTTTTTTAAGGAACACCTTAGAATCAACGAATTATGTTTAGAAATTTAGAGATTTACTTTAAAATGGCACTCAAACGTTGGTGCATATTTAACCCTCTGTAGGCAAGTAGGCACACCTCTTTTTGTGACGTGATAGGCACACGGGTGCGAATTTGACTTCTACTTTTTTATGTCGGTAGAAGGATATGAAATTCATGTAGAATTAGAGGAATTCGAATATTGTATTCACACTTCCGAAAAAATATATTGTCACCATTATAAAGAGACTTTTTTGCACCTACTTTTTTAAAAAATTGATATTTTTTTTTTTTGCCGTGCCAAATTTGGACCTGTGTGTCCACAGAGGGTTAACTATAAATGCATATTTTTTAAAATAAATGCATGTTTTTCGTTCATATTTTTCCAAAAATTGGCGAAAATAACGAAATTACACGCTTGAAATATTTTACCAAAAGTGACTGAACGTCAATTGAAAAAAAAAGTCAAAAACTTAAGCAAATACTGTGCAAATTCGACAAACCACCGTTTTCCAAACTCATAAAAAATTAACTCCAACACGATGAAATGATAAATTGGATTATAATAGAAAATTTTGGGCTTATTTATTTTTTTTTAAAGCAAACCTCAATATTTCAAAGTTACATCTTTGAACTTGGAAATGGTTTCGTATATAGATTTTCATAAAAGTAAAGTAAATTGTTTTTATAATTTTAAAGAAATATTGATACCACATGATTTTAAAGTCATGTGGTTTTAAATGCATATTTTTCGTTTTAAAGTGCATGAAAATCCTATCCCTACGAAAAGGAAGTCCAATCTTTTTTCATGCTTTTTGTATTTTTTAGGGGAAGGTTTAGGTAAAATGAAATCTTATATATATTACATACATTACATTTTTTTTCCAGAAAAATTCTCTGTGGATAAAATATCGTAGAATTGAATTAATCAATACAATAATATTTTTTTTTTGTTTGAAGGTTGGATACTAGTTGACCGTTGTGGTTCCCATTTTGGCACCATACTCAATTACCTCCGAGATGGAACAGTGCCACTTCCAGAATCACACAAAGAAATAGCCGAACTCTTAGCCGAAGCCAAGTACTACTGCATAACCGATTTAGCCATGTCCTGTGAGCGTGCCCTCTTGAGCAACCAAGAACCCAAGCCCATTTGTCGCATCCCGCTGATCACTTCCCAAAAAGAAGAACAACTCCTGATAAGTTCATCAGCCAAGCCAGTAGTCATACTACTGGTCAACCGCCACAACAACAAATATTCCTACACAAGCACTTCGGATGACAATTTGCTCAAGAACATCGAACTGTTTGACAAGCTCTCTCTGCGTTTCAGTGTTCGCATCCTCTTCATCAAGGACGTCATTGGCTCGAGCGAAATATGTTGTTGGTCATTCTACGGTCATGGCAAGAAAGTTGCCGAAGTCTGCTGTACATCGATAGTCTATGCCACCGACCGAAAGCACACCAAAGTTGAATTCCCTGAGGCCCGCATCTATGAGGAAACATTGCAGGTATTGCTCTATGAAAATCGGAATGCACCTGATCAAGAATTGTTGCAGGCGACGTCATCGTCTCGCGGTGGTGTTGGTGGTTCCGGCATGCAACAGTATACCAGTGACGAGGAAGAAGAACGCACTCATTTGGCACGACTGCGCTCCAATAAACGCAACAATCCCACATGATTTGCAAATCAGCTTAAGGTGGGACCCCAAGCTAAGGCGACAAGTCCTCACCATAATTAAACTGCACTACCGGTGGCTAACTACTGCCAAAGAAGTGAGCGCAATTTTCAAAACAAAAAATCAGAATTAATCAAATCCATATAATTTGCAGTTGTGTAGCAAAACAAAAAAAAGAAAAGATAAAATTAACGATAAAATTGAAGAGAATCAACGAAAGCCATTTCCCAAGTTTCAAATGCTTTTGATAAGAATTTATTCTCCCGAATGCCCCCACTCGATTCCGAACACGATGACCTACACATTTTAAAAATTCTATTATTTATTTTCTTTTTCCCAACTTATTGTTTAAATACGAAAGAGAGTTCTCTGATTGAGTACGAGAGAAAAGAAGAAAAAAAAAAAAACTGACTGAAATATTGGACAACTTGTTTTTTTTTTTTTTTTATTTGTTTATCCGTAGATGATAATTATTTTTATATATTAATTTCACTTGATGTATTAAAGTTTGCATTATTAAAAATAAACACCCTGCCTATATTGTGTGTGTGTTAATGCGGATTTATCTTAAACTGTTAAATTATTTTTTTATTGTAATAAATGTACGAGTATTGTATTCATTTTATAATTGTTTTAATTGCTGAGCTTTTGAGTGGATTCTGATTAAACATCGAGAAGAGAATTTGTCTTCTGAGAAACGTTCTATCCGTCGATTTTCGTGCCAGTGAAGGCTTCTGGATCCTTTTGGACGCTTCTGGATGTCGAATCGACAGCTACATATAAATCATAAACTTGTATAAGGGTCAGAAAAATAAATTCAAAAGCCCTTAGTAATAGACCCATATTTAGCGAAAACTCAATTTTAACAAAAAATAAAACAGATCTCTGAAGCTGAAAAATTGTGTTGAAACAATATAGAACCTACTTTCAATTATGATAAGACTAAAAAGTAAAAAATAAAATACATAAAAAAAACTAAAAATACGCTTTTATCACGCACTAAAAACTATAAAATAAAAAAATATGATGAGAAAAATCTATCGGGAAGAAAATTGCAATTGGAAAATTTGATGATAGCAAAATTTTTGAAATCCCTAATAAACACGGTATCAAACGAACTATTGACAATAGATCTCGAATTTATAGCAAGGCCACAGTTTACCAAAAATTTTGACAGTCGACCACGGTATTCCGATTCATTTATTTTGTTGATAAATAGGTATCGTGTTAATATTTGACAACCGTAATATACCCCTTGAATACAATGGTGTAGCTGTGGCTGTAGTTTGTAGCGCAAATTGAAGAATTCTCAACTTTTTGCTTAGCTGCCGCCAACTTTTGTTGTTGTTTCCCTCAGTAAAATTTTGACAGTACCACAAGCTACACCATTGTATTCAGCCAGTTATCCAATTGATAATGAAGTAAACGATTGTCACGACAAAGCGATTAGGTAAAACGAAAACGTCGCCACACGAAACCGAGAGGGCAGACGCATCAATATTTTTTATTTATTATTACACCTGAAACGAAAGTCAAACGATAGGCAAATTGCAGTCGTAAAGATTAACGAGTATCGTTGAAATAAGAAGATTATCGTATTGGGTAATCGCGTTTGAGCGATAACGAAGTAGATTAAACGACAATCGTTTTACAAAATAGAGCCCTAGAGTCGTCGACAATCCAACAACATAATTTTAAACAATAAAACGCTTATTTATTTGTATTTAAATATAATGTATTTAAATTTATTGATATCTTCTACAAGGTTTCTCTTTTTCGATTAATAATGTCAACTTGTCTTTAAAAAAAAAACAAAAAAAAAATGTAAAACATTCACCTTTGCATTTACATTTAAATCAAAGGAATGATTTCGATTTGACATCATTTTTGTTTGGAATTACATAAAAACTTACAACAAAAAAGAAAGAAATAAACCAAAATTAAATACACAAGGGAACATTTTCGACATTAATGTATGTATATAATATGTATGTTAACTGCTAAATTTAATTAACAAAAAAAAAAATAAAGAACGTTTACTTTATAGAAACGTTGATATAAGTGATGAGAAACACGGAGATACCAAACTACTACGCTTAGCAAAGTTACATACAATTGTTTTTTTGTTTTGTTTGTTTTGTTTAATGTTTCTTTTTTTTTTCTTGTTTTTGTATCGCCCTCTCTCAGTTGCATTGCGATGATGAATGCGTCTACTTGGTTTTTGTGAATTTTCTATCGTTTACGTCGTTGAAGATGTAGAGCCTGTGGTCGACGCTGCAGCAGTTGATGATGTTGCCGCCGATGAAGTGGATGAAGATGTGGATGACGATGTTCCACTATCGCATTCTGCTACATTAGAAGCTGCAGCCTCGTCCTCAGTCTTCAAGCGTTTATTTGAGTTCTCCGAATCACAAGTGTTGTCGGCTGATGATGGAGAGGCAGAACGTTTCAGTGATTGCTGGAGACTCACATCGGCTGCATCTGATTCGGCAATCTGTTTGGCCAACAATACTGGCTCTGTTTCTTCTTCCTTGAGTTTTGTGGGCATGCCAAGGAGCTGATCCTTGAAGCGAACAATAACGGCGGTCATATTGTCACACCCGGTTCCATCGCCCAAAGTATTTGGAGCAAGACATTTATCAAAGAGCTGTAAATGTTTGAATTGTATAAATTTTCTTTTTATTAATCAATCATTCAACTCACCTCTTCGCAGACTTCTGAAACCTTTTTGTTTGCATCTTGGAGTCTCTCGCGCACAAACTGTACCACTTCTTCACTGGACATGAAATTCCAAATTCCGTCGCAAGCGAGAATCATAAATTCATCGTCTTTGTCTATGATCAACTTCTTAACATCTGGTAATGCTGAGATCATTTGTTCCTCGGGCAAAAGATCCGAGTTCTAAAAAATACTCTTTGTTATATCTAATAAAACTTTAAATAGTTAGTTAGTACAAACCATCTTATAAGCATGGTCACCGATAGCACGGGATAAATTGAGGCCGCCATTGACTCGTCCATCGAGGGTAACTCTTCCTCCGGCCTTCGTAATACGATTACTTTCTAGCTCATCCTCTGGTTTGTGATCTAAGCTCATTTCTATGGCTTTACCCTTGCGACAGACCACACAGCGGGAGTCACCAGCATTGGCAACGTACAAGTCGCGACCATGGAGCAATGCAACTACTGCAGTGCATCCACTATCTTTGCCAGGCTCTTCAATCATATTCGCGCAAAACTTTTCATTTGCCAACGCATCTTCCTCATCATCCTCGTCTTCTTCTTCCTCATCCTCCTCCTCATCTTCCTCGTCATCTTCATCGTCAGAGCCAAAACCAACTCCTCGAGTTTCTTCATCGGTGCTAGAGTTTTCTTCCGCTAAGAAACAAAATTATATAAATGTTAGAATTCAATATAAGTTCAAGTGACCTCAACTCCAAAAATTTTATAAAGCAAATGTTAGAATACTAATTTGTTTTTTTTTCTCACTTTACGTTTAAATACTGTAATATTCAATTTGAATAAGTAAAAAATTACTTTTTTTGGAAACTATATGAGTCTTTAAATTAAATAAAAGATAAAGAATTTTCTTATACTCATATATTATATGTTGTTTATTTAACAAACGTTTTCGGGAATTCTTCCCATCTTCAGGTTCAAGCAAATAATAAATATTTTAAATATTTTAAATTTAAATTTACATAAAAATCAATTTCTCAAATCTCTTAAATTTAAAAAATTAAAGTAATTTTTAAAAAATATCAAATAAGAATGTATGAATTTTAATTTGGTTTTAATATAAAATAAGATAAATGAATAAATGCGTTTTAGAATTTTGTCTCAAATATGTCTTTAGTTGTAAAGGGTTTCAAAAATGCATGTAAGGAAGATCGTTCAAATAATTTGTTTTTATTCATATTATTTGTACGATGAATATATATTTCTTCGTATGCATTTAATAATTTTGGGTTATTTATTTGTTTTAATAACCGAAAACCTGCTAGGTTATGATTATTGCTAATCATGTGATCAGCTGGTGTTGATTGGTCAACTATTTTAGAGTGGATAGATTTGTAATGTTCTGACCATCTTATTTTAGCCGTTCTTCTCGTTTGACCAATGTAAACTTCATTACAATCTTGACAAATAACGGAATAAATTCCAGATTTGTCAAGAGTGTCAGTCTTGTCTTTTACAGTGCCAATCAAAGTTTTTACTTTATTACCAGTACTGTTCGGTGATAATTTAATTGAATAATTATTAAGCACTTTTATCAAAGAATATGTCAACCCTTCTACAAACGTACCACCCATGTAAGTGATAGCTTTTTCTTTATTAGATACTAAAGTTGTTAAGTCTCTCAACTCCTTTTTTCTCATATGTTTTTTCAATAAAGAATTGACAATTTGTATGCTATAACCATTTATTGTAGCTATTCTATGAATAGTGTCCACTTCTTTGATGAAATTGTTTTTGCTAAGAGGAACATGAACAGCACGGTAACAATAAGAATTAAATGCTGCAAACTTTGTTTGGTTTGGGTGGTAAGAACTTGATGGAATACATCTATCAGTATTTGTTGGTTTTCGATAAATATCAAACTCAATATAACTCTCAACTCTTTTTACCATAAGGTCTAAAAATGGTAGACAAAAATTGACTTCTGTTTCAAATGTGAATTTTATTATACCATGCTTTTGCAGCAAATTGTTTCATGGCTGAATTTGAGACAAAAGCCAAGCAAAATTGCCCTGACTTTCCATTTTTATGGGTTAGATATGTTGATGACACTTATATCATCATTCATAAAGACAAACTCAATGTATTTCTCGATTTTTTGAACAATGTTATGCATGGTATAATAAAATTCACATTTGAAACAGAAGTCAATTTTTGTCTACCATTTTTAGACCTTATGGTAAAAAGAGTTGAGAGTTATATTGAGTTTGATATTTATCGAAAACCAACAAATACTGATAGATGTATTCCATCAAGTTCTTACCACCCAAACCAAACAAAGTTTGCAGCATTTAATTCTTATTGTTACCGTGCTGTTCATGTTCCTCTTAGCAAAAACAATTTCATCAAAGAAGTGGACACTATTCATAGAATAGCTACAATAAATGGTTATAGCATACAAATTGTCAATTCTTTATTGAAAAAACATATGAGAAAAAAGGAGTTGAGAGACTTAACAACTTTAGTATCTAATAAAGAAAAAGCTATCACTTACATGGGTGGTACGTTTGTAGAAGGGTTGACATATTCTTTGATAAAAGTGCTTAATAATTATTCAATTAAATTATCACCGAACAGTACTGGTAATAAAGTAAAAACTTTGATTGGCACTGTAAAAGACAAGACTGACACTCTTGACAAATCTGGAATTTATTCCGTTATTTGTCAAGATTGTAATGAAGTTTACATTGGTCAAACGAGAAGAACGGCTAAAATAAGATGGTCAGAACATTACAAATCTATCCACTCTAAAATAGTTGACCAATCAACACCAGCTGATCACATGATTAGCAATAATCATAACCTAGCAGGTTTTCGGTTATTAAAACAAATAAATAACCCAAAATTATTAAATGCATACGAAGAAATATATATTCATCGTACAAATAATATGAATAAAAACAAATTATTTGAACGATCTTCCTTACATGCATTTTTGAAACCCTTTACAACTAAAGACATATTTGAGACAAAATTCTAAAACGCATTTATTCATTTATCTTATTTTATATTAAAACCAAATTAAAATTCATACATTCTTATTTGATATTTTTTAAAAATTACTTTAATTTTTTAAATTTAAGAGATTTGAGAAATTGATTTTTATGTAAATTTAAATTTAAAATATTTAAAATATTTATTATTTGCTTGAACCTGAAGATGGGAAGAATTCCCGAAAACGTTTGTTAAATAAACAACATATAATATATGAGTATAAGAAAATTCTTTATCTTTTATTTAATTACTGTAATATTCATTTTAATGTTATCTTTGATTATAGTTTCAATGTTCGATTCGATTTCGAACAATAATCATCGTTTTAACAGGTTAACGAAAACAAACAACAACATCTAATAAAGTCCATCAAAACCATTGTAAGACCGTGACCACGAAGTTTGCAAGATTTACAATACAACAATAACTTAAAATCTAATATCTAGCTATGGTTGAACATATGCATGGTCAAAAAATCATGAGGTTGCAGTGCATCCAACGGTATTTAAATGAATAATACTGTACCATACATTCCTGAAATGAATGCTATTTCTGAACGAATGCATCGCACTGTTGTGGAAAAGGCAAACACAACTGGTTTAAGAGCCCCCGCACACTACAAACTTTCTATGGCCTGATAGTTTAGTAGGTCTCTTATTCAATATGAAAATTTATGAAAGTGCGCACACTACAACGATTTGTTTGATCGAAAAAAAGTTTGTTTTGCTACACAATTGTCATTTTTGGACTGAAGCAGTTATGAATGCAAATTACGTAAAGAATCGGTCACCAACAAGTGCCATTGGCACGGAAAATATTTAATTTATTTTATTGCAGCACATGTTTTATAGATATATTTCTATTTCAGGATTGAATATGTCCACTCAAAAAAGACAGTACATTACACTCATCTGGAAAACATTTTTTTTTTTTTAGTTTGCTTTAGTAGTCAGCAGAGCAATTTCCAGTATTCAAGTAAATCTGTCTTCTACAAAAATTGTCGTGCGTATATTTCTCAAAAACTCGGTATTTTTATTATACAAAAATTACTGCTTACACAAATAACAAATTCTTTATTTATTGAAAAATTAAATAAATATGTTTGAATAGTATTTTTACTATTTTGCATCTACATAATACTAATCTACATAGGCTTCATATGTTTTTATAACTTAAACCTAACAATGACTTAACTTAATGAATAATGACTTAACTTAAAAATGAATCCTCTCGCTTTTTCTTTTATGTTCATCTGTACTCTCCCTAATAAAACCCCAAATATAATCTCCCATCATACTATCCTATGGAATATAAATAAATGGAATGTTTTTGGAGAAGAATAAAAAAAGAAGTGCCAAAGAAGAACGGTTACTCTCTTATCTTCATTTGAATCAGGCGAAAAATATAATTAGAACGAGATATTTAGTTTGCACCGGGTCTTTGTTTTTGGTTACCACATAACTCACGTATTTTTGATCATAGAAACAAAGTAGTATAGCAATCTTGTAGAAAATTTTTCCTAACACTAATTCCGCTTAACTTTATCGTTCAAAAGTTACAGTGCATTTTCTTTAAAAATGAGTTTTTATTTCCTTGTATTCATCATAACTTTTTTCTTATAATTTAAGTCGAATAAAAAGCTTTAGCAAATATTTTTGTCGACCTGTGTTATTTTTGACAGTGACCATAATGAATCAAGCACCACTAACTAACGATTTTCGTCGTAGTAACGAACTTAGAAGTTACGATGACAGATGCTAGAAAGCGTGTTGATTGGCCTAACCGAAAGAAAACTATTGATGATGATTTATCATCCTTCTTTAAAAATTGTACATAAACTGTGTGCAACAGAGATGAATGATTAAATGACAACTCACCTTGAAAATCTGCATCACTATCGCAGGAGCTATCATCATCCATATCCGTAGAGGAGATGCCAGAATTGGCAATTTTTTTTGCAGCACGATTGAGTGCAACTGCAGGGCATTTTTCGCTCGACGTGGCTGGTGAAGCATCGCAAGCTTGCGAAGGTGATGACACTTCTCCATTTTGTTGCTTAACGCTCGATGCAACAGGTGATGCTTCATTGGATGCTGCTGCATCCGAAGAAGAAACTCCTTCGGATGCCACTGGCTTGCCAGAAGTGACACTACCATTTTGAATGGATTCCTTGGCGGCGGCTGCGGCCACTTTCACACTGCTATCTGGACTACAAGTAACTGTAGTCGATCCATTAGCCGTAATGGAGGCTTTTTTATCGCTTGATTCTTTGATCTGATTCGAGCTGCTGCTGCTAACTGTGGAATCAACATCAACTTCCATTTTGGAGTTCTGAGGAGATGTTGTGGTGGTGGTGGTGGTGGTGGTTTCTGGTGTTTCTTCTTCTTCTTTAGCTTTTGATGAGCATGAAGCTGATTCATCTAAAAAAATAAAGTAAAAAGATTAGGAATACTCTGAGACTGTTGGGTAAAGTGTCCCGTAATTTTATGATAATTTTTGTTTCTGCTCCTATTTCATCGAAAGAGTTATCAAAAGTTGCGTATTAACGAGCAGCTTTTTATAATGATCTTACTTTTTTATTTAAATATAACTTTTCGGGCTTTCAGGGCCATTTGCTGAAGCGAAACTTAAACAATTTATCTGGAACATAAACTCTTATTCCCTACTTTTTCATCTGCGTAAAGTGTCACATAAGGATTTATGTAGAACTTAAATGCCTAAGTTTCGATTCAGCAAACGGGTCTAAAAGTCTTAAAATAGGGTATTTATATCATCGCTGGTAGAGGCCTAAAAGTTATTTCGAAATTAAAAAATAAGTCTTCCCTCAGAGTCTTCTCTTCAATACGCAACTTTTGAGACCTCTTACGATTAAATAGACCCGTAAATTTAATTTTTTTGTAGAGTTCAAACTTTAAAGCAGATCTTTTAATACCCTTTTTGAATGGAAAAGCGTAAAAATAAATTCTTTTTACGAGTTTATTTAATCGTAAAATGTCTCAAAAGTGGCGTATTGAGGAGAAGACTCTGAAGGTATACTTACTTTTTAATTTCGAGATAAATTTTGGGCATCTATAAGCGATTATATAAATACCCTATTTTTATAATTTAAAGACTTTTACGGCCAATTTCTTCACATTAGTCCTAAGCAAGCCTAGTACCCAGTCTAGCTAGACAAGGTCCTAGCTCTGGTACTCGGTCCTAACAATAAGTTAGTACCTGAGCATTTCTTCACATTTATAGGACCTAAGAAATAATTCGTATAGAACTGGTATAACTGTCATATTGACAATATTTTGATGCTTGAAATATTTTATTTTGATATTTCAGCAGATTTTACAAAATATTAACAGACAAAACTAAGTCCATTAATGAAATTACCATTAAAATAATTTATTAAATATTGTGATAATTAAAGAACAAAGACAACAAGAAAAGAAGATAAATTCTATCAAGAACCTTCACAATCAAAAACGAAGAATGTCGTAGTTAATTCAATAACCTAGGAAAGCCACAGATAAACCAGTCGCCAACCCAAAGGAAAACCATATTAAAATAAGTAGTAAAAAAGACAGTTGCGGATGTTTATGTATATCTCAATAAAAATAATATTTTTGAAAACTGAATCTTTATTGTTTTGGTGCAGTTTTGTTTTATTGCAGTCATTAGGCGAATCGAATGAAGACAATTTTGATAGTAGTCTGCAATACTATTTGTAAATAGAATCTTCCTGCAAAGACATTTTGTGTTGAAAATTGGAAGATAGATGTCGGACGGCCATCACTGATACCTCTTCCCATAAAATAGTGCCGAAAGAATATATTTTGAGTGAAAATTGTCATTTATACTTTCATAAACTGTGGTTTTCCTATTGAAAATGGATAATCTTTTGCATTGCCAACAATTTTGTTTCATAATAATTTATTCAAAAACTGCATTGCTATTGCGATATACATACATAAAAAAAAATAAAAATTACAAAATTAGAATAAAAATCAATAGAAAAGTTAAAATCAAAAGACACCAAGGCTCAAAAATGATAATACAATATTTTAAAATAAATGCAAAAAATCAATTCGAATTTAGTAATATCGTCGCTAGACTGTCGATTTTAAGGTTCTAACTTTAACGAAGTCCCAAGTAAAATTCGGTACCAATTTTACAGTACTACGGCTTAGAACTGGTGTGAAGAAATAACTTGGTACCGATTTGAGTACTAACGATTGGTATAATAACCAGCTAGTGCCGAGTCCTAAGTAGTACTCAGGCCCAAATTGACAGGCTTTAGTACTTGGGTGATGAAATAAGTTGATACCGATTAGAGTACTAACTTTAGGACTAGGACCGGTACTAGCGCTAGGACTCTATGAAGAAATCGGCCGTTAAAGCCCGAAAAGTTATGGTCAAATTAAAAAGTAAGATAATTTATTAAAAGTTGCTAGTTTAAACGCAACTTTTGATACCTCTTTCGATGAAATACGAGCTAAAACAAACATCATCATAAAATGACGGGACACTCTACTGTTAAAGGAGACATCATTACCATTCTCTTGGCGTCTCCTTCCTCGCAAGAAAGGCGATTGTGGCTTAGAACCACTTGGTCCGTCGATAAGTTTCTTTATGCTGGGCATAGATGGAGCCACAGCTGCCGCCGGAGTAGCTACGCCTTTGTACTTCTCAAGTACAGCGTCTAGAGGCAAATTACCCTCTTCTCGCAATTCCGCGAGATTCTCGACTTCAGCGTCGTCGTCTTCGGCTCCCTCACTATCGTCCACGTCGACGTTTCTCTCTCCAGCCAAGATCTTTAAAATCTGGATGACATCGTCTTCCAAAAGTGTTGCATCGAAACCGAGGAATGCATTCTTTAAAGCGAGATCAAAGTCGCCGTTCTTATAGGCTTCGAGATTCTTCAAAAAGGCCGGCAGTTTGTCGGCGCAATGTGCGGCGACTTCGGCACCGCCATGGCCATCATAAACCGCAAAGAACGATGTGTTCTTGTCAAAATTAAGTATTGAATTGTGGGCATCCTGGGGACAGGTTAAAAAAAAAAAACTGAAGCAAAAAAACGAGATAAGGAAAAATTATAAAACTCACCTCTTGACTGTTCCGCCATCCTTGCATGGAACTAGCGCCAACCGAGAGGAAGTCACTCATTTCATCCGTGGAGAACTTTTCCACTTTTGGTTCGGATAAATAGGCTCCCATTGTTTCGCCGTCGTCGTCGTCGAAAATATATTCCACGAGCGGGAGAATGGTTTCTTCGTTTTATTACTTTTTTTTGTCAAAGTTTTTTTATTAATTTGGGAAAATTTTGTTCATCAATAGAGTTCACCACAAAAGCGGCGGACGACGTTCAAGGAATGCTTTCTCTTTCACACTTGAATGTCGTCAGTAAAAATGCCAACGGAGTGAACTAAAGACTAGAACAGTGCAGATATATGCAGCAAGATAGAGATTCCCACAAAAAAATGTATTTCCCACAAATTCTCACCACACGCTTTGTGATAGGGAGTCGCAGTTTTTTTTTTTTTCTTTCTTTTGCACCGAAAAAAAACTGTACAATTCTGATAGATACTGCTTTTTTATTTATTGTGATTATATTAATTGAATGTTAATTCGACACTTTTTGATAATGAAATATGAATTCTTTTGATAATTAATATGGTTAATTTATGTATTTTTTTTTAATTAGCATGCAAAAGCAAGTACACATTGACAGAACGCAAAGAGAAGAAATGCGCGAATGATGGCGAACGTTTTGGCAAAATTTTCAATTTGCCCATGTGTCTTTCTCGTTTTTGCTCATTTGCTTGACGTGGTTGGAAAAAAAGAACATCTTTTACCGGTGTTTGAGATTGTGGTTGTCTCTTTCACTCGCAGGTGAGATTGGAGGGTTGTCCCTTTCGTTGTGTGTCGCTTTCATTATAAAGATTTACACATTTACACTAGACTTGTTTGTTGGACATGGTGTGATAGAAGTCGGATGGGTAAGTAAAATAAAGATTCCCAAGTAATAATTTAGCTTGTATAAAGCTATTTTTTGGCTTGTATAACTCTGCTTCTAAACGAAGACGCAAGGCGCAGAAATTATATTTGAATTTCCTTTTGATTTTCGCTTCGGTGCATCGCGCGCTTCTACACCTTGTATATTTTATAAGACGCAAATTTGACAGCTATTTTTTTTTGTTTTATTTTGTTCATGTTTTCGTATGTAATTTTATTCAAAAATAAGCACCAAAATATACAAAAAAAAACTCCAGCGGTAGGGTTGCCAACTTTTTTAAGAAGGAATAGAGTATATTTGATTTCAGAATCGAAAAAAAAGAGTACATTTGAAAAAAGAAGAGTACCATTTATTTCAAGTCTTGAAAATGTATTTTTTTTTTTGCTTCTTACAGTACATAACAACTTTTTGATGTTTTTAAAATATGTGTATGACTAAACGTTCAAATTAAAAATTCATGTACATTAAGAGCTCTCTCTCTCTCAGTGAATGCTGAAGTGGAAAGAACAGATAGAATATGGCTTACAATTTTTGCAGTTATCAATATAATTCATCGAAATAAAAATATATAAGAAGGTTAACTCAATTTTAAATACCTTGATATTTTACAAGAAAAAATCGAATATTTAAAGGTCATAACAAAACAAAGTTAAAAAGAGAACAAAATTTGAATAAAAAAAAATTAAAATTTTAGTAAAAAAAATTAAATTTAAAATTTGACTAAGAAACAAACAAAGCAAATAGGTCGTACTAAAACAACGATACAAATTATAGTGTTTGTACTCTCTAAATTACAATTGTTCAAATTTAGAAATTATAAGGTCGAATATTTTAAGCCTCGTTTTTTTTTCATTCAATTCTATCTTTAGAAACATGAAAGTTATCCACCAATTTGTAAACGTTAAGATGCATATGTTTATGTGGTGGTACACTCAGCTTTAAGTAAAAAAGAGTATTTTGACGTACTCTATCAGAGTTATAGATTATAGAGTACACATACGTGAAATAGAGAACAATACTCTTTTTTAGAGTACGGTTGGCAACCCTATCCAGCGGGCTCTACGTGCAACGAAAATATTTGAATACATTAAAAAAAAGTTACTATACACGCAAATAATTACCCCGTTTGTATGACCGATTTACGGCCATATTATTCACTCTGGATTTAGTTTGGATTAAAGTTAATTTTAAATCCAATCCATTAAATCTTAATTTCATAAATCCAAGGATTTCATTTTTTGTTCATATTCACTCAAAAAAAATTATGTGATTATTCAATAAATGTTGTAGAATTTGCATTTAAATTTATTTTTCCTTCACAAAATACTTTACAAAACAACTGAACACTGTGAAAATGAATAAACGGACCTGCAGAGAGCAGTTTAAATTTGTTTGGATTTAACGAGATTGGATTTAAGAAATTGGATTTATGATTGGATTTAAGTAGTGAATATTATGGAATTGGATTTATTTTTGACATTTGACATTGCTTACATCCAGATGTATTTTTTAAACTAGTGAATAATATGGCCGTTAAAGATCGAATTGAATCTGAATTGAAATTTCGATCCAGGTATATGACTATAATAGATCGAGGAATCGAATTGAAATAGAATCGAAAACACAATTTTTCTTTTAAATATATTTACAATAAAATAGAAAAATCTAACCAAAAACAAAGTGCAAGTAAAACTAGATATCATAATATGTACATTACATACATACAGTGAATTTGCAAATAAGAAGACAATCACACACAATTTCCACCATAAATTATATCTCGAGCATTCAATTCGTTAGGTACCTACATATATATGCACATTTTCGATTCGACTCAGCTCCCCGAGTAAGATCGGATCGACAAATCCGGATTCGATTCAGGTATATATAGACCTAAATCCTGATTCAATTCGGATTCAAATCGCCATACAAACGGTAAATACACAACCGACGAAGCGAACTCTGCGAACGACGAAATCAAAAAAAGCAAAACAGCAAAAAAAAAAAGAAAAAGATCAAAGAGAAACGTCAAAATGAGTCTCAAATTTTTCGACCGGAGACTCAGAGAGTAGAAAATCTTCCATCCCTTTTTTTCGAAAATTCTTTCTCCCTTGCTCTTATGTGCATCTTGAACTTAACGTCTTCGTGTAGAAGCAGACTAAGGACGGGTTTTTAAATGGGAATTTTTAAAATTTCATTTATAGGAAAAACAATCAGTGTGCTCTCTTGTGAGAATACTATATCGACTTTGCACGAGTCGGTTATTTCCACTTTGAACTAATAAAAATCAAATCGGCATTAGTCAAGTCAGGGTTTACATTCTACATTTTACATTTCTTGAGTTATCGACAAAATATGATAGAATCTATAAAAACATTAACGATTAAAGAAATGACCACACCGGAATTTCCAGTCCGGAAAGGTATCCGGTAGCGGTATGGGTGAATCCCTGTACGCTTCTGATGCTAAACGAAAAATTCATACAAAAATAGCACAACAAAACCGAAAAAAACCAAAAATTTCGTTCTGCTTTTCTTTCTGCGGTACGCTGTGTGACCAGCGAAAATAAAAATTGTATTAGATTATTTGGAGAAGTTTTCACCACTTTTTCAGACACAAATAATTGCCTGAGACATTAATTGTTTGCGCAATAATGACGTTTTGGTTCCTTTCTTTGTTTTTGCTATTCAATTTGTCATTGCATATTTTTCTAAGATTTCCGCTGAGATTTAACAAGCATTTCGTTATCCTAGTGGAGCAGCAGCGTACTACACGCGAGAAAAAAAGAGCACGTTAAAATAGGATGAATATGATGCCCACCATTATTCCCATTCCCACCCTCTTAAAACATAATGATGTCCACTTAAAATAAGTGGAATCCAATTCAATTCTGTTAAATTAAAGGTGAACTTCAATTCTTTTTAATATGAATCTTCATCTTAAAGAAACCGACAATTTAAGACGGGAGTAAGTTATCTTAGCAAAAAACCATGCAGAAATCCTATTAATTTAAGGTGACATCCGCTTATTTTTAGGTGGTCTTTTTTCTTAGTTTAGCAATATTAAAAATAGTACCTATGTATGCAAATAATGCAAAATCAGTATCTACAGCTCTTAATAACGCCATACGCTAATTTTAATTATATTTTAAACGCAAAATTAACATGATTATAACCGAGCTATTGTTGGTTTAGATCGGTCCTAACTCCTAACCTATAGAGATACAAATGAAACCGCACATGTCTGAGAGTTCATCAGCTCCCATGTTCCCTTTTCGTGCGTTTCACCAATTACCTTAATTATTTGATTATGCATAAAACAACGCATACATAGCATATCCTAACCAGGAGAAGTCATGCATACCAAAAAACCTAATGACAAGCTCCTTCTCCTATTGCGAAACTTGTACCTGTGGTATTTCTTTGTATCTTACAATATTTATTGTTCATTCCAATGATTGAGGGAACACAGTGATAATTTAAAGAACTGCCCATTTTAATGATTCATTCACGTTAATTGGCCAATCCTATAACACTTAAGGTAGTACACAAACTCTTCCCGAAAAAAAAAAAACATAAGGAAACCGAAGATACAGCCGCTGAATGAATTCCAAGATTCGAAACAGAATCAAATTTAGAAAAAAAAGAAGTGAAAATGATTGTAAATATACATATTTCTTCTTGCACGTGCAATTCAATGTTTTGTTTAGCATTAATATTGTAGCTTCTTTCTCAGAAAACAAAGCCTTATGCTATTGCTAATCCTGATAAAATACAAAAGTGTAGAGGTAAGATAGCAGACGTGGTAGCAAATTGGAAAAGCCCTATTGAATACTAATGATCTTAATGAATATTTATGTAACAAGATTTTGAATTAACGTCCGGGAGTACAGTAATTTTGCATGCAATTAAGTTGGCATGCAAATTTTCTGTGTTTTAAATCAGACGAAAGTTAAAGGACACACTGTGGAATCGGGTTGCAAAGGGATGAGATAGGATGGGATAGAATAGGGAAAATGGAACGAAACCCACTTTTAATCCTTGACTTTATGGAGTATATGTATATATGAAAAATTACGTCCAATCTTAGTTTAATTTACGATTTACATAAAATGCCATTCCTCCACTCATATACACTCAAGTGAGATGGAGAGTTATTTTCTCGTCGTGCAACCATCGTTTATTTAAAGGAGTAAGTTGCTCTAGAGATTAAACGCAAGAAGTTGTGCAAGAAGGACTCACTACTTCTAGTTATAAGAAACTTGTTTTCTGTATGAAAACATGTATCTTGCATGTAGAGCACATACTTCTTCTAACAAGCGCTTCTAGATTGTTGTACAACTAGCACGTACTGATTTATTCATCACGTTGACATTTTGGTTATGTTTTTGTTTTTATACTTAAGGAATTTTCATTTGCGTGATATTATCCTATTTTCTTTAAAAAACAAAAAAAAAATTACATTTTTTAAACTTCATATATAATTGAACAAAGAAAATATTTTGATTCATATAAGAAGTGTGGGTTGGTTAAGTAACAAGATACCTGCAAGAAACTAACGAATCAATTGCAGATTAGATAAGCATGCAGTTTGAAAAGTCAAGATATATGGGTCAGCCAAGTTAAAAAGAATTTTTATGATTCTTGTACTGATAACAAGTTCAAAAAGCTTAGGAGTTTTACTAACCCTCTGTCGACACACCACGGGTGCGAATTTGGCAGGACAAAAATAAAAAAAATACGATTTTTCAACAAAGTGGTCACAAAAAAGTCTCTTTATAAGGTTGAAAATATATTTTTTGGAATTGTGAATACAATATATTGAATTCCTGGGAAAATTCTACATCAATTTCATATGTAATTCTCTGTAAAATATTGAGACCGAAAAAAGTTATAGCGACATGAAAAAATATAAACCAAACTCGCACCCGTGTGCCTATCACGTCACAAAAAAGAGGTGTGGCTACAGAGGGTTTCTAAGGGGTAGACAAAAAGAGAGTTTTCACAAAAAGAGGATGTTCATGTTCATTGTTTACAGTAGATCTCGATATTTTTGTTTTATCAATCGAACCCAAGATACAATTTTTGAGACACGGAGAAGGATCACACCATGGTATAAGATTCTTAGTCTTATTTCGGGGAAAACTTTGATAAATTTACGCCGTATACCACAGTTAACACCTCAGTATCGGAATAAAATGAATACCTACTTTAAAAATAAAAGAATAAATATTCCTTCTTATGTGACCTTTTTAGTAAAATAAAATATACTATTGTTTGTGGGCTATAGGTCTTTTCTTGAGTTAGTTCTTTTCTCTATCAGTCGACGTTTCGGGTATGGATATACCCTTCTTCAGGACTAATATTAAAAACTTTTTAACCTCTTAAGGTTTAACAAAAGTGGTTTGTCAAAAACTGTTTAGCTTTTTGTATCAAAGATATTTTAAAATTCAATAATAGAATATCTTGAAAAAGACGTTTCACATTATTGAAATTTCAAAACAATGTTTTGAAATTTCAATAATGTGAAACGTCTTTTTCAAGATATTCTATTATTGAATTTTAAAATATCTTTGATACAAAAAGCTAAACAGTTTTTGACAAACCACTTTTGTTAAACCTTAAGAGGTTAAAAAGTTTTTAATATTAGTCCTGAAGAAGGGTATATCCATACCCGAAACGTCGACTGATAGAGAAAAGAACTAACTCAAGAAAAGACCTATAGCCCACAAACAATAGTATATTTTATTAAAAATAAAAGTGTTCTAATCTTTATAATAATAGATAAGACAAATTTGAAACCAAATTCACCTTAACTCAAATACAATATCTCTAGAATTTGGTTCAATATAAATCAAAGTATTCAGGAGTGTAAACTTCTTAATTGAATCTCCCATAGTTAAAACTCTGTTATTCCTAGCTATAACCAAGAGTTTATATTTATTCCTTTATTTTTCAAACAAATCCATTTATCTTAGAACCAAGAAACCATATGTGAATAATTAATTATTCACTTTAACTTAAACAAAGAAAACCATACTTAATGAATTTTGAATTTATCGAAAAGATATCATAAATCAAAATTTTTAATAGATATTCCTCCCTGATTCCCATACCTACATTATACTTAGACCTTTTTGATACCAAGAACAACCATCAGACTCATTTCAAAACTGTAAAATATATAACAAAGTCCTTCTCAAATTTCAACCGAGGACTTATTTTCAAGGTTCCATCCGACTTAACCCTTTTGTGTCTTACCTTAACAAAAAAATAAACAACCATCTTACCAGAAAAAGATTTTATACCCAAACGCTTTTGTTGATTTTAGAAAAAAAAAAAATAATAAAAACCACGATAATAATTAAGTGAAGATATCTTTTCTATTCAAAACTTTTTTCCATTAGGACCTTCAAACACATTTCCAATCACAAACCCATCAAATAAACCCAAGTTTTTTTTAGGGTTTTCCTTGATATGCTTAATAAAAAGTGTATTTTTTTTTGTGTTCATCCCATACTTAAATCTGCCTATAAAACATTTAAAAGACTCAACTCTCTCAATGAAGTTGAATTTTCAACCCTCTATCGAATTCTCATTTCATTTAAGAAATTGTAAACCGCCATCAGACCTTCAACCTTTCCATTCCAAAAGAATCCCACATTGCCACAGGATTTCTTTTGTTGTCCTTTTCTGAATTTTTTGCTGCCTTTTTTTTAGCAACACAAAAAAAAATACACACACAAACAGGAAAAAAAAAACTTTATAAATATTTCTTACATGTCTTTAAAAAGTCGATGAGGAAAATTGCAACCATATTGCTATACTCTCCGATACATACCGATAGCTATATAGGAAAAGGTAGAAAAAACTCAGTTTGATTTAGATGAGAACTTTCCTTTTCGTTGTGTCAATCGAAAAATGTGGGAGTCGGAGAGGGAAATATTTTTTTACCTTTGCACTAATGTAAGAACTTTTTTTTCGTCCCTAGTTCAGCTTCAGGAGAATATTCTTTGCAGAAAGTTCGACAAGAAATTTCCAAAGGGAAATAAAATCAAGGACTTTGGTTGGTTTTGCGTCTTCAAGATTTGCAATCACAAATGTGCCAAGGACATTTGAATTACAAAAAAAAAAAAAACAAAAAAAAAGTGATGGCTTAAAGGTGAATAAGGGAAGAAGGATGTTGTCAGTGGTGGAGATAACAAACGACGTGTCATGATATCAGCCTTCAAGTCAGGAAATTGATTCGCCTTGGAGACAAGGAGACGACCGAGGATTGACGTTGTCGTGAGCCTCCTTCAAACTCATCAAAATGGTACGTGTGCGCGGTAAGCTAGCAGCACAAAAATGCACGTATTCATCAGATGTTTCTTGCAATTGAATTAATTTTTAGATGGAACGGAAAAGCCAACAAAAGATCTTCTTTTTCAACCATCAGAACACATTTGTTTTTGCTTTTTTTTAAGATAACTTTGGAATGTCAATACAGGAGAGAAGAAAGGAATTTTTAGCAATCTTTATGAGTGAAACCGAAACGTGAAAGAGGGAAGATTGTTTTTTTTTTTTCATTTCAAACCAAATCAATAGACCATGAGAAAGGAATGGGTTAAGAGAAGATTTATTTGTAGTTTTGTGGATGCGAAATTTCTTACCTTTAATATTCGTGAGAAAATGCTTCGCAAGAGCTTTTGGTTATTTGTCACGTCTGGCGTCGTCCTTAGACTGTGGCAAAGAATTTTCGGGTGAAATATTTAGATTCCTATCTTTCAATGTTCCTCGCCTGTGATCGATGGTAGAATTCATGGTCGAATTTTTGAAAAAAAAAAAAAAAAAAAATACTGTAGTTTATTTATTGACAATACTGATTCTAGAAACATGTTAGAATTTTAAATACAATAATGTTTTTTTATTTAAAAATGTTATCAAATGAAGTTAAATAAATAAACCAAGTCAAAACCAGCGACCCTATATTTGAAATACACATTTTAAAGCATAAAAGAGGAATCAACTCTCCTCCACAATAATGAAAAATGTTAGAAGGTGAAATTACTTAAAATAATTTCGGATTATTGAAATATGGATTAAAATTAATTTGAATTTATTATACACCTCGCCAAGAATATAAAAACATGATCTTGCATTATTATATGGATTACAATAACCCTCCAACTGTTTACTTTAACTCTGCCAAAATGTGGATAGTAATAACCATTAAACCAAAATCATGAATCCGGCAACAGTTACGTACAAAATATAATAGAAAAAAGAAAAAAAACGAAATCATTTCTTAACGGGCATAAAAATCCAATCATCATATAAAACATTTATAGCGCAATTTGCTTTCATATAATCACCTCATGCATAAATGGTTTGCCCAGGAGTGTAAATTCTGATTATTTTGTAATTTCTGTCGCTTTTATGATTCATGGTAATGCACAATGAAGACAATTTCCCAAAGAACTTATATATCTGGCACACATTTAAGGTTTTTAACGACAGTTTGATGCTTGGCATCATAGACCCGTCCTGCTGGATGGTATATTTTTCATATAAATATACAAGGTTCGATTTTTTCGCATTTTAAAAATTTTCCTCTCGATATTCCTTATTTTCGCATACGTGGTCTGGATATTATCTGCAATTTATATTCCTATAATGTTTGTGTGTCTGAAATTTTATCTCTACAAAGCAAAAAATTTTAAAGTCTTATTTTTTCCTGTCATGTATGGCTTGGATAGTAGACTTTTGCATGATTTTTAAATTTTGTTTTATAAATTGAGTTAATGTTAAAAAAAAGAAAATAAAAATCAGACAACATATAAAAACAAAATAAAGGCAACTTAAATAAATTAAAAAAAGATACATTTGTATACGAGTACGAAGTAGGTACTTGATGCTTAAGCTCATACATAAATCCCTAACATGTGTCCATAAAAGTAAAAATTCGATATTTTTATTGAAAACTATGCACTTGAAAATTTAAAAAGAGGAGAGGAGATACTCTTTTTAGGATGAAAGGACTTACAATAAAGAAAGAATAAATCATTTAATATATGTAGGTTATCGACTTCTGTCATTGAGATCTTTTGAACCACAACAGTTCTAGACTGCAAATTAATTAAAAATTTTAATTTTAATGTTTTTGAGTAGAAAACATTATTTTAAATAATATTAACTACATTTCCGAAACGAGAAATGTAAAATTTTATTTTTATTCAAAAAATAATTATTTATATTATTTTCAACCAATATTTTTTGGTTTCCGCATTCAATATTTTCTTTCTGAAACATACATAACCATGAAAATTTGTACACAGAATTAGACCCACCAATGTTACTTTAAGTTACAAATTTTTTTAGGTGGTAACTCACTTAAAAAGTGGGTTAAAACTTACCAATGCAAATTACCCATACACTTACAAAATGTTTGAGCTGACAATATGCAATAACATACAAAGGAGACAATTTGTTTGTGTGATTCTTTGTCAAATATCTATAATTAAAAACAAAATCAACTTTAAAAACGTTGTACAACAATTTTAATTCTAAAATTCATTTTATTTTCATTTAAATCCATGGTACCATAAACATAACCCCGAATATAGGAAATTCAATATCTTGATTTATGAAAATGTTAAACAAAAGTCACGTCACGTATAATTAATTACTCAAGAATTAACATTAATTTGAATTTATATTAACCAATAAAAAAAAATTACGTATACACCCCAGTGACCCGTTGAGTTAGACAGCGAAAATAAAAAGAACTATATAGTTGCATATTCAAAATTTTACATAAATGGAGTGCCTAGATTTTGAAATTCTTAAGTAGGGTAAGGTGGTATAAGAGTGCGCATATTTGACAAAACACCAAATAAAACAATAACAAAAAGAATTTAACTACTTTTTTTATATATAGTTTTTAGTTTATAATCAAAGCAACGAAAAAAACTTAAAACTGGTAATAAAAATGTATTAATTCAATAGTTATAAACAAAATACCACGTTAGGTCATTTGCGCACTCTTATACACACTATTGTGTAAGAGTGCGCGGCCTAGTTTGTAAGAGTGCGCAGCTGCGTACAGGTGTAAGTTCGCACAAAAGTCGCAAATAAAACTGCCTATATTTAAATAAACAGAGTATTTTTCAACCCATCACTCCTTGCATGAGGAACAATCAATTTAGTCTTCGATTAATGGTTCCGAGAAAATTTCAATATTTCCTAGTTACTTTCATTCGCTCGTTTTTTGTAAAATTGTATTTGGTTTCTTTTTGGTTGAATTGCTTTTTCTAGCTGCTGTTTGCTGGTATATGGACAAATGCCAGTTATTTTGAAGCCTTGGATAGCATTAACTGCTCTTATAACCCGCGCACTCTTATACATCATCATGGTGCGCACTCTTACACGTTCAGACATGTAATCGAAGAATATATATGTATTTTACAATGCACTTTATGACCAATCTTACGTGTTCCTCAAATGTTTCTTTTCGTCGACTTTTCAATGTCCCATACTTTGTTTATTGTTATTTTTTGTTGTTAAGCGGAAAATTTAATTTGTTTGGCAAGAAAAATTGGAAAAAAAAGTTCTAAAATACTTAAACTTAACTAGCACCTCTGTTTACAAACACATTTGCATGAAATTTTGACGGCAGATCAAACTCATTTAGATCTTTCCAAAATAAGTGCATTCAGTCTTATATTCCCTTTCAAAATCAAATTCCCGTAGAAAATCGCTTTGCGCACTCTTATCAACCGCGCACTCTTATACCATCCTACCCTACTTATACTGCAGACGAAAGCAATTTGTAAACCCTTCTGTTTATTTAAATCATAAAATGAGGTGGAGGATGCTGATAAAAGCTTTTATTTACCTACTTTTTTTTTTGGAGAAGAAAGCATTACCATTATTTATTTTTTAACGATATTTTCTGGTAAGCTGCTTTTTTAATTTGATAGCACCTAGAAAGTGTAGACAATTATAAATTTTTCCATCCAAGGTGATAGTTATACAAAAATTATTGATTTTTGCCAGCTTTGAATCGAGAACAACAGGCTAAGAACTATGCGGGAGAACTTGTTAAGATCACTTCTGTTTGAAATAGTGATTGCAGTCAACACTTAGTGCATGTTATGAGTTTTAAAAGTGAAACTTCTTAACCATTTATTATTTGAACCCTTAAAAAGTTACTTATTAAAAAAAAACATTAAATTGAAAGTGTCAAAAAATTAAATAAACGAAATGCCGACAAAGAAATAAGAATATTATTGATAATGTGCAGAAAAGTTATTAATTCTAATACCCTTTTTATATTTTTGAATGGATAAAAACAATGTCAGATCAATAAAATGCTAGCCAACAGCAAACATAATTTTCACAAAACAAAAAAAAATCTCAATCCCTATCCCATTAATTTGTATCCCAAGGGTAAAATGAAAGTTTATCTGCAATCTATAAGAATTTCTATCATATTTTTATTATCCCTCAACTATGTATTTGAAGAAAAAAAAAAAAAAAATCATCTACCCCATTGGGGTGTGAATTAAGTTTAACATAAACTTCAACATCTCTATCAGCAAAATGTGCAATAAAAGCAACAAGAAAACAAAAACGAAAAGAAAAAAAAATGATAGAACAACAAATCAATAAAAATCCTTCTTGTCTTAGCCGAGTGATTTATTAGCACACTCCACCATCAGAGACCCCATTTTCCAAGGCTGCTTCACAGAAAGCAAACAAACCGAAAAGGAAATAACCCATCTAAGCCAAGCGAACGAAAACGCAAAATAATACACACATACGAGAGAATGTTGAGTATGTAGCAGCTACCCATTTCTAAAAAGGATATTCTTCTATATCACAAATAAAAACAGCAAAAGGATACACAGACATATAGGGACTTCTTCTGGATCATTCAACCCGTATTCATCGTTGGAGAAGAAAAGCAGTTAGTCGTTGAATCTACCCTCTCAGCTCTTAGACGTTGAATTTTCACCTTCTAACCGGTTGTTGGCATCCATGCTCCTTTGGCCGAGTTTAGTGGTGATATGCCAATGGCGGTATAGCGTTAGAGACATTAGATAAATCCTTTTAAGCTTGTGTCTGCACTTTTCGAACGTGTTTGTTAAACAATATATATTTGTAGGGAACCTCTGGCTCTGGTCTGTTGAGAAATGTGGCAATCTGTCGAAATTCATACTTTCATCCCCTTATAAAAAAAAAAATAAATAAGAAAACGACGAACAGAACTATAGGGGTGTTGGAAATGTACTGGTATTTGGTGTATATGCTGTGTATATGGAGCTCCGATTAATGCTTGGTATTTTAAGTTAAACTTTTTGCACTGAAGATTGGTTGGGATGTTTTATGAGAAGCAATATGGGAGTTAATATGTCGACGGAAACAGTCAAGAAGGAGCAATACTTTTGAAGGGAACAATAATTTAACATCGACAGGCACGTTCTACAGAAATTTGTTGCTTTAAGGGTGGTGAGTTTCCAGTTTCGAAACCAATACACGAACTGAGTAAATAAATCGAAAAATGAAAAAAAAAAAAAAAAAAAAAAAAGAAGGGGGAACTCCAATCTATCTTCAAGATAAAGGGATCCAGATTATTTCATGTAGGTACCTTACCTACCCATCTTTGGTTTGGAATTTAACTGTCTCTTATTATAAATGTGAAAATATGTACCTACACAAAAGGGGGGATTGAAATTGTTTTGCTATCTCTAATTTTGCTATCTTAAAACCAAAAAATGGAAGGAATTGGGCGTATTATTTTTTGTTTTAATAACCATCTATTTTCGTGCATACATACTTACGAGTACAATAATAAAAAGACAAGACGATATATTATCTTGAGAAATGTCTTTAAATCTTAAAATGAACTCTACATGAACCTTGAAACTGTTCAAAATTAAAGTTTGTTTTATCCTATTTGTACCTTATTAACACCGATTAAAAAACTAGATCTTGATATTTTTAGCGTTCATTTGACGAAATTTGCTAAAAATCTATTTGGTTTTGCTTCCGGAACCGGAAACACATTATTTTGCTAACAATCGTGTGAAAAGAGAAAATTTCAAACTTAATCTGGGGCAGAATTGGCTAACGCAATAGTTGATAGTCAATAAACGACAATTTATCTAGTAAAATCGTTGGCTTTTAACTAACTATCGACTATCGCGTTAGCCGATTCCATCCTGGTCTATACGAACCTAAAGTGTGAGTGGTTCAATGAAAAAAATGTTGTTTAGCTTGTATTTTCGAAAAGTTTTTCTATAGATTTTGAATACGAATAATTGATTTTGTTAACAGTCACTCTTTGGGGCTTCTTTATAAACTTAATGTCAGTTTTTTGATTGTCAGTTCCTCCGCATTTAATAAGTGTGAGTTTGGAGTGAGTAATTACGGAGGAACTGACGAGTCTCTTGGTCTCATTTCACACACACATTCAAGAAGAGTAAAACAGATCGGGAAATATCCGCGTGATATGCTTTGGGTAATGCTGTAGTTTTTGTTTAAAATTAAAAATTTTTTGAGTCACTTAAAAAAAAAAAATTACAAAATTTTTAAGCAACATTTTTTGAATGTTTTTTCCCTAAACATTTTTATCAATAAATATCCATTATAAAAGCTGAAAAAACATTGCTTTTTGTATATTGCTAAAGATTATGATTCATTTTTTTTTTTTGCAAAAATAGAATAAAACAAAACGACTCAATGGATTAGATCGAAACTGTGTAGAGTTTTTGTGGACATATTAAACTGTAAAGGGCAAAGTTAATATTACTGGTTTCCTCGATATTTTTATCTTAGTGCCTGATTATAACAAAAGCCACGAAAATCCCTAATTTTCATAATTTTTCGAATTTCGCTGTTTTAACCTGAAGTCTAAATATATATATTTTTTTTAATTACAGCCACAATGCATGCGTCAAATGAAAAATAAAAATATAAATATTAAATTAACTATTATAATAAAAAAAAAAATAAAACATCATCAGTTAGATAAATGAAAACCTAAAAGGTTACTCATAATCCATTATGTACTGGCATATATGTCTGGTTAGTCATCTAGAACGAAAATCTCAATCCTTTAAATTGAATGACTAAACCTACCTCAATAAAACCCACATAATATGAAGGAATAAAACTCTATTTACAACATTTTGCCAAAATTCTGATATTCCATAAATTGGAATAAAACTGGAATCTTTATTCCGCCATTTTTAATGGAATTTAGTTTAACAAATTTTCCAAAAGTTTATGTTTTTCAATGGAAAGCTCTATGAGATAAAGAGAGTGCATCAGATTTCCATTAACATCATGCGCATAAATGCCATTGAATTTTACACAAAAAGAACTCATTTAAAAGGATATGTTCACATCACTCTAAAAAGTAAAATTTGGAGAAATTGCATTTTGAATGTTATTTTAAAATGTAGGTTTAAATTTGGAGGATAAAAACAATAATTCTGTATTTCTTGTTAAATAAATAAATATTTCCATTTTCTGTAAGGTTGGTTTTTCAAGTAATAACAGCAAACAAAAATGCAATATTTTATAAATTATCTTCTTTAAATATTGCCATTTCATTAAAAATATCAAAAATTCCTGCTCGGGGAACCGTAATCTCTTGTATTCAAAGAAGGTTTCTGAGACCACTGAAATTTCTGAGATTTTAACTAATTTTTTTTGGTAAAAAAAGATTCGATAAATTTTGATAAGAGGATGTTAATATAAGGTCTGAAAGAATCTATATTTGAGTTTAAAGATGAATCCAGAAAAAAAAACATGTCAAATTTTTAGCAACCAATTGGATATGACGAAAAAGTATTTTTGCGATTCTAAACACAAATAAATTTTCAAATTCAGATAGAAAAACCCGGTAGATATATTTTTGAATCATAGACGATAGTTTAACAGACGAGGTAACATTTTTCCATTCGTTGAACCATAATAAATCTGTTATAGATTTACAAATACCACCGGGAACTTTTACTACTACAAAAACTAACGCATGTCATTTTAATACATATTAAGCTCTACAATGATTCTCTCTCAACAAAAAAAGACAACTTTATCTCTTACAAAGCAATTTTCAGATATTTCTGTCCCTTTTCAATGTATTCGATTTGAATGATAGAGATACATTTAGATACACCGCATTTTCCAGAGGCTACTTGTGAGAGAAAGTGCTTTTTACTCCCCAAGGAAAATTCTTTCGCATCAGAAACATGTAAAGTTGTATCGTGAACGGATGTTAAGCTTGTTTCGGACTTTTTCGTACGGTCAAAAAAAAAAAAAAAAAACAGGACACACAAATTGGATTTTTCTTTAAAATGAAAGGAAAAATATTTAATTCTGTGCCATTTTAGGTTTATTTCGAATGAACACAAATAAAATTCACACACTAAAAATCATTGTTTCATGAAAAAGAATTGAAAATATAAATTTTCTTGGAATTAAAGCAGCAAAAAAACATACAAAAGCAAATGGAGCAATTAAACTGGGTCATTTTAAGGATGTTGGTTGTGTTTTAATCACAAACACTACCTACACAAATTATGCCAATAAAAATTCATTAAAGATATTATAATTTAAAAAAATTATAAAATTGAGCAAACAAAGTTTAATAATATTAGAATTCCCGTGTTGAATTACCAAAATTATTTCATATAAACAAAAAAAAAAAAACTTAAAAAAAAGTTACGTATACGCCCCACCATCCATAAATAGTAAATATTTTATCAAACAATAAAAAGTGTTTTTTTTTATCGGAATTAGTTTAATATGAATCACTAAAATACTAAGAAATAAAATAACAAAAAAAAGGCGCGCAATTGTTTTTTAAACAATACCTACTTTAGCAAAAGAAAATACTAGTTTTGTTTGTATTTTGTCATATCGAATTGATTTTCCTTCTGCGTGCGTTGGGTCTAGGATTTTGACCGAATCCTTTTTACGGAGAAAAATACAACTTTTGCTATTGCGTGTGAGTTGAGTTAATTCTTATCCGACAACCGACAGTGCTGAGTTTGTTTGCGATTGTGTTTGTTTGTGTATGTCTGGCTGTGTGTGTGTGTGAAAATTTGAAACACAAAAAAAAACTCCTTTAGCGTGTTCCTATTTTGCAAAATTAATTGCATCGAATTTTTCAAGTTTCCTTCCTTTTTTTTATTACTCCTCCGACCATTTAAAAACAAATTTGATTATTGAAGATTTCCTAGGAATCGAGAGTCATGGCGAAGGCAGCCTATAGCTTTGACTTTTAACCGAGATACCCCCGTGTGTTAGACATTTTCCACTTGTTACCCTTGAAACGAAAATGATTCTTTTTTTTGTGTGTGTATATAAGTGAATTTCAATTGAATTGTGTTATGTGATGCAATCGCGTTTTTGCTGTAAGATTTTTTGATAGATATATAAAATGCAACTAAAATAGAGAAAGAGAGAACTGTGTTTTAATTTATCTTTAAACTTCTAAGAAAATCCTTGAGTTGTTTCCTAATTCGAAAGGAAGAAAGAAAAAAATTAATTATATAAAATATAGTCAAGGCTATTTGTGTGTACCTACATTATATTCGTTTTGGAATATTTAAATTTCTTTGTTTTATTGTTCATTGTCTGGAGAAATAATGCGAAAAATCTTTGATATTTAATTAAAAAAAGTTTAACTTCCAAATATACATAAACCTACTATATGCATGCGTGCTCGTAGGATATAATTCGTTTGTTTATTTTTGCGGACCAATATGAAAGAAGACTCATCACTGGCATTCATGCGGAAAGCATATAATTTAATTAAATGGTAAGTGTTTATTTTTTTTAATAAAGTGAGGATATACAAGAATAGTTTACAATAGTTAATTACTTCTTCAAAAATTAACATTTAATTTTTTTCAGTATACAATTTTTAGAAAAGCTTGACCTTTAATAAATTGTGAAAAACATTAAAAAAGTTTGATAATTATTAAAATAGTAATTTTAGTTTTAAAACTGCCGTTCAATGCAAAGGATTTTTGTTTTCCAGAAAAACCATTTTTATTTAGATTAGTTAAGTGCACAGTCCTACACCAGTTACTGCTTTGAAAATACTCTAAAGATCAACATTATTCCAAATTTGAGTTGCAAAATCAGCTGCATTTAACATTTAAAATGACAAACGTCTACGCAAAAAGCGCAAAAAGAAACAAAATATACCTTCACTGAATCCTAATATTTTGGAAACTTTCCACAAAGTTATTAGTTTTTTAATAAATCAAGCAAAACTTAGGAAGGTTCTCTTTCTTTATTGTATTAGCAATTTCAATGAATATATTATATTCTTAGTTATTTTAGCATTAATAAGATATGTTAATTTAATATCTATTTCGAAGAAACAAGTAAAATAATCAAATTTTATTAAAATTCATAAGTAGATATACTTTGTTTGATCAATACATCTATAAACATACTAGTATGTTGTAAAAGTAGGTACATATTTGATTTTGGTAAAGATCAAGGACGAAAAACGTTAATAAGATGCATAAATTATTGCTTCCACGAATCATATAAGTCTATTTATGCAAAGGATATATAGGAAAATGTTTTTGCATTATTTTGGGTGCGACAGAGATTTGCATTTTTATAATGTCTCATAAATGTTTTTATTGTATTTGGTTCAAAAATTAAAGTAGATGAATGAAAATAACTTAAATATTTGTTAATTTTTCAAAAAAGCGATCATGATTTTAGTTCACTAAATTATTTTACAAAAAAAAAAAAAAATATTAAAAAATACAATACATTTTGTTTGATTTAGATTATTTTGACCATTATGTTCACAATGTTTAATGTAAATCTTGAAAGCCATTTTTGAAAGATTTTAATTACTTTTATATGAGAGACTTGTTTTTAACTTTTTTGTAAGAAAAACACAAAACAAGTTTTGTGTACTCATATACAAGCTTTAGAAGTTATAATTCTTTATCATTTTCTTATGTGAATGCATATTAATTAATTAATTAATTAATTAATAATTATTAACTTTCAGTTAAACACAATACTCAAAGTCTAAAAACTCTGAGTGAAAAAAAGACGCAACTGACAAATAGAACCGAACATTCAAACAATCAGAATTTATTTTAATGCTTGGAAACACAAATATCAAACAGGCCTAATGTCTATGTGTCAAATGAGAAACTGACATACGAAAAAAACGCATTAAGGTTTCTATATGGCCACTCAAATGTAGGTTGTAACTGTATAACTTCAAAAATGCAAATTAAATCTGGTCTTTAAGACTGCGCATATGCATTTGTGTATGTATCATTCTTAACAAAAATAAAGTCCAAAAATATAAATGGATTGCAATTTTTAGATTTTCCCACATAACGATTTTGATTTATTCAAATTTATGAATTTAACTCTTAAGGTGATTGTAACTATTGGTTTTCTCAAAATAGTGTTGCCGTTTTTTCCGAATTCAAATCTCATACAAATCTCAACCTATTTAAACAAAATCTTATAACTTACATACATACATACTAACATACTAACTGTATTTAACAATAATGTCGACTTTTCACTAGTCGTTCGTCGAAGCTTTTCGGCGTAAGCCAGTTAGCCGCAGGTGACTAAAGTGACAATTCTCATAGAAAAATCCTACTCGATTTTGCGACAATTTTATTTATCAACATATTTTATTTTTGGTACCTACTGTTTATTTAAATTTGAAAGCGAAAGAATAAATTCATGTTACAAGTGCTTTAACCGTGACGATGAAATGTCCCATAATGTATAATAAAGACACTATGTGCCCCTGAAAAATCCAATCCCAGTTACTTACAACTTACACTATCAACCATTCCAGCACCTAGACTAACACTAAAAACACTGTGCAAAGAAAAATATGCCAACTTAATTATTTCTAGTGGAGTAGTCCTGTAGGCAAAGGCCGAAGGCGGCGCGCATGTTCCGGATGCTTTAACGCGGGCCGATGCCATGAATTGCTTCGCCTCCTCCCTCGCGTTGATTCGATATTTTCAAATTTAAAATTATAAAATTATTAAAATATATAAAAATTAAAAAAATGTTACATTAAATTATGTTACTAAAATCTAAAAACAGTTTTCTGGCTCTTTTTCCAAAATGAAGTTTGGAAATTAAGTCAGAATTATATCATTTTTGTGACTTTATTTCCATTTTATTTTCCGACTTTCTTTCCTTAGCTATCTGGCACAATGCCAAAGTTTCCGCTTTATTTTGCATACATTATTTTCCGGAGGTGTTTTTTTTTTCAATTTTAAGATAAAAAAAAGTCTGGTTTTTTTTTACAAAAAAAAAAAAATTTGCGTAATTTCCGGGAGCCTTTTTTATGACTTTTTTAAATGTTTTTTTTATAGAATGTATAGAAAAAGTTTTAAGAAATTATGCGATTTGATCTGTAAGAGTCGTGCATTTTAAATTCTTGATTCCATTGATACCTAGACCAACAGTTCTTACAAATTTCCAAAAATACCGACGTAGTTTGTTTGTTTAGACAAATCGGAAGAGTATAAATAAGAATATGGAATAGCTAGAGGACTTTATAATATCTAATCAAAAATTACCAAATACAAAATACGATACATAATAGTCATGGGTTAAGCTGTTTAGTTTATTTATTTATAAATATGCCAATGCAGCTAATGCTCTACCTAAATGACTCGTTACTTTAAATACAATTTACTGCGCCATCCTATCCGTGACTATAAATTAATTTATCTCCATTTCAAAATGCACTCAGCATATAATTTTACCTATATTTAAATCGTCTGACTTCCATTATTTATAATTAACATCAAGAAGGATCTCTAACATACTCAGATCAATCTGCTGTGGATACAAAAAGCTTACTTACTTTAGGTCCCACATTTTATATTTATGGAGTCTATTTACGAAGCATTAAAATTTCGAGTATCTCCAGGAGGAGTAGCAGCGGCAGCACAGAAGAACCCCTTAACCAGGACTATATCTCCTAAATGCATATGCCAGATAGAGTGCAATATGGTTATAACCCAGTACCATGCAATATCATATACGTATGCACCATTTGTTGTGTTGCGTGTGTTGTGAATGTGTGCGATGGGGTAAAATCATATACATTCTAAATGAGGAAGCGTTTTCAACCCTCCGGCTTGTTCCCGTTTAACAAGCATTTGTTTTTGGTGCAACAAATTTTCAGCATAAATAGTGGTAGCTCTGACCCATTTGCATTTCGATAACACGGGAATTCGCTTCCGGCGGTTGTTTTTGTATTCGTGGTTCTGGAGATCTAGGATTCTGTAGAGATATATCGAAATAAAAAAAAAAAAAACTTTCACCAAGCACTTTGCAGGAAATTTCAACTCTCAAAAGCTAAGAAAAAAAAAAAAAAAAACAAAGTATAAAAGTTTATCGGGGTTAATTTTGAAGTAGTCAAAAGGAAAAAATAAAAAAAAAACTTTTATGTTCTACTTTGCTGGTTAAATATTTGATGAAGTCTTTTGTATTGGCTTAAATTGAAAGAATACTTTTTTTATAAAAGAAATAGGGTATGTACGAATATATGTGCAACTGTTTGTATACCATTTGAATTGTTTTTTAAGAAAGCAAATTATACGAATGAGGTATGGGATAGAAACATTAAATGTGTTATTTTCCGAAACAACTATGCAAAATAGCCAACTCTGCAATAGAAACTGAAAAGTGCTTCAATTCGGAAAAAAACAATTGGAATGAGGAAATTTTACATTTTTAATATTAAAGGAGAGGATTAACTAATTCAGAAATAATTTAATACATTAACTTTTGCCTCTTAAAGATACTAAAAAAGTTAATTCATATACAATCAAGGATGAGCAAGGGAAGTCTATTGAAAATATAGATAGCCATGTTAAAAAGAGATACCCTGGATAGCTCTATCATAAAGAGAATAGGGTTGTGCAAAAGAGCGATTTTTTAAAAGTATTGATAGCAGTGATCAGCATATAAAAAGAGCAGCTATTGATAGCTGCTCTTTAATAACTCTTTAAATAACAGATAGCGCCGCAAATTAATCTTTAAATTTCATCCTGATCAGATCAGTCAATCAGTGGTCTTTCTGAAAAAATCAGTGAAGTTAAGAAGAAATAACTGCAGTTTTAATTATACACAGAGAAAAATAGACCACATAAAATAGAACAAAAACAATAAGATTTCTCTATGGTTTTCATCCAAGAAGGAAACCTTATTAAAACAATCGGGTTTTCCTTATTGTTTTAAAATCTGCAAAAAAATAAAAAAAACGATGACCAGGCTGGGAATCGAACTGGAGACTTCAAATCATTAGCCGCCCACCTTACCACCTGAACCAACCTGCCATGAAAATATTGATCACGATTTTTGTTCTAGTGCTAAGTTGCAAAAAAAATCAACTTTTCAGTAAAATTTTAATAAGATTTTCTCTATAAAAACAATAAGAAATCTCCTTAAAAAAACCTTATTAATCGTTGATTTTAATAAGATTTCCTTATGAAATGTATGGACGGTAAAACAATATGGCAATCTGTTAGTTTTTAGCGGGTCATATTTTTCTCTGTGTAAAAGCAATAAAATCTTTAAGAGTATAGAATATTTGTACTGCTCCCTGTTCACTTGATCGCTTCATGTTTGTCATTGAAAAAAAAAAAAACAGAAAATCGGAATAGGAAAGCAGACATCGCAATAGCATTCTCAGCTTAAAAGAAAATATCATACAAGGTTCCGATACGAACGTGAACTAGGAAAATTCAGATATCTCATAATAAATGTTTCAAACAAGGAATACAAAAAATCTGATTTTATGAGATAGTCTAAAGGATAAACTCAAGTCTCAATTGAAATTTTGAGACAGTTGATTTTATGTTAATTTAAATTTGAACATCTCTGCCAAAACACTAACTTTGGTATTTCCATTAAACTCCTCTTCCTCTTAACTAATGTTGGCTGCAATATAGCTTTGCCCCAAGGATATATTTTTCAGTGCACTTCAAAACATTAACAAAAACGAATGCCAAGTTTTCAACAACAAAAAATATTAATTAAGAACTGACTGAGTTGGGTAAAGTGTTTTTTTTTTTTTTGCAGAAAATGTTGCAAAGCTTTGACTAACCCTATCCATCCGTGTGACATTAAAGAACGAACATGGTAAAATGTTTAAGTGATTTAATTTGGTCAAATGCCAAAAACAAGTGCACAAATATTTTGTGCACCAGGAGTCTTAATAAGTTTCATATATATGAATAACATGGTGAATGACGGGTGAGGGGAAGGCGTTTATTTTTATTGAGAGTGTTATATCCGGAGTTTATTTTTTTTTATTATTAAATAATAAATAAGTTGACTGCATCAGAATGATTCAGCTATAGTTTTTGTTTTTTTTTTTCACTTTGACGTTGGTGGATTCATAATTAAGTTGTATGAATGATTTTAGACTTAGTTTCACTCGAATTGGATTTCTTGGAGGATAGTTTTTTTAAAAACTTGTATGCAAAATCTATGAAGTTTAATTATATATCATATACAACAAAGGGGTGTTATAATAATTCATGAAAAATTCATAATCATTTTTTAACTAACAAAAAAAAAAGAAGCTTTTGATAAATTAATTCGGCTAAAAATATGGGATTTTATGAACCTCGAATTTGAATTTGTTGAAATTTTTGTAAAAGGCTGCTGTGTAAAAAATTAATATTCAATGATTTGTTTAAAAAAAAGTCCCTTATACAAAAAAGTTCACCTGAAATCCAAAGGGCTGTAATGAAAAGCAAAGGCACTTAACCGCTTCAAATCAACTTTGATTTTCTGAAAAGTTTACAAATAAAACGAACTTAAAAAATAACCAAAAAAGTTGCCTACTTTACTTTTATTAAAAAACCATTTTATTGTTTAGAGGTATTGTGACTCTTTGCTGTCTTTATTATTCATAAATATATCTTAAGTAAGTAAGCCGTTCATAAAAAGATGTTTCAAGTAAATTTAATGTCTTAATATTTTTCTAACCTAAAAAGTAACAAATAATTTATATCAGGCAACAAAAATGATTTTTTTTCCTTTAACAAAACCAATTGCAAGTTCTACAGGGAGTTAAAATTTTAAATAACCGTTGTGCAACTGTAACAACTTCCGTATTGTAAAATATTATTTTTTTTTCTTGTTGTTTGTGAAAGTTCATGAATTGCATGAACTCATTCTTAAACTCAACAGTTGCCATTATATGCTTCTTGTGTATACTTTTCTACATAGGCGGGTGTTGGGAGAGTACCTAGTTTACTTTATATATTATTTTTGAAAAATGAACAAAAAAAAAGGAAAGAAAAACAATTCCTTCAGGTTGAAGAAGTTGAAATTGCTTCGTGCTTTATTGACATAGGTGTGGAGTTACAATTGTGAGTTAAACAAATAGATGTAGTATTTAACATCAACAGCAGGAAATGGAAATGAAAACAGCTAAGTTGCTGAACGTTTTTGATCGAAACTTTTTTTTAAAGCAAACAAAAAATATAAATGTCTACTTAAGGTGTCTAAGGGAAGCAATTAGAGCTCACGGTTTGTCATTCAAATGTCTTTCTTTGTCACATACGGTTAAATTAAAAGAGAAAAGTTTTTAGTTTAAAGGATTTCTCTCATACAAAGAAGTATCTTCTCTGTTAAATTGCTTTTAAGTTTTCTAAAGTACAAATCTTCCACATTTGTAATTATTGCTGAGGTATATGAACATTCAGTTTGAATAAAAAAAAGGAAAACATTGAGACATTGAGACATTGTGAGAACTAAGGATTTGAAAATTTAAATGAAGTCTCAATATGTTGAAAAAAACATTAACATAATGGAATCTTAAATCAGGATCGATGTAGAATGTAGGACTTTACAACTTTCTTAGGAATTAATTTCATATTGATAAATTGATACCACAACCACTTTTTTCAATTTTTCTTCAGATTTTAAAAAGCTTTTCCTACATTCATTAGTTTGGTATTACTTCACGTCACTGAATTTTCGTTGATAATACCAAAATTAGCAAGTTTTAATCATATGTATGTCCAAAAAATACCATTTCTTCACAAATATGTAAGTCCATCTTAATACTAAATAAGATAGGTATTGCAACATTTTTCTTTGAATAGAAACTAATAAAATGCTTTTTGTTTAATGATACATTTTTAACGTTTTTAAAGTTAAAAAAAATTAATACTATGCACTTTCAATCAAGAATTGATTAAATTTTGATAAACCATTGAAAAAGGTCACATTCACATTTTTTTTTTCAAACCCATTGTATTTATTTTACCTCCCGGGGTTATTTTTGCGGATATTAAAGTTATAAAATTGTAAACACTTCATCATAGAAAAACCAATGATTGCATTCTGATAAGTTTCTTATAATGAAGTTTCATCATATTTCATTTCAGTACCGAAATAAATTATAAGATAAAAAAAAACCCTTAGGGTACACTTTTCCCATAAACCCTTAATGTATTTATACATTCAAAGATACGAATATAAGAAGAACAAACACATTTCTTGGTACTCAACAGTTTTCAGCACAGACAAAGAAAAGGTAAAAAGACCTTAGTTAAGCTTAGAACTTCTTTTCTTCTCAGCCCCAGTATAAGACATCAGTTATCTTTGACCCAGAACGAGAACGAAAACGAGATAAGCAAAACAATTGTTGGAGAACATAAAACGAAGAATCGATTTCATTAAGGATTCCCAAGAGGATTTCTTACCCAAACACCACCTCCTCCCAATCCCAATACACACACATATATATATTTACTTAAACCCAAAGTCTAAATGCAAATTAAGGGTTGAATTTTTTATAGCAATATCTTTTATCGAAGAAGACACAACAAAGTTTAATTCATTCATCCTTTTTTATGGTTTTTTACGCTTCACGAATTTTTAAGTTCAAGTAAAAACAAAAAATAAATATATTTATGCAGAAATATTTGCGTATGTGTGCAGAAAAATGTTTGTTTTATGATCTTTATGGTAAAGATGTATAGAAGATGAGTATAAGGATTTCAGGTTTTTGTTTTTTTTTTAATATATTATTTCCAATTTAGGTACGAATATTTGCTTAAGTTTTCCAGACTCGGGTATTCAAAGATTAATTGAATTGAATCCATGCAGGCCAAAAGATATAAATTATTTAAAATAACGACTCTGTGCTTAACTTAAATTATGTAAATTTCTTATCTTTTTGTAAACCACTTTATTACATCCTTTTTTCATTTTTCTTTAAACAAAAAAAAAAAAAGGATACAAGTTATATGAATAACGGTGTGTAAAATAATATGTAAACTTCCATTTTCAGTGTCGGCCGGATAATCATACATAAAATACCTCTACATGGCAGGAAAGTATCCATCCATAAGTCCTTACACATATGAAACTTGGGAAAACAAGGTCATGGCTCATATCGACCGACATAAACCTCTGTGTTGTTTATGAACTTTCTTCTTATTAATGAGTGTTCATCTTTTTAAAATTGATTTGTACATTTATCATTTAGAGCAATATATATTGCAATGCGGTTAAGAAAATTCCAAGTGATTCTTTTACGTATGGATGTATAATAACAAATCGATAACATACTCTTAGATATTTTATGTGATATTTTTAGTGGAAGGCGGAATTCAGAATGTTTCTTTTTTTTTCAAATCTATTTTGGTCTAGTCAATTCGGGATGAAATCGAATCTTTTCCTAAAAAAGGGAAAGTTATACAAATATAATATTTGCTTACTACTAAGCAAACTGCTTTTTTTTCAACTTTGAGAGTTCGTTTCTCGATCCGCCATTTTAAGTTAAACAGAGCGTTTGATTAAATAACCCTATAACAATTTGTTTATGAATTTGGTCTAAAGCAAAAAGAAGAAAGATCGATATTATGCTATGTGGCCAGCGCATTCAATGCCACTTGTTAAAATATGCAACTCTGTCTAACAGAAATCAAATTTAAATTTTTGGCTCGTTGTTTGAAAACAAGAATTTGGCCGATTATTTTCAGATTTTTATTAATTAGATCTTACGTGTCAGGTGACTTTTAGAAACTAAAATACTAAATAGAGGTTTCAGAAATTTCTATGACCGAAATCTTAAAAATTGTAACCGACTTACTAACTGACAGAATCTAAAAACATTGAGAATTTTTCCAAAAATGATAAAAAAAAACACAAAAAGCAAAAAAAATAAAATATGTTTTCTATTTTGTGATTTAGATTTGTATAAAAAGCAAGTTTGTTACTGGTATAAGTCACCGTTTTAAGTTCAAAATAAATATTTGTAACAAGTCTAGGGGTGCGCTAAAGAGCTATTTTTAAAGGGCAGTTATAGCAGTGAGCATGAGCAGCATGCCGCAAGTTACTCTTTAAATTCCATTCTTATTTGAAATATGATTGAAAATATGGAAAACAAAATAAATTAAATGAAATCGACCATTTTCGAAATTTGAAATAAGAAATAATACCTTGAATGCCTGCACTGAAACAATGGTACTTCAAATTGGTCTGCTCTGCTTTGTAATCATCATAGTCAACTCTCCTCTACGTCTTTGCTATTTTCATCGAACTATTAAATATGAAGAACAGAATGCTCACACAAAAGCAGTGAAATAGTAAAGAGCCAAGAACATTTTTCTGAAAAAGAGCAGGGAAAAAGTAGAAAGAACAAAGGGCAGTTGTACTTATAAAAGCAGTGAAATTTAAAGAGCAAGTTGAACATTTTTAATCTTCTTCTTGTTGATTTAAGCGTGCCATGTTTATCATTATATAAAAAAAGGCAGCAGCAAATTCAATTGGGTGGAATTTTGTAATGTTGGGGACTGAGCAGTGAGCAGCGATATTGAAGAGCAATCGCAACTGTTCTCTGCTCAGTGGAAGAGCAGAGTGATTGATAGCAGCTATTGCAATAGCAGCCTCAGCTCTAAACAAGTCTCTTTGTACTCCATTTCACTATGACTCAAAGTAAGATTCTTAGTAGGAAGAAAAGAATGTATAAAAAGAACTTAAACCTACTTATGATGATTCGCCTGAATTCAATATTGTGAACCGCCTTTTCATCATTAATGTTTGCTTCAATCATTTCTATTTTTCTCTATTCGTAATTGCTAGGTTAAGGATACTACATAAATTCGAAATAAATATTTCACGGAAAATAAACCTTAGTGACCTTAATGACTTTTCTTATGTGTCCAAATAAAAAGATTAGTATTAAGCTAATTTTAGGGGAAAGCAAAAAAATATAACATTAATTTCCACCATTTTCTCTCTACCTAACAACTTAAACAATTCTTTCATCTTTTCAATCCTCCCCTACTTTGTTTAATCCCCATTCATAAAAAAAAATTCAAACTCTTGATTAGATTTCCTAAAAACATTGACGCCCGCTTTTTCGCTACCAAAATGGAATGGGCTATAGTCGGTGACGGCCTATGTTCCACAACTCAAGTAGTTACCCACATTTATTGGCAACACAATTTAGTTCATTTCACATCTCTAATTTTTTTTTTTTGCTTTTTGCAAGTCACTCAGTGTATTAAGAAAACAAACGTTGTACATTCGTGTCCATAATGTCGATATCTTCATCTTAAGTGTTTATTATTTTCTATAGCAAAAAAAAAAGTAAGAAAAAAAAAATAGCAAAGGCAGTAAATTCAGCCCATGTTTGCTGCTTTATCGAAACATCACAAAGGAAAGAAGTCATTTGCAGGACTTTTTCTTAGCCCGTCATTTGTTCAGCTTCCCACAACAAATTTTTTACTATACCTTGCTATTATTTTTTTTTTGTTTTGTTTTTGATGGTGTGTGTCTAATACAAACAAACCAAAGGATTCATGAAAAGGACGTTTTAGTATAGAGCAGTAAACTATTCCTTTGACCGTGTCGGTCGGCGTCGCACTAACACTTCGTGTTATTATTGATTTTACTCATAATACGAGACGCCATGAAATTCTTAATTAATTCGTCTCTAGAGAGCTATGAGTAAGAATTTGGCCAGTCTTGTTTTTATTCGAGAAATTTGGTATACAAAAGAGCTAGATCCTTATGGGAAAATTGTAATTAACATCTCTTTCAATGGCTACCTATAGAAATTTACTTCAATCGGATGATATATGTATGTGTGTAGCGAAAAGCCTTTTGCCACCTGAAAGAAGGATAAACATTTCCTCGGTCTTAAAGAGATGCGTGATTAAGTGGTAGTCGGTGAAATATGAAAAAGTAAGCACAATTATAATTATCCTTAACTCTTATTGCATTTTGAGTAGTTTAACAAAATTACTTAATGTTATGAGAATTCATTATGATATTCTCTCTTTCTTTTCGTAAATAATAATAATGTTGGTACATTTTAAAAAATTCAACATGGAATACCTGAGAACATTCATATTTTATCTTAAAGCCTTAAACATTCTGTTTGTGTAAGTTTACTAATGAGAAAGGTTCTTGTTTATTTTGTTCTTCATTATAATATGAACTCTGAGATAAAAGGCACAAGGTCGTTAGCAGATAGAAAAAAACGTGGGCTAAATGTGTAAATCAGCTAACAAATTTTGAAGGAGAGAAAAAACACATCACAAGTGTATAAAATATTGTATTAGACACTGTGTTAAAAATTACTTATTCATTAAGATACTGTAAGAACTTTGATAAAGGGTGTTTCTAAAGTTTTTAGACTAATGCCATGTCAGTTGTCAAAAGCTGACTGTGCTAATTTCGTATAGTAGATACGTTTTAATAACGATATTTTAAAAAAAAATTAAAAAAAGGATGGTTTGAAGGTTTAAAAAATCCAGCTTGATAAGAACTGAACTCGAGTGAAAAAGCCTAAAATAAAATCGGTTTTACCGAACTTAATTTTTGGCTAAATCGTATGGGGTAGTTTTCCACGCAAGTTGATCATCAATAGGCAAAAAATGAAATTGAAAATATAAGAAATTTAATGATGTGATTTTAATACTTTTGCATTTTATTTAAATAATTTCATATTATAGCCCAGTAATTTTAGGCATTTTTTACCCCAATCTGCGGAAAAAATCCTACTCGGCTCGATTTTGGTATAGACCCTCGTTACGGCGTTGTTATGAAGATGTGAAAAATCGACATTGATATCGCGTCCGCGTTAGAAGTTATAGAGGTCAAAAGGTAACGAAAATGAGTTTTTCGCATATATCTCGTGACCTGTTGCTCTGAGGTCAATAGGGGTCTATGGAAAATCTGTTCGTCATAAAATTATCTAAAAATATTGCCTTATGCATTTTTCTGTAAATCCAACCGACTTCGGACTATATTATAACGTAGTCATTCAAACTACATAAATTTGGTCAAAGTTTCGATATGACTCTTAGAAGTAGTCTAAGATTGATTTGGGGTGTTTTGACCCTCAAATGTTTTTACCCTGAGACCAAAACGTCTCAGGGTAGGTAATTTTGCCCTGAGGGTCAAAATTAATTGCAAAGATTTTATTAAATAGTTAGTGAGTAGCTAAGTAACTTAGTTAGTTAGTTAGTTAGTAAGTTTGTTAGTAAGTTGGTTAGTAAGTTAGTTTGAATATCGATTACAAGTGTAACTTATAAAAACGTATTAATAAAAAGCAAAAGAGATTACACATGTATTTTTCAGTATTCAAATACTGAATTATTCACTCTTAAATAAAACAAACCTATTATTACGTATTATGCCTACGCTTGATACAGCTCTATTCCGAAAACGGTTGAATTTACAGAAAAATGCATAAGGCAATATTTGTAGATAATATTATGAAGAAGAGATTTTCTTTAGACCCCTATTGACCTCCGAGCAACAGGTCACGAGATATATGTGAAAAACTCATTTTCGTGACCTTTTGACCTCTATAACTTCTAACGCGGACGCGATATCAATGTCGATTTTTCACATCTTCATAAAAACGCCGTAACAAAGATCTATACCAAAATCGAGCCCAGTAGGAATTTTTCCGCAGATAGAACCTAAAATTACTGGACTATTAGTTTAATTCTTTATATGTTCCTCAATCTAAAAATTAAAAAAAAAAACGAGAAATTTTTTAGTAAAAGATGGGGAAAATTTACATTCTAAAAGTTTCCAAGGCCGGCATTATTTTAAAAAGTCTAAAATAAACTGAATAGATGGTTGACTGACATTATTATCCAAAATTGAATTAATTTGCTCAAAAAATCTCAAGTCAATTATTCTGATAAATACTGAGATTTTGACCCTAAACAAATATTTATTGTGCAAATAGTGCTTAAATATTTGAAACTTGAATTTATTGATTTTTTCTTTAGTGTTTATACATATGTTTTAAAAATACAATTTTTCTTACAGTCAAAAATATGTCACACCCGTTAGATTTTTGAATTGTTATAAAACCACATTGTTTTTATTAATTCTCTTGAAATGTGTGCTTACTGGCAACGTCATTAAATCACCTTTCATATAAATTACTTTTAACAACTAAATATATTAGGTGTTCAAGCTACTAAAAATTTTATTTAATGAATAGTATACACACAAGGCAGGAACAAAAAATGAAGTAACTATGTCACACCCATTACAATGGAATTTCAATATTGTAAATAGGAAATATATCGCAATGAAGGAATGTTTTAGATAAGACACTACCAACATACGAAACGGTAGCATATTCAGATGGGTCTATAAGTGAATCAAATTGGTCCAATGAAGTCAAAACAATTCAATTTACATGAAAAGCTAGTTCGAAATATTTAAAGAATAGAAAACGTTTTTTAATAATTTTCTATTTTTAAGTCCGATGAGTTGCTTTGTTCGATTTGTGTCATAAGTTTTCCGTTAATGTTTCCGAAAGACAATAGCTGAACGAATTTACTATCACCCTTATTGCGATTTGCGACTATCAATTTATTGATAGTTGATAAAAATTAAATTTCGATATAGGTATTATTACTTAATTTACAAAAGTTTTGAAAACAGAAAATTATGCTTTCCGTTATTATTTGAAATGTAATAGGAAAAATCCAATGTTCTCATAGATTAAGTTTTAAAACACCAAATTTCAGTATTTATCAACTATAAGTTGATAGTTAACAATCGAAATACCATTTTAATGATGGTTGACGGCATAGAGCCCTGTTATGAAATTTAGAACTCAAAACAATTACATTCCTAGATATAGCCAAATTTATAAAAATGCAATATTTTGGAAAAAAAACATGTTGATTGAGGGGAATTTACAAGACTTTTTGAATAAACTACCTTCAAATCGCACCTCAAAAAAAAAAAACATACGCAAACATTCGTTTTGGTGCATAATCTAATGTCCATTTCCTTTCAGCGGATTTAGGAATTGACTGCAGTTAGTTTTTAAAAATATGCTTATTTCTAAAAAAAAAATGTTTTGGTCGATTTGAGCTAATTTATCTACGCCATATTTAAAAGACATTAGTTAATAAAAACATGCATACCAAAAACAAAACTCATTTGGTTTATGAACTAATCATACTTCTACAAATATTATTATACATATTCCATAAAAAAAAAAAAAAAAAAAAAATAACTTACACAAACGTGCAGAAGAAATTATAGAAAGTACACATAAAAACAAAAAATGTAATTTCGTCCGATACAACTTTGGTCTTGACAACTTGCTGATAAAATCTAACCTTCTAACTAAATATATGAAATTAATTTCCATTCAATTATACTGTTCCATAATTATATTAATAAGATATTTGTTATAATATGAAGTTAAATACGGACTGTAATTAGTGCCCTAATTAATCAATACAAATTATTCAACTTCAGTCAAAGTTTTGACCTTAGACCATATCCAACTTGCCATTATTTTATTCTTTTAAAGAAGGTTCATCAAATTGTTTGTATGTGTATTAAACTCGTCAATAGACAAAATGACAAAATACAAAGAAAATCTCTATGACACTCTTCATTTATCTCATTGGTCATTGCTTTTCATAAAAAAACGTGTGTTGTATACGAAATTGCAAGGTTATATCCTTCATATCCCCCGCAATTTTTCTTAATTAGCTTAGGAGTTTTTACATGTCCGTGGCCTAAAACAAAATCTTTCACAATCACACATAAAAGGTTCGCATACAGAGTAGGTAGGTAAAAAGTTGTATATAAAACTTAATAACGACTAGGAGAAAATTTAAAGGAACAACACTACTTTATACCAGTTGGAATGGAGAATGGAAATGTTTAAATGTCCCTCTAGGATATTTGGTTTTAAGATTATGTGGCACATTCACTTTTCCCTGTGTGTCAGGCTGTCAAGGTTTTGTACTTTTCGTCCTATTTGTCTGTGTCGGTTGGTCAGTCGGTTGTCCTGTAAATAACTTTATGTCCTTTTTTTCATAGTTATTGTTGTTATTGTTGATTTGTTTGTGTATACAGTATAATGTTTATACAAAACATTTGTTGTCGCACGCAAAATATTTGTTGTCACACACAAAATAATTAAAATTTGATTATTCATACTAGCAAGGGATGTGGAGAGTGCAGGAGGAAGTGCTTTGCTTTTTGATTTAATTTTAGCTCATTTATTTTTTATGACGCATCCTAGAGATGGTGTATAAATTAAAAAATGTAATTGGATTTTTCGGTCACAAAGGAATAAACAAAATGCTACAAATGAGATTTTTTTTGTGTGTCTGTGTGTTTCATTTTGATCAGAAGAGGTTCACAATATTATCGGTCTGTTGAATTAAAAAAGGACGATTTTTTTTTTGTGGATTATCGGTGTTTTCAAAAGCAACAATTTTGTATGGGTCGTAATTAAATTCAATATAATTATCATGTAATTATTATTTTTTCTAGACCATGATCAATATGATAATTATTAAATAATAATACAAACAATACGTGTAATGACATGTATCTATGGGAAAATATTTTTTTTTTTTTTTGACTTTATTTAATGGAACACAAAGCATACGCTTATAAATTAATATGATTGTGTCAGATTCATTTTAAAGTTACTTTTTTATGAACTAATGATTATGACACTTTTCTTTTAGTTACATTTTCGTTACAAAAACAAAACAGTATACAATGTTTTTTAGTTCATTTATAAACAAACATATACCTACAAACAAAAATTATTCACGTTAAAAAAAATATTCAACAAAAATATACAAAAATAAAAAAAAAATAACAATAAATATAAAAGTTAAAAGGATATCTAAGCTTCTAGCTTTCACAATATAATTATGAAACACAGTTTACCAAAAAAACATTCACACAATTTCAAACTAAATTTCATGCCAAAATTTTGTAAAAAATAAATTGATCGCAAATTAAACCTAAAAATCGTTTCAGCATTGTCAATTTTATCAATGATATCTACCTACATAAAATACATAACTAGAAAAAAAAAAATTGATTTTAAAGCCTACATAATACGCAGCTGATGCGAAACGAAATTTTCCATAAAAAATAGCACAACGAACGAAAAGTTTCGTTATACTTTTCGTTTTTCAGTATACGCAGCTGTAAAACTCATAATTTGAGTGTATAGATTGTTGAAAGCATATACGCATGGGTAAATCTGTAATTGGTCACAAAAAGCCAATAATTCGTGTAAAACGTCCAAGAACTTAAGTATAAACGTTCAATTTGTCATTTAAACTAAAAAATAAAAAAAATACAGTCGAATTGAATACCTCCTCCTTTTTGGAAGTCGGTAATGAATCATTAGCTTTTTGGGACCAATTTCAAATTTTACTGTCTCTTCGAAAAAAAACACCCCTTCACATAATGTTTTTTTATGAAAACTATTTATTTTTGCTTTCTATCCCAAATACAACTTTGGCCGATCATTTTCGTTTTCACGCAAAAAACACCCTCTCAACCATTATATTCTTGGAGACACTTTAGATTCTTGTTTCAAATCTCAAAATTAACATAATTACTGAATTTCAATAGGGTACCACTATTATTACTTACTTTTTTCAATAACAAATTTTCTCTACACCCATGAGAAAGATAATATTTTTAATAAATTGCGTAAGGGTACCTTTTATACCGTTGATTATATCGGACTTATCACGGATTTTCCTTACCTCCCAAAAAAAAAAAACACCCTTTCACTTAAAATATTTTATAGACTGCTTAGATTTTTGGTTTCTGCTATAAATGAAACATTTTTACCAATTTTAATTGCTGTAACATTTTTTTCCAGTTTTTTGTGGTACTAATTCCAAATCTCATCAGTTAAAAAAAAAACACACTTTCACTTAAGATAATTTTTGTAGACTCTTTTGTTTCTTATATCTTGTAACAAACAAATTTTTTTCACGAAGTTTAAGAAATGAACAAAATTTATGTCAGCTGTTATACATAACTCCTTTATCCCAAATTTCATCAGTGTATCATGTTTTTCACATGGGTTTTGATTATATTTTACTTGTATCATGTTTTTCACATGGGTTTTGATTATATTTTACTTGTTGAAGTCAAAAAACAAGCATCCTTGTTTTTAATCGGCAATAACTTTTCTTAGAGCAATCGTATTGACTGTTTATGTCATTAGACTCAGCATCAAAAAATACCTTAGAAACATGTGTCATATTATAATATTCGACAAACAATTTTTTTCACTATTGACCTTCACCTTCTCCCTCTTTTCCGCGAAAAAACACCCTTCCACATAACTTTTTTATAAGCTTTTTTTTATCTTTGGTTTTTATCCCAAAAGCAAACTTTTTGCCAATTTTCATGAGTGTAACAATTTTTATTTTATTTGTTGATTTTATGTACTCTTTTTACTGTACTAGGTAACTAAAAAAAAAAATTATACCTAGAGTTTGTGTACTATTTGAACTAAATTTATTTTAACCTTCAAAGTATAAGTATAAAAATCTTTGATAGTATGCATATCCTTGAAAAGTAAATAATTCTGTATGAATACTTTTATTTCATCAAATTTAAATAATTCACTTAATTTATTTTGTATTTCTCTTCCTTCACAGATTCATTTAGTTTGATAATTCTTATATCGACTAACATTGATTGACAATGTAAAACTTTCCCACATTTGCAGTCACAAGAGCCGTTCAATAAAAAAATAAAGCAGTTATATTGGTAAGCATATAAATAAATTAACAACTATACATATTTTTATTTTCTTTGATTTTAACAACAAACATTTCACATTTGACTAAGTAAATGTGTCCTATTAAATGATGTATTCCTTCAAAATAAAAAAATCATTATTTGTCAATGAACACAATACATATTTACATTAAATTGTTTCGATATTGACATTATCAAAAAGGAAGAAAAGGTCATTTATAATGCATTTATTTACTCGTATGTAACACATTTATTGTAATCTGATTTTTTTATAAAACTTTTTTGTATGTTTATCTGGCCTTAAGTAATTTTACTGTGGAATTGCAGTGAAATTATTTTCTTTATATTAAAAGGGATTTAATTTAGTTAGCTGTACACATTTTAAACTAAAATGCTTTAATGAAATTAGTGGAAAATTGATTTTTTTAAAATTACTAAAATGTTAATTGAAAATAACGCAAATTTGGAGAATAGTAATTATAATTATAATAATTAATAATTATTATATAAATAAAACTATTAAAACGAGAAACTTCTTAACATTTCTACATGTCAGTATCATTTTGTCAAGTTTAATTAGAAAAAGCTACATCTGATAGTGAAAATAAAATTTTTTACTTATGTTTCTAATAGGTACTTTCCAACAAAACTTTTTGGAATTGAAAACCTATCATAAACACAGATTTGTATATTATATGTGTGTGTTTTCGTATATACTACAAGTTTATAAAATAACAACTTCTTTGTTTTTTGAGGGAGCCTGAAGCTTAATCAATAAAACTTATACACTTGACACTTTCTGTTCGAAAGCAAGTGCTTGTCTCATAAAGTTTTGTTTCGCAGGATTCTTAAGCAGATGGACAAGTTTATTAATAAGTAAATAGATAACTTGACATAGAAGTTTATTACTTTATTTATTCTCTATGTGATTTTTATTTGCTTCGTAATAAAAAGATAGAATTTTGGTTTACTATAAATGGTTGATAAATGACATGACATTAAGATCATGCGTGAAGTTGTTACATGTGAAGGAGGTAGGTAGGTACTTTGCTAAAAAAAAATATGTTTTTGTTTGGCACGTAACATTTTTATCGAATTTCACTGTTATCTGTCACTTATAAGTCAACCTTGTCCCAAAAAAAAATTTCTTTAATACATGTCTTTGAAGATTAAAAAAAAACATATCTTAAAAATATGTATAAGCTCACCCGACAAACAATTTTGGTTCTATAAAGCTTTACAGATGCAATTGTTGCTTCTGTAAAGCATTATAGAAGCAAAATTGTTAGTAGGGCAGTTCAAAATCAACAAGTTTTGATATATTTAATAAATAGTTTTGGGAGCGGGTCAAAATTCTGACTTCAAAATTCTGGTTTTCAAAATTCTGCTTTTTTAAATAAAATTCTGTTTTTCAAAATTCTGTCTTTCGAAACTCTGCTGTTTAAAATTCTGCCATTTCTGTTTTTTCTTATAACATTATGCACTTGCTGAGAAAAAATATACATTATTTGATAAATTAATAATTTTTTAATAATTTTTTGAAAATATTGATTTAATTTTTAACTAATTAATTAGTTAATTAATTATTTTAAACATTTTCCAAACCTTTTTTTTTAATATTTTGCAGAATTTTGGAAGCAAAATTTTGTAGAGCAGAATTTGGATAGCAGAATTTTGACAGAAGAACTTTGACCCCCGCAAAATGTTGACCCACAAATTAATTTCTTTTTGATTTCTTCTTCGTGCTTGCTTGTTTTAATGAAAGATCACGTATATCTACAAATTTGTTCATAATTTAAGGGAATTGTTATACATTTATGATATAGATTTTTCTCCAACCGGACCAACAATATTGCTTCTGCAAAGCTTTAAAGATGATTCTGTTCATTTTGTAGAGCTTTATAGAGGCTAAATTTGTTATTTCCTATACATTATGTGCATCAACGAGCAGTACACTTAATTATTATAAGATTTGTAATGTATTTGCTTTCAAAGAATAAATAAAATTGAAATAAATTAAACATTTGAAGAAAATGTATTATTTTCTATATGCAAATACAAGCAAAATATTTTATTCCTTAATATTCATATGCATAGAACCCAAACTTATTTACTATGCGATAACAGGTTGTAGTTATTTTCTTTTATGGTTTTGAATTTGAAATATAAAGTTGGATCGATTTCTATAGGTATTCACAAAAACAGCCTCGAGTGAATTGCAAAATATATACTTTCATGTGAAATTACTATAGCCAGGAGAAATGTATACCTGTCTAAAAAGTCAACAACACCACTGAACAGGAAGGCACATTTTAATGTCCGCATATATAAAACGGGGATAGGCTTTTTAAGATGGAAATATAATATAGAAGTATATTTTTTTTATATAGCAGTTAACTGTCTGTCAAGGTCAATAAAAAAGTTAAGGGTTTTAGTTTTGAATTTGTTTACTTTATTTGTTAATACATATCTCTTATTTATGAGACTAGGTATATATAAAATGGAAGTCTATAAACACAACAGCTATAGGCAAAATTTTTGAATAAATATGTGTTTTTATTTTCTAGTTTAGAATTTTAATGTCTTGGAGTTCTTATACCAAGAATTGTAAAGGTATGAGGTTATGAGAAATAAAATAATTTTTTATTTACAATAGGTTTATGTTAAGAGAAACAAAATCTAGAAGTAAATTTCATGGGGGTATAAAATGTAAATAAAAAAATTGTTACCCAAATGAAACTTAGCATAAACGTTTGACTAACCAATAAAATGTATCTAGGTTGTCGTTTTTAATTGATATATGAAATAAGTCCAAAACCATAGAAATAATGTTGTATATTTTGAATATCATTAAATAAATACGAGAACTAGTTACATACAACTATTAACCCAGAAGAATGAAAAAATGTAGAGGACCTACAATTTTCTGAGGAGCTTTAACGGTTTAGTCGAGAATCGAGATGCATTTTTTAATCATGAAAATGATACTCTTGCACGGAAGTACCAAAACTTCATGAAATTTGTGGCCACTAATATGTAAATTGTTGTACCAAATTCCACGCTTCTCTTTTGTCAACTTGTTTTAACTTTTTTTACATGACTGCTGGAAATCCTTTTGCAACAGTCAAGTAATTAGTCACCATTTTTATTAGCTCTTGTACTCCAAAGTATCGTTATCTTAAATATCTATTGGAAATTAAAGACTTTGTTTAGTGTCGAGAAAAAAAAATTGAATGTTAAAAAAATTAAATTATTTTTTTTTTAATTAAAAAAATTTTTTTTACATTTGAAATTTCAAAATGCTGTCTGTACATTTTTAATAAAATTGACTTATGCTTTGATGAAATATATGAACTTAAAAAATATATCCTTTTTTTGGCAACGCCATATTTTAGTTCTCCGAATTTTTTGAGAAAAACTAAAAACGCAGTTTTGTTAGAATCAATAAGAGTATTTAATCGAAATTGTTACAGCCGTTTTCGAGAAAATTGCAATACCTCGAAAACGTTATATGGGAGATATGCGTTAAAAAAGAGATATTAAAAAAATAAAAAAAAAAGTCTACGGAATTACGTAAAAATCATCTGTACCAAGTTTCAAGCAAATCCATCCATGACGAAAACCACTTTTTTGATCTTCTCCATCATCGTAATGTTGGTTATGATTAAAACCTCGCATTTTTACTTGCTCAATAGGGCAAGTATTGGTTTCGTGTAAAAAAAAAAATTCGAGGTTTTAATCAAAACTAACATTACGATGATGGAGAAGTCCGAAAAAGTGGTTTTCGTCATGACGTCCGTCGGTCTGTGCGTCGGTGCGTCGGTGCGTCGGTGCGTCGGTGCGTCGTCACAAAAAGCTGTACATGAAGCTGCAGCCTAAACGGGTTGAGGGATTTTCTTGAAATTTGGTACAGATGATTTTTTTGTAATTTCCAAGGTTGGTTTTTTTTTGTTTTTTAATATCTCGCTTTAAACGTATACCTCCCATACAAAGTTTTGGAGTTATTGCAACTTTCTCGAAAACGGCTCTAACGATTTTGATTAAATTTAACATACGTATTGCTGTTTGCAGTTCTAACATAACTGCGTTTTTAGTTTTTCTCAAAAAATGCGGATAGTGAAAATATGACATTAACTCTTTTTTAAATCGCGGATGTCGGCTCTTCCCGTACATCTTAATGGAGTTATTGCAATTTTCTCGTAAATGACTCTAACGATTTCGATTAAATTTTACACAAGTAATGTTATACGTAAATCTAACGTAACTGCATTTTTAGTTTTTCTCAAAAAATACGGATAATGGAGTAACAAAAATATGGCGTAAGAAAAACTAAAAAAAAAAAATAATTTCGTATTTTTGCATTTCTTATGAAATTCCTTAAAAAAATCAATTTTTAACTAATTCAAAATATTTTTTTTTTAAATCTTTGACATAAAAGAGACTTTTATCATAAGAGCAAGTACGTGCGGCCCCAGTCGTGCATTTTATTTTCTATACGAAACCAATACTTGCCCTATAGAGCAAGTAAAAAATCAAAATGACAGTAAAATGTTAAAAATATATTTAAACACAGAAACAAAATTGTAATTCAAAATAATTACTCAGATAAATTCAAACACCATTTTAATTTGTATTCTTATCTACAAGCTTATAATTATTTTATGTATAAAAGTAGAAACTCTATTGATTTTTCCATCATTACACAAAGCAACAGAAGATGTTTTATATAGAAAATCAGATTTTCACTTCAGCCCATCATTTCAGGGTCATTTGATTCAATTATAAGATCCTTGAAAGAAAAACAGAATAAAATAAAATAAAATAAAGTTCAAGTTCGTGTACTACATTATAGGGTTGCTCAGTATTGATTAAATAAATATAATTTATTTAAAGTGAATATACATCATTAGATATGAACCTTTAGTTCATTTCATTAATTTGATTTGTACATAATTAACGACTTTTCCTGCTCTAACTATCTTCGCTGTTATTTTAATTTATTATTTCCTTAGTTCTTGTGTCTTTATGTAGTTTTGTTTCTTGTTTAAATTCAGTTTATATAGGTTTGATTTGAACATGTATAAAGTTCATGTAGACAAAATTCAGTTTTACAAAAGTTCGCAAACGGAAAGAGGTTTCTGATTCAATAATATAAATCATCTGGAAAGAAAATCTCCAAAAGACGACTTCCATTTCAAAGCGGGGTACATAATTGGATTTATCCTCTAACCTTGAACTTTAAAGTTAACGGTTGTAAGATAGATCTACTCTACATGAATACTTTGAGAAATAAAAAAATCCTACATTGAAAAAGTTTCAAAAGTAATTTGATGACAATGTAAATCTAGAACAAAGGAAACTGTTGATTTAATCTTAATCTTAAAAAAGCCCACATTTTATATAAATCAATGAAAAAATATAAAATAATTTTTTTTGTTTCTCTTTACTTTATGAAAACCTGGCTTATAGCCAAAAATAGAACCATATAGCTACTTACTAATTGACAAACTTGGCAGATATGATGAACGTGCCAAGAGGGTGGCTTTCGAGCATTTCTAATTATTTTGCCCTTCCCAACACTTCTGAGTTATTGATTAATTGGATTTCTAAAGCCATGGCAAACAATAACAGTAAAGAAGTCTTTGTTCTTGTAAAGTCTATTATTATTTTTTGTATTTATAGAGCAGCTTACGAGCCTTACTAATTAATTTATTTGTTAGAAATGCTTTTTAAATGCTAATAGGTTAAAATCAAAGAGGTGAACATTTACAGTTTATTGATAAGAGAAATAAAGAAGATATAAATTAAATACGATGATACGATATATTAATTTAAATTAATATCATCCCTTTTTTGCTATTGTTCATGCATTTAATGGTGGGTGGTGGTCGTGGACATATATAGCTATATATAATAAAAGATACAATTTGAAACTATAGATTTTAAAGTCAATTGGTTCATGGTGATCATTGGAAATATTGGTAGAAATTTGATCTTTATATTAATTGGTTACCTATTATAGACAGTTTTCAAAGCATTTTTTTGTTAATCTTTATCGTTAGTTGAAATGATTAGAAATATTTTATTAATTTTAGTTTGTTGCAAACATTTTCCTTTCAACCAAAAAATGATTTAACTGTCTAGGTTTCATCGAAGTGTAATGACATTTTCAAAGGTTAAGCGAAAAAATGTCAAACAATCGTTGATAAAAATAAATTAAAACAATTATGTGTATTGGGCTATGGGGCGTATGAGTAACCTTTTTCATCTTTTTACTCTATAGATATTGAAGATATATTTGAAATTTTGGTTTTCGGTGCTGAATAATAATTGCTATAAAATGGTATAGAGCCATATTATTTTAAAACTTTTTTTTTTAATTATTTACTTACCTATAAAAAATAATTTTCAAAAAAACGGCTCTAACGATTTTGAATTTTTTTTAAGTGCGTCTTGTTTTGGAGCTCAAATTAATTTAAAGAGTTGTTTTCTTCCATTGAATAAGGAATTTTATTTTTTTATATACATTTACCAAATTTGGTAAAATTTAAAAATTTTAACAATTTCAATTCGTTCATTTTATTTTTTGACATTAGTTGAATTGATTTTGTAATATGTACAAAAACTAATAACAAAAAATATTACTTAAAATTAATCGTGGATATTTAGCTCTTTATACACTTATAAAAAGAGATTGACTACATTGACTCACAGTCCTTGAAATATGTATTTTATTTCACTCCAACTTTGCCTTGGACTTTTTTTCATTAAAACCAAAAAAAAACAAATTATTTTCAAATTCTTTAAAAACAATGTTAAGTAGCTGTTAAACATGCGTCATACATATCTCTCTGTCTATTCCATTATAATGCTCAATGCTGAAGCTATCTTAAGTATATTTATATACAAAATTATATAACCTAATGACCTTTATTTCAAATTTGAACAAATATATAAAAGATGTTGTAAGTGGCATTCCATACAAAGTACAAAAAAGCACGCGCCTGATTCTGAGTACACCATTAAGAAAATGAAAAAAAAAAAAATTCACGAGTTCCATTTACGAGTATTTTCGTATTTTCGCATCCTCTTGGCATATAAAATAAAAATCACACACACACATAAGCAAATTCTATTCACCCGCTTTTCTGCATATGACTTCATAATAAAGTCACAATCTGATGCTGAAAAAAAAAAAAAACGAAACGAGGACCTACATTCAAAGTCAAAGCAAAGCATAAAGTTATAAAAAAATAAATAATAAAAAACAAAAACAAAATAACAAGGTTGGTAGGTCATGTTGTCGAGAAAGGATCAAAAGCTGCTGCAATCCTTTGTTATGGCAATCATTTCAAATTATGAATCAATGTGGTGCATGCAAAAAAAAAAGGATGAAAAATATGCTATTCGGGGAATAATTGAACTTAGAATAAAGATCATGCAAAAAAGCATATAATGGTTTTTGTGCTCCACGTACATTGCTCACTTTATCCCAATGATTTATGGCTCCTATGCAGTAAGTAAATGCAGAGATTCCAGGATAAAGAAAAATGCAACCCAGGGGAAACAGAATTTGGCTTCTAATTTTTTTGGGAAAAATACCAAAACCTATTTATATTGTATCGGAGAGAAAAGAAAAAACGATATGTTCAATATTTCTTTTAGAATTCATGATTCAACTGAAAATAAATTCTTTTAACTTGAATATGTGTAGGAGAATAAAGCAGTGGTTTAGGTAGCAGGAATTTTTACTCACATGAACGTTTTGAGTTTCATATACAGCTTTTATGTGAATAAAGCGAGTGAAATTTATAGTTTTATTCAAATTGAACAATGGAAGCGATTACAATCGATTTTTGGTAGGCACAAACTCAACTAAAAAATGTGGTTCTTAAAGTTTTTAAATTTTTCTTTATCTCAAAATTTTAAAATTGTTAAAGATATTTTCACATTTTAGTGACTACAAAACTCCTTAAAGATTTGTTAATCGTAATTTAAGGTATTATATTTTAATTAAACAAAAACTAAAATGGCACACTTTATTCGAACCTCAAAACTTTTAAGAAATTTGATTAGTAAATATTGACATTGTTTTTTTAGAAATAAAAAGTTACATATTCATAATATTTGTATACCACAACCTTTCTTTAACATTCCTTTTTCTCATTATATTTTTATATAATTTACTCAATTTATTTTTAATAAATATCGAATCACCCTGTAAAAAGTATCTTAATTTTAATCTTTTGAAATCAGACTCGTGCACGTTTCAAGCTCACAAAGTGTATTATCTTGTGTTAAAAAAACAACAAAATTCGTTACAAAAAAAAATATAATGTCCTTGAATATTTTATTAGATTTAAAAGGAAACTAAAGTAAATAACTTAATATTCTAACACGATAATTGAAGGGTACCTACATGGATAGTCCTTGTGCTACTAGAAACAAAGCAAAGAACACCAAAAGCTTCATCGTTATAAAAGTCACGACTTTACTTAAAGTTACAAAACACATTCACTCTCTCTCTCTCTCCTCCTTCTCATCTTTTTTGGTGTGTTCTGTTCGTCGTCCTGTCTTCCTTGTTCGTGCAGTAAAATAATGGATGAATCCGAATCCGATATTCGTTTTCCCATTTGGGGATCACATAGCTATGAGTATATACGTATACCTAACCTCTCTGAGGCCTCAGCACATGATGACATTGTTCTCGGATTAGCGTGGTTACTTTGGCCAAAAAGTTTTGTCTTAGAAATAAAGGACGCAGCTGTGCATGAATTTTTGAGTTTCATTATAGTACCTGCTATATCTAAATATCTACAAACCAACAGATAGAAGGAGACTATCTCATTTTATTAAGTTCTGATTTTGTGTCTATTCTCTGTGGAAATCTAAAATGATGTGCGGAATTCACAAAATCGCAAAACTTAAAAGATGCAAAAGCACCCCAGACGGAAATGCAAATTGTAGAAGTTCAAGTTAAAAATTGGAAAATGTGTCACGAATTAATTAAAAAAATAAAAGATTTAATTAAGTTAGAATTATTCTTATTTTTAATCTTAAATATAATTTTATGAAATTTTAAGGGACATTTATGGATTCCGAAAACGTTTAGATGTATTTTTTTCATGGGAGTTAGCTGATTTTGAATGGCTTAGCAAAATTTCAAACATCATCGTATTATTTTACTTAAATTTCTATAAATTTTTGAAGCAAGTTTTCATTTTTAATTCACAACATTTTCATCCTTAGTATCATTAAGTAAATAATCCTTTCATTTCGTTTAATCAATGATTTTTAATTTCCGCATCAAAGATAATAAGGAGGATTTTTCTTGCAATCAAATGTACCTACAGTTCATATAAAATGCAATTATACGAACCCAGCATCCAACAACGTTATCCTGCAGTAAATGATATATTTTTCTTTACATCATCATATTTTTCATTTTTTTCTTTTCTTTGCTTCTTTTAATTATAACTAAATACTTAAATATAAAGTTTGCTAAAAATAAAAATAAAATTTTTAGAAATTCAAATTTAATTAGGAGTAACTACAATTATTTTAATTTTTTTAATAACAAATTAAACTGAAAAAACAATACACATTTATATTTCTATCCACTATACTTCGAGTCCTTCAAATTGTATCCTTCACTTAAATTACTTTGCCATTTCATGATCGAATAACAATACACAAAAGGATTGCATGTGTTAAAAATTGAACCCTGAAAAGTTGTATCCACAGTTTTAGATTGGATCAGTGAGTTCGAGTATAATAGCATGTTGCTATTCCAAATACACAAGAGAAAATATTTTATCCTGTCGATTTTGTTGAAGGATAAACATCAGAATTACTAAAAAAAAAAAAACCTTCAAATCATGATTTCTTCAATTTCTTTGTTTCTGGTTTTTCGTATAATTGTACGAGTTTTGTAGCATTTGGTAGCAGTTAATTTGTTTTCAACCAACTATAGGGTAGTATTTCGAAATTGGCTTTGGGGTGGATGATGAAAAGTATTACTTGCACTTGCAATTTCTAACATGCAACAATAAATACTCGTAATTTTTGCTGAACTTTTCTCTTTTTCATTTGAAAAAGTTGAACAAATAATCGAGTCTTTGTTTTCTTCTTCAAGGTTATTGGGAGGAATCTTATAACGATATATAGCAAGTTCACAGTAACATCTATTGAATCGATTTTTGTTTGTTATTTTGAAAGGACATTTTACTGGGTCATAAGAACAATGGTGATCTTTGAAGTTAGTTAAGAATCAGCAGTTTAACTAAAAACAATTAATAGAATCATGTAAAGAACTTAACACAAGTTTTGGACCAAGTTGTGAATCATTCGTGAATGCATGATGTCTTTTTTTAGGCAACACGAACACATAGGAAATTATGATAGAATTAATTAATTTTTATTTTGCGTGACATTTTACGAAGGATTTCTTTTTTCTTTTGCCTACAGCAATAACAATGATTGATTTCCCTAAAAAAGAACAATGGTTAATTTTGTGAAGGTTACGCACAACAATACAAAATTTTTTTCAGAAACTAATTTAAGCTTTGGGCCAAAGGTTTTTGACCTTAAATGAATAATTTTATTATTGATAGCAAGGTTTTATCATATTAATTTTATTATATTTAAGCAGTAAAAAAAGATGAAAAAATAATTACTCATACGCCCCATGTTCCAAAATTGTTTTTTTTATTTATTTTAATTTACGCTTGTTTAGAATGGTTTGCTTTCAATTTTCTGATAAAAAAAACATCAAAGAAGAAGTCCATTTACCTACATGTTTTTAAATGTTATCAAGTTCAAAAATGTATGTTGATGCAATATGGCCATTGGACATTCTATATTCTGATATAATTACTCTAAAAAAAGTTATTAAGCTTTTTATGCAATAATTAATGTTTTTTTTTTCGGTAGCTACAATTTGTAAAATATGTAAAAAAAAACATTTCTATTTAAAATTATCGATTCTAATAATATTTCTTAAGCTAATTTCAAAGCTATCAAATCCAGTTATAATCTCGGCATGTTCTTTCTTTAAAAAAAAAGAATTTTTTTTTAAATTGTTAACTTAAAAAAAGTGCTTTATAACGCTTAAAGTGTGACCATAATAAAATACAATCTTGGCTTGTAGTTAAACAGTCAACCAATCATAGTCATTTATAGTTGAATTGTTATCAAAAAGTGAATGATATTCTTACAAAAGAGAGGGTTTTTTATTCATTTTGTAAGTACTTTCCTGTTGAAATCAATACTTACTTGACTATATTTCTGGATTTTTTTTTAAACGAGACGTTATCATGGCAGGAAACAGCTAATCATAAAAATCAAATAAATTTAAGTTTTTTTCATGTATTTTGATCACAAAAAAATAGAGTCAACACAATAAAAAAAAACAACACAACCCTCTTCTTGTCTCTTGATGAACAACACAAGAGATGAACTCACTCACAAAAGGATAATTTTCTATCAAATAATAAACAAAAGCTTGGGATTGCTGTCATCGAAACAGTAAGAACCATCAAAATATATATAAAATATGTATATACACATCACATACATATTGTGAGTTGTTAAGGACTCGCAGACACAATGACAATGGAATGGAAACAATCACCCACACGCATTGATATAACAGGATCATATCCCATTCCCAACAGACAAACTTCTTTTTTCGTTGTCTCAAGACTCTGTCTATGATGGCGACGTCGTCGTCGTCTTCGTTGTGTCGTCTATAGATTTTCATTTGTATCTTTTCTATTCAACTTGGATTTATATACAAAAGGTTTATATATGCGTACCGTACCCATATGTATTTATATATCGCTTCAAATAAAAAAATCATTTTTTTCATATATATTTATATAAGCTTTGTGAACCTAACCAAACCCAACCCAACCCAAACGAACCCAGCCTATATGAAAATCCTTTTGTTATTGGTGATAGGGTGATAGTTGGAGTGTGTTGATTTTTCAACATTACTGCCTTAAAATAGAATTGAGAAGGAGTAAATAGGAAATATTTTATCAAAAGGTCTCAACAAGGGTTTTTGAAAACTTGAAAGGAATCGATTTTCAAAGAAAACAACCCACCCACCAGGAATTATTTTTGAACAATATTCTCAGCTTTTGTTTGGTCTTTTATAATAAAATTGTTTTTGAATTTTCATTTTATATTATACATATATGAATTTTCCTTCTATCCTTAAATCAATCTTTAAAGAAAAATAGTCATATTTGAGTTTTATGATTTAGTTTATAAACATGCATAATAAATAGGTTTGTTTATCAGATTTAAGGAATTTGTCTTAAAGACTTAAATTTTCAAAAACATATCACTAATTCCTTCGAATTTTTTAGATCAAAAATTTTTGGGTCAAAAAAATGGAAATTCGTTTTTTTTGATTTGGTACTTTGAAAACTCGATTGCTAGACACCTCTAAAATATACTCACCAAATATGAGCTCTTTATCTTAATGGGATGGTCCTCCGCTTTTCAATTTTCCATTTTTACATCAAGCTTCAAGCTTGGTAGAAGCTTGATGTAAAAATGGAAAATTGAAAAGCGGAGGACCTTCCCATTAAGATAAAGAGCTCATATTTGGTGAGTATATTCTAGAGGAGTCTAGCAATCAATTTTCAATTTTCCATTTTTACATCAAGCTTCTACCAAGCTTGAAGCTTGATGTAAAAATGGAAAATTGAAAAGCGGAGGACCTTCCCATTAAGATAAAGAGCTCATATTTGGTGAGTATATTCTAGAGGTGTCTAGCAATCGAGTTTTCGAGGTACCAAATCAAAAAAACGAATTTCGATTTTTTTGACCCACCCTAATATGTATGTAGTATCAAACTTTTTACATATTATTATTTTACTTTTCTTTTTTTTTCAAAGCTGACAGTTATAGTACCAGTGTGCATAAATGCTTCAGTTTGTGCGTCATCATTTATTTCGTTACGCGTTTTAAATTGAAACCAAATCAACACAAAGAATTGTGAAAACTATCCCCATGGCATTTGTTAGTAAGAATTAGTTCATTTATTTGTGAGTTAGTTCATTTGGGACTTATTTTATTTATCCATAGATTTTGAAGGATATAACCTCAAAACGCTGTTATTGAATTAAAGAGCTATTTATCATAATTTTTGCTGTAATCTGTAAGTCTAATAAATTAGCGAGAAAAAATTATGTCACGAATTCCTCGTTCAGTTAAAAACCTTGGCTGGATCCAGGTTCTTAATATAAATTAATAGAATGTTGAAAAGCTAAATTTTGAAATTCAAAATAATTGAAAAGGGAATTTTTAAAAGAAGGTTTATCTGATTTTTATAAAACTAAGTCCTGATTTTTAATCGTCAGTTAGACCATCAGAAAAATAAATGTTGGTATAAACAAAAAAATTTTATTCCTAGGAATAAGCTCTAACTGAGGCTTATCTGAATATTGAAAAATTGGCCCTAAAACAAAGAAAAGTAGATATTATTATTTCTAATATCAAATCATAAGTCTTGAAAACCAATAAAATTCCATATGAGGGGTTTATTCTAGGCGAACCATAGACAAACGAACCAATAAGTTATTCTCAAACATCAATGGGCTGAAATGTCGTTTAATGTTTGATACCAAATAACAAATAATTTATTAGAATGAATCTTCCATTTTGAAGACTAAAAAACAATTTCAAGTTATGACGCAGTATTTTAACGACTTTAGCTTTGTTTAACTGATATTATGACAAGGTACGTGTTTTGGTTTTTTTTCTTTTTTTTGAAAAGACAAACTTGTAAAGGAAAATAAATCGATAATTTTCTCGTTAATGTTATTTTTTTTATTTTTCTGTTTTCCTGATTCAAGGAATATCATAAAAAATTCATCTGTAAACGAGTTTATTGACTTTGTGTATTCGCAGTTAGTTACGTACATATGGATTGGATGAAGGTACTTCAAAATCAACATTATAAAAAAAACCTTCCTTTCATTTCTCTGAATGGCACAGAAGGTTTTTTGAGTTTTTTTTTCTTCAATCGTAAAAAAAAAATATAGAATCAATTAGCCTTTCCATCATGCGTTACAAATAAAAATGTATTTTCATGGTTTTCTTCAGAAAAGAAAGCATACAATCAAAAATATAATATGTATTTATACATATGTATGTATTTATGTATCTCCATATAATACACGCATATATTAGCATGAAATTGATTTGTTGCATGCCTACATAACATTCAAGAGCGAGCGATATACCTACTTACTTCAAAGGACATTTGAAATAATGAGTACCTCATTTTTGCGTCTTCCACAGTCTTCTATAGGTATGGAAAAGCATGTGTCTCTAAGAAAAATGTTGAGGCTTTTATGTCGTCGAAATAGTTATTCTTATTCCTTCCTCTTCCGGTACTCTGTTAAATAGCCTTAAATGACTCAGAAACACGACACACCCCCATTTTGGCTGCAAAGAGCCAAGTGTGAAAAGTTTGATATTGAACGGATTTTTTTCACCCTTCATACAATTTTGACCTTGTGAAGGTATGTCTCTCGACTTTGGATAAATTGCAACTTTGTACCTAACGAAGGCACATAAAACTATCAAGTGCGTTGTGATTTTAATATTATTTTTGAAACTCTGTTATACACGTTTTCCTCAGTTATGTACATAACTGAACCATGCTTTATGGATATTGGTACTGTAGATGGTATTAATGGAATGGAAGTAAAATTGCTGTCGTACCTATAACTTATATCTGAACGTCGGTGTCGTCGTCATGAGTAAAGTAAACGGAAGGAAAAAAAAATTGCATGTCCTTGATTCATAATTCAAGGGATTGGATCGATTTTCAGTTTGACTTTCAATGTGTGCTGTGTACGTCTGTTACGTTATTTTACGTGTATATATGTATGTATCTCTGAATACATAGAGTAAAAAAAAACTAAAAAATGAAATTAAACAAATTGACAGAAAGAATTTTCAAAAGATGTTGTTTAATTAAATTAACATTTAAGGTAATTATAATCTACGCACAAATCACGATACATTTTTTTTAAATATTTGTTATTAAGGACGTTGGATATTAAAATTTTAATAATTTTAATAAACGCTTTGAAAATAGACAACTGAAGAGGGTGGAATTGATCATATCTAGCGAATTGATTGATGAATGAACGAATTAAAACCCTTAAACAACAATAAACTAATCTAAATAAAACTAGGTTTTTGCAAATGTTAACAAACTGAAATTGAAAGGAGTCTGAAACTGAAACCATTTTGGGTTTTATTACAAAAATTAGCAAATGTAATAATATTTAAAAAAAAGGAAATTAATCAATCAAATTAAAAAAAAAAATATTATTCCATTTTTTTTTTTATTTTTCTCAATTTTTTTTTTTTAATTGACCTGTTGTGTAGTTTCTGTGATGTCAAAACTCAGTAAAATCATTGAATAATTATATAGAGAAGTGACACCGGAAAAAAAAACCGCGATGAAAGAGAATCGGCGCCACAATCAGCTTTGTGTATTCGATAGCCAAAAAACTGAAAAGGACTTTTCGGTTACTAAGTAACCAAAACTATAATACAAAATTCTATTTTATTTATTAATTATTTATTTTGTTTTAAACTTGTATTTTTTTTTTTGTTTTTCAATAATTTAAAAATAAACATAATTTAAGATTTTTTTTTAATGTTTAGTTCTTATTTGAAAGGAATTTGTTTTTTTTTGTTTATTTATTAACACTGACGACACAGAAAATATAAAGTTCATGTAAATTTGGGTAGGTATGTTGGCTAAAGTTGAATGTAATACATATTCACATTATTTGGACCTTGTCCACATTCACTGTGGCGTATACGTGCTTTTTTCTAAATTTATTAAATTTTGGTTTTTCAGAAATAATTTCACTGTGTAAAATTTTACTTATGTCGGGGTAAATTGAAACATTTTTCCAGGGTAGGTTGTAACAAATTTAAACTACTACTAATACTATTATCAGCAAAAAATTGTTAAAAATTATGGTACATAGTTTAACTTCAATTTGTCACTATGGTTATATTTGTCATGCAAATTAAGAAAAAACATGCAAAACCAATAAAATCGTTTTGAAAATTGACGACTACAGAATTTTTACAATGGCTGAAATACGGACAAATAATATTTTTGCCGCTACAGTGAAATTTATACATACTATTTCGTACTCAGTGGGACAAGCCTTATAGTCTCCGCTTATAACTCATTCATTGATTGCAAGATTTATTGTCAAGAAAAATTTATGACATTTATTAACTTTTATAATTTTACCACTTATAAAACTTGAATACAATTTAATTGAAATTCACAAATTGTGTTTTTTAATATGCGCAATATTATCTCTTTCCAGAAACAAGAAGCAAAAAAAAAAACCAACTTAAACGAAAGTCAACATATATAATATCACCATCAGGATGGAATATTATCCATATTTAAACGAACATCGAACAGGAAATTCTCAACAAGCCAAGAATAATAACAAATTAAACATTCAACCAAAAGCGAACAGTTTCCGAAACTCTAACCAAAATTTAATTGAATGAATTGTCCTTCAAGTAATGACATCCTTTGAGCTGTTGAATGGACGCCAAAAACGAATCAACATCAGCCACGGTCTTCGTCGACGACGTTGTCGTCCTATCTACAACTACTACAGCGTTCCTCCTTTCTTCGTTGTCATCGTCAATGTCGGTTGCTTGAGGGCGGAAATTTGATTCTGTCAATAACTGCTAGCAAAGAAGGGCTCATGTTGACGCCATGCCAGTGAGATTTCACTCCTTCATTCTACATGTATACACAAAGCACAGACCATCATTCGGGTCCTTGAACATGAAGAGCGTTCGAAGCGAATTTCGATTAAGAAAAGATTAAAGGATATCCGTACACACGAAAAAGCTAAAAGGAAGGTTTAATATATTTGAAACGTCGCTTCGCTTCAGTCGGTCGTCGTCGTTGTCTTCGTTTTTCGTCATCGTCATCGTTATCGTCGTCGTCGGTCGTCTTCTTGACGTGATTCAAGGATATGGTAGTTTTATATTTTGATAAATCATTTCCGTGAGAATACCATTGACCACAATCAATAAAAACGATACCCACCACACAAGTGTCAAGTGGCGAAATATTGCCACTTACTTGAGATTCAGGAACAGACTACATATCAAACGAAAAAAAAACCGAACTACACTCGAGATTATTCGTCTCGCTCGGAACTTATCATCTAAACCGCCTTCAAGCTAATGGATGCATCGCAAACTAGAGCAACTCAAAATCCACTTCAGCAGATAAAAAATTGCTTATAACTGATGATCGCAAAACGACGCAGCGACGAGCCGACTTCGCTGAGGGATTGTTCGGTGAAGATACCTCTGGACATTCTGTAAGTAGCAATATACTCTTCTTTTTTTCTCTTTCTTCTTGTTTATATTTAAATTTTCAATGAGATTCTATCTTGGCCACAAAAAAAAAAAAAAAAAACAAAAAAACTCTAAGATTTGTTGAATTTGCGCTGCGCACTTCAAATCTTCCATTTCGCAAAGTTTCATTCTTCCAATTTGTTTTTTGGCAAAATACGATAATAAGAACGCGTATCTCGGGGGCTCTTTTCCAGATGAAATTGGTGGTGGGTAGAATGTTTTTCGCCGAAAGGTGTTGATACATTGGAATTAAATTAAGCACTTGGTAATGTATCACAAACGAAGCCAGCTCGATATGCGAGATGGAGAATAATCTAAATTGTTGTGTAATGGAATCCATAACGTTTCGCAGAGATGCGATGGTGGTGGAATGGTAACAATTTTATGATATATATATTTAACTGGAATTGGGAAACCTAACCTATGTTATGCATGAGTGCTATATATGTAAATGAGAATCGACACGGTACTGTCAATGTTTGTTTTTCTATTGTGTATTGTGTCCTTGGGGCTGTTAGCGAAATGTGGGACACATTTCATAACAAAATGGTTACCCCTACGCAATGACATTTACTAAATTTAGCTATTTTCGTGAACTTTTGGAATCGAAATAAATTTAAAGAGATCAGAAATGTAGGTACTTTAAAAGGGCAAGAAACTTTATAGAAGTTGGAAGTTAAAAAAGGTCAAAACTCATAAGGTACCAATGTCATTGTCTTTTCTTTTATTTTTGTAAATCTTTCAATTTTTTGATGTAAATGTTGTAAAATGTACGTACGCATGAAATGTATTATGGCTTTCTCGAAAAAGTTATCACTTATGGGTGGTATATTGGCATAAAAGGGTGAAATCATCACAAAAGCATTCATTTATCTAGCAGTTTTAATTTCTCAAATTGTCATCAATAACGACTTAATCAAATTTCGCAACTTGTTTTGCGCTTTTTCATTTCGCTTATTTTTTAAAAAGCAATTTCTATTTGGCTATTTAAATATTTATGCAAATAATAAAACATTTTGGGAATTTAAATATTTATGAAAAATATGTTTGTACTCAACTAATAATGCCACATCATCTAATCATAGGACAGCCCATCAAAGGACAGCTCATCATATCGAATATTTAATCAAAAGAAACAATTTTTAAGACAAATAAAAACAAAACCGTCAGAGATTATCTCTTCCTAAAAGAAGAACACTCAAAAAATTGAACTTAAAACAAATTTGTTTGAATTGAAACTTGTGATGAGTTGTCATATGCTAATAAATGTGCTGTGATATGTTGTCTTGATTCTCTAAAATGACTCTTCACAATGATACCTTTTTTATGAATTCTATTTTTGTGTTAAACTAATTTATGTGTTCAAGGATAGCATGAAGAGAATGGCGCAAAAGTATAATTTAAAAATTTTAAGTTTTGCAAATTGCATGAAAACATTGTTTATTTTTATACATTTCCTACAAAAAAGAAGTAAATTTACATTTTATTAATTATTATTTTTGCTCTTAACTCAGATTGATTAAATCCTGCTAGGTACTATAGCAAAGATGTGATTGAAAAAGTTTAAAAAACTACAAGATCTTCTCGATCTGTGAAGCGTCGAATTGATAAACTTCATTGCCTTTTCACTTTTCATCTAAATGCTGAAATGTGTTAAACTACAATCAAATACTTGACTTCTCTTTCCTACAGTTTTCAAAAACGTAAAAGTGCAATAAAATTTATCACATCATATATTAAAAAATCGACAATGGATCCACAAATTTAAAAGTTTGCTTAGATTTCAAAATAATTATTATTTCAAGGTCATTGACCTTCCTTCGTTTATCAAAAGTTTGACTGCAAATTTGCATATGACTATAACAAATATGAAAGACACAAAGTATATATGAGTGCGTGTGAATCTTAAACTGTCAAAAGAAAGTGTGCCACTAATTCAAAAGCTCGTGTGTGCTTGAATGATATACACAAAAGTGTGAAAATAGAAGAATACAATTTTTCTCTATATTGCTTTCACAAAATCCCAATATAATGAACCTTTATAAAAAGCTAGCAGACAGAGTCTCGGCTTTCAACAAATTCACTTCCTAAGAGTTTTCAAAAGCTTTAGCTCCATAGCCGACCTCATTAAAAGTCCTATGAGAAAATACTCTCATATGTGTCTAGAACCAGTCCAGTATGGTGAGAAGGTATAACATGTTCCCATGGTACCTATACTACCTACCTATGACTTGATGGAAACATGTCGTTCAGAAGGCGCTTCAAAAAAAAAAACGAACGAACGAAACATGTATCACGTGTTATTAAAATAATTATCCTTAAAGACCTGACTGACGTTAGTAGTTTTTGTTTTTTTTTATTTTTTCATTTTTAAATTTTCGCACTTAAAAGAAGTGGGTAGACAGGACACAGGAGAAAAGAGACCTCCCGCCGGGACGTTGTTGCTTGCATGTGGTTAACGCTCAATGAGTGGGAGGCATAGGGTGATGTTTATGCTCATATAGGCTATATGTCATAAACGTCTACAACCCAGGTAGGTTGTGTTTTGATATTGAAATAAGGACTTAAAAGGAATGTCCTTAAAGTAGGAAAATCTTGAATAATTTCAACTACCTTCTTGTAATTAAAGGGGGAAATGAATTTAAAATCACGAGGGTTGCTTGAGTCAAATGATGGCTTACTTTTAATTTTAACCTTCTATACAAAGGTACATTTATGAGATTTAGATTATGTATTCATATAAGTATATAAAAAAAGTAAAAAAAAAAAAACGTTTGTCATTGTATATTTGAAACTCTTTTGCATTTAAGAAGACTTTGACATTAGAATTGATATCTTTTTTTGTTATCACTTTGACCCATCTCTGTGCTCATTTTTTTAATTTAATTTTATGATAAAGTAACAAAAACCTTTGAAAGAGTTTTACTTAGCGTAATTTATTTAAGTTGAATAAAGCAAATACTTTTTTTTGAGGATGATTTTCATCTTTATCTCTACTTTCCTTTCGAATTCAAACAAAAATTAAATATCTCATAAAATGTTCTCTCCAAGCGGAAATATAACAAAACTTTTTTATAATATTCCAGAACATACATGTACACTTTAGTAGTTTATTTGTTTATTTTAGCATGTTAAGACATAAATATCGCTTTATCCCCAGAAAATTTTAGTTTAAGTATATAATAAACTTAGAACTCTTGTTCTGGCAGTGAATTAGTTTTATTTTCGTATATAACATATAAATGTTGTTCATGCATAAATGCCCTAAAAACTCCTCACCAAACTGACATCGTTTTTATGGTTACTCTCCCCAAAGCAATTAAGTTAAGGCATAAAAGTGTGTTCCTTTCTAAGCTTAATGGGTGTCATTATATTTTTCACCCAGTTTTTCTTCCTTTTTTTTTGTTTTTGCACATAGTTTGCAAAGCTTTATAGCAATATAGCATAGGTTGGTAACAATACTTTATGGTTTTGGTTTCAAAACAATAGCAAAACTAAACAAGAACAAAGAACAAAACAAAAAAAAATAGCTAATATTTATAGAGATTTTATACGCAGCAGGGTATACTTTAGAGAATTAGAATCTTGACACACAATTTTGGGTTAAATTTATATGTATTTAAATGCTAAAATGGGTATTTCCTTTTGTTCCGTTTTAATCGTATCGATGTTTTTATAGTCTTTTTTGAATACCTTTGTTAAAACCAAAAAGTTTTAATGTTCTTATGTCTCTTATTTTTATAAAATAAGATATCTAAATTGAATTAAAGTTTATTTTAATAACAAAAATTAAAAAAGTAGTAGATGAACTGGAAAAACATTTTTAATTCCAAAATAATAGCTTAAAATGATGAAGAGGATTTACAGGAAGTTTTTTTGTTTCAAAGGTAATTCGCAGATAATAACTTTTCAGACTATTATGGTGTTCAATGGACAAAAAACTCATATCACAATAATTCTGGTAACACTGGTCAACAAGGTGTTTTTTTACAGAAACCTAATTAAAGGTACTTTTCTTTATAAAATGTCAACAGTTTCCAACAACTAATTTTTTAACTATACATTTTTCAACCCCCAAAAACCCCATTAGGATGCTTTTATTTTCAAGCGAACATCGATTTTTGTCACTCCCATTTCAAAATTCGGTTAGAAATGTCCAAAAACCAATTCCCTAAAAATTTGAGCCCTTATAATTAAGATTTAGCACTCGCCATTTGAGTTTGAAAATTTCCCATACAAAATACACGTAAGTTTTAGTGATTTTTTTTTTTAAATTTATACAGCTCAGCTGAATTTTATCTCAATGAATCAAAAAGCATTTTTACTCAAAATTGAACGTTCTACAAAAGTGTCATAGGTGACTTTACTGTAACTTCCACCAGTGAGACACGACAGGCCATCAAAGCCAATTTTTCATGATTTTCTTTTTGTCGGTCTTATTTCAGAAATGGGTAATTTTAAGGGCTTAGGGAATTTTTTTTTGGGCATTTCCAACCAAATTTTGAAATGGGAGTAAATCAAAAATGCCCAAATTATTCCTTAAAACTTGTTTTTCGTTAAATTCACGATAGCGCTTATGTCTTAAGCTCGATTTTCTCAAAAAACTCATTTTAATCTCCCAGTGATCCCCTCTACAATTCTATGAAGAAAAAAACTACTGGACAGTCTGATTAAAATTTCAATAAATTTTTTGTCTGTACTTCAACTTTTTGATGAAATATTATAACAAAAAGAAAACAAAATTTTTTCTCGTACTATAAAAAAAAAAATAAAATGCACTACTGGGTCACACGTACTTTCTCTTGCAGTTCAAAAAACTTTTATGTTAGCTTACTTGTAGATTTTAAGAGCTGACTCTATATACATTTTTGAAAAAATTTGGTATTGGGGAAAAGCCGACATTTAGGGCAAAATTTTGTTAAATGAAAAAAAAAACATTTTATTTGATTTGTTTGGAAAAAATAAAACTGCAGTTTTATTGCAATCGCTTTGAGTATTACGTCTGTTTAATCAAAATCGTTAGAGCCGTTTTCGAGATATTTGTTAAAACTTGAAAAGTTTGTATGGGAGGTACACTTTAAAAAAACAAAAAAAAAAAAACAACTTTCAGAAATCCATAAAAATCATCTTTACCAAATTTGTAGAAAATCCGTCCACCCGTTTAGGCTGTAGAAATGTGTACAGATGGACGCACGGAAGGAATTGCGAGACCAACTTTTTCGGAGTTCTCCATCATCGTACTGTTGGATTTGATTAAAACCTCAAATTTTTTTTTCGACACGAAACCATACTTGCCCTTTGAGCAAAGTAAATATAAAAAATAATCCACTACTATTATATAGCAATTATTGTTGCATTAATGTCAACATAATTGTGCCCTTAATTATGAAAGTGGACTAAGTCACTCCTAAAAAAGGCATCAAATCTAGCCTAAAAATAATTTTTATTTAAAAGGTAAAGTTTATTTGAAAGCGAAATTGCAGTAAATAAACTTCTTTATTGCTCCTCTAGTGATTTTATAAAAGAAATACAATTAAATCGTTATAACAAAATTATTATGTAAGTTTTTCTTCAAACAATGCAAAAAGTGACTTAGTCCACTTTCATAATCATGGGCACAATTATGTAATTGCAAACTCTTAAGAACGCAAAAAATTTAAAATTAATGTTTCATTCAAAATTTGGATATTAAACTCGAAGTAATAACGTTTGCATTAAACTCTGTACAGTGTGTAGGTACTTTAATTATTGTTTTTCATCCACCACCATCATGTATGAAAATGCACACACTCCTGTTTTTTTTTTTTTAACGCATTAAATGCTCCTCGGCTTTATCTTTTAAATTTCAAATTAAAGACAAAACGCTCATTAAAACTCATTGCCTTATAATTAAACTAAACACCTGACTACACAACACCATCATAGCCTGAGGACATAAATTGTTTGTATAGGAAAAATTTTAAAGGTGCCCTTTTCTTGTGTATTTTATCTTCTGTTTAGCTTTTAATATTAAGTTGATTTTCCCGTGAGCTGTGTTTTTCACTTTATATTTTCCCCTTTAACGGCAGTGGGCGCACTGAGAATATCCTTGACCTTAAACTTCTATCTAGCATTAAAGGTGTGCAGCCAGAGCACTTCAAAAATGTATTTTTTATTGATTTTTTTTTTGTTTTTCATTTTAAATAGAGAAATATTCTGAAAATTTCTTAAAACAACTTAAAATAAAAAAAAAAAAATAAAGTGTAGAATTTTTCGTATTCTCAAGTTGAGAATATTTGTGTGGCAATTAAAATAAATTATGATAATGTTTTTTTTTTTTTTTTTTATTTCAGATGGTTACCCAAATCGGCGATGAGGCCGGTAGGGCCAGAAACATCACACACCGACTGCATTCTCGTGGTTGGCGTATCCCGTCCTAAATTAGCTGCTGTTTTTCTTACAGTCATGCTTCTTTCTTTATTTTTGACATTTCATGTTCTTTATGACAGTGCGGTTTATAACATTCAAGCAGCGCAAGCAGTCTCCGAACGTCGCAGATTTACGATACTAGCACACAGAATGCCAGAATTTATTAAGCCTGGCGAAATGAGCCCAATTAATCATCCAATGGTTTTTCCAAATCGTGTACATTTTCCAAAAACAAGCAGACGGTTACCACAGGTATATATTTTTTTTAAAGACACATTTTAATTTTGATAATTTATAAATTTTGATGAGATTTTTCATTCCATGCACATACTACACATTGTCCCTCATTTATTGCTTCTAAATAATCCTTTTTTCTAATCTCTTAACATATCCTTTTGTAATCCGATTAAATTGAGTTGCTAAGCTATTACTTCTACTTCTTCTTCTTTCCATATAACAGGCACTTATTATTGGGATTCGAAAATGTGGGACACGTGCTCTTTTGGAAATGTTGTATTTACATCCAAGGATACAAAAAGCAGGTGGAGAGGTTCATTTTTTCGATCGTGACGAAAACTATATGAGAGGATTGGAATGGTACCGAAAAAAGATGCCACATTCGTTTCGTGGACAAATCACAATAGAGAAGAGTCCGAGTTATTTTGTTTCACCAGAGGTAAGAAGTTTTTAAATATTTTATAGTGAAACTACATTAACATTACACATTATAGGAACAAAATATGTTGTATACCTAGGTACACAAAAATTATTTGTTGTGGTAAATTTTAATGAGATTTAATTATTTGGAATTTGATTTTTCTGTAATTTGCTTAAAAAATAAAGTTGTGGCAAGATAGCCCATGAAAAACCAAGGTCTAGCGACCAACAGTTGTCAACCATTTTTGTGTGACCTTTAATTTACGGGTCCAAACCACCACGCATAGTAATGATAGTCTTGTAGGTTTAAATTATTATTAAAATAGTTAATAATCAAAAACGACCTATAGCCTACATAGAAAAACAAGTTAAAAACAAGTTAGTTTTGGAGGTTTATCAATTCCTCAAAAAAACAGTACCACTGAAAAGAATGTTTTTTTTTTTTTTTAATTTTGGATTTTGTTAGAATTCGAAATCAGACCTGTGACACACACAAACCATTGCGTCAAGGGTTACTTGCCCCTAATTCACTTATCTATTTTATCAAAATACCAAAAAGATGAAGCTTTGCCTAAGCACAAGGCTCTTGATTTCGGGAGGTGGGTTTATATTGTTTGGAGCCTTATGGAAACTACATACATTTAACTACGAGATAAACAAAGAAATTTAGATATTTTTTCCTTTTTGATTTTCGAGAAAAAATTAGGGTTAACCCCTTGCCGAAAAAAATGCACACTAAAAGAAAGAAATACACCAAAAGAAAAGTCTCTTTAAGCTCTTTTAACAACTGAAAACCAAAGGTTTTTTGTTTGTTATATTTTATCTATAAGGCCCAGTAAGAATAGACGAAAAAGTGTCAAAGAAAAGAAAAAAATTTATAACAGGCTGGGGTAGTTTACAATCTGTGAAAAGTCCTGAAGTTTCTTTTGTCCGCTAGTTTCATTGTAAGGGGTCAAAAATCGCAACATTTTTTATTTTAAAAACGGTAGGTTTTAGACAAAAAATATGTTCTACAAAATTGTAGCTGAGGCTATTTTACAAAACCACCCTAAAACCAAGTTGTATACCAAAAATAAGCCTGTTACAAATATTTTCCTTGAAAAAAATCTATTTTTCCTGGGCTTATATAAATTGGTTTCTGCACTACAAAATTTCTCGTGGGGACTGCGAACCTGACATCCGTAAGAGGCCCCCGGCCACTGCCTCGGGTGCCCCCCAATTGTATTTACGCCCCTGAATGAAAAATGGAATCCATATACATACATATTTACGTAAAAAGATTTAAGAATGTATACAATTCCATATTGTTTTGCGATTATGTTTGCAATCCTTTTATTTAAGGCTTTGATTTTGTATGGCACTAAACTAACAGAAATTTGTGGTTTCTAAAAACTTAAATTATAAAAAGAATTCATCGTTGAGTGCAGAACCCGGAACTTTGTCTCTATTATAAAATCAGTATACCAACTCTACCTCGATAATATATTTGCACTACTGTTGACATAATTTATGATAGGTGTATTCTATTGAATACATACTTGTATCAATATACAAACTCTGAATAGAATATAGAAAATGGTAATGTTTTAAAATTTTAAAACAAACGCATAGTCGTGGAGTTGAATATGTGTATGCCTAATTATATACCCTTTTGCTAAACTCACCCTTTGATATAAGTACATTTAAAACTAAAATATGTGAGGTTAATGCATTTGCGTAAATCATTATTTATTATTAATAAACCATATTATAGCGAAAATTCCAGAGTCTATAAACTAGATGAAAGCATATTGAAGTTGTTTCTATTTCATTAAAAGCTTCAACGAATCAACTTGTTCCCTTTCCCTTTATCATAACAGGCATATACCTAATCATAATATTTCTAACTACTTAAAACATAAACTCAACGAAGCTTCAAATACAGGAACACTGCAAATATGAATGCAATCATCTGCACGGATGAGTTAGCAGGCAAAGATTTTTTTTTTATAAAATCATATGAATGGTTCAATTAAAGTGTATTGGGGCAGATATAATAAACAAAATCCACCAAGCAATTATGTCGATTGAGTTTTTTGTTTAATTTCAAAAACATAATTTTTGTATTATAAAGTTTTAATGGCCATACATTAATAAATTAACACTTCAGCTTATTATTTTAAATGTTTATAAAACTGTGTTTAAACAACTGCTCAAGAAAAAAAAAGTAGATAGAATCTACTAGCAAATTTTACAAGGCACGATTTTTAAGTTTCAAATTGGTTTAAAGCGGCAATTTTCTGCTCGTTTGCCATTCAAGTTATGTTTTTTATAAAGTTTGTTCTTTTCTCTTGAAAAAACCATACAAGTTTACCTCATTACTAGGTGCATACTATTTTTAAATATTTTTCAAAACTAAAAACCCAAAATTGGACAAAGAACAATTCCTATACAAGTACGTTTTTTCCTTAAATAAAAAGTGGACTTAGAACAAAATATGATGGGACTTGGAACAATCATGAATACTCCGGCTCATTTTCAAAAGCTACTTCCCTGTTTTTATTGTTCTATGTCCCATTAAATTATATTATCTGCGGAATGAATGTTTTTTTTTACAAAAACGGTTTTCAAATTCAGAAAGAGCACCCTCAAATTAGTAAAACTGCATCATTAACTCATTTTCGGTAAAAAGTGGATTTAGAACAATTTTGCTTTACGCCGACGAAATGTTGAATACACACACAAAATTTCATATTCTCACCAATTCTCTGGAAAAATTTTCTAATTTTCTTTAAAATGAAAATATTGAAAGCGTTGTCATGGAGACGAGTCTTTTTATCGTTTAATCGTATTCTATAAAAAATGTTTGTAGCAAACAAAAAAAAGTTCAAGGAAATGCTATAAGGAAATTCATTGCACTCTGTTGAGTAAATCTGTCTGCTTTTATTACTCCCATGTTCCAGCTTTTTATTTTCGCCTCATTTCTTGTTTCTACGACATCGCATATTCCACATCACTTTTCTTCTTCTTCCTCATTTCTGTTTTTTTTTTTTTTTTATTTTCTTATTAAGAAAAAATAATGAGAAAGAAAAGTCCTTATTCTCATTGCATTCAGGTTTATTCGTCCTTATTATTTCATCTTATACAAGACATTAAACCGCATCGCAGAGCTCAGAAAACACATATGAATGATATTCTTTGTCATATTGTGCATATGGGACATTTTAACAATGCATGCGAGTGAGTTCAGAAAACTTTGTATTGCGCTTCATACGTTACGTACACACATGTATGTACAATATAGAGTCAAGTGCTTTAACATGAGTTGACATACATAATCTGTTATTCGCGTACATACTCTATGAGTAATATTTTTATGTTGGAAGAAAAGGTTTTTCTTTTGTTTTGCTGTTAATAACAACTACCCTTTTTTTTGTTTTTATTTTTAGACAAGATTATTTGTCTGCCCGGCAACACAAATGACCGAAACAAAAACAACTAAAGTCAATCAAGGAAAGGATTTTGATTAATTTGCTGTTAATGTAATACTTCTTCGTTTCAAATTCAAGTGCAAGCTGTTATAGGTCTATGCAATAAATTCATACTATTTGAAGGCTTTGTCCTACAAAAGTTCAAGATATCGGATGGAATGCATTAAACTATAGTAGTTACTTAAGTATTGGTTAAAGTAAAAACTTTAAATGATGATTAACCCTCTGTCGGCACACGGGTGCGAATTTGGCAGGACAAAAATGAAAAGTGGTCACAGAAAAGTGTCTTTATAAGGGTGAAATTACATTTGTGAATACAGTATTCGAATTCCTCGGAAAATTCTACATCAATTTCATACATGATTCTCCAGAAAAAAGTTCTAGCGCCATGAAAAAGTATAAACCCAATTCGCAAAAAAGAGGTGTGCCTGAAGAGGGTTAAAACTATAGTATTGTTGGAAACTAATAGTTACGTTCAATACATATTACTTTACACTTATTTACTTGTTATTATACTTTAGATTAATTTACTTATTGATTTATAAATCAAGTTTGTTTAGTTATCATTTTCATTCTAAAATTATTTTTCTCTAAATAAAGCTTGTTAAATATTTATTCTTTAAAATAAAGATACTTTTATTTTGGATTGTACCTGCGGTACGGAATTAAGATTTAAATAGATTATGAGACTTAATTGTGCAACCGGAATAATTTAAAGAATATAATATTTAATTTTGAAACTGAGAAAATATTTTTACCAGTCCTAAAATGTCTGATGTCATGAAAAGCAACATTATGAAGCTAAATAATACCAACTATGCTAACTGGAAGTTTAAAATGGAATTACTCTTACGAAAACAAAATTTATGGAAAAGAGTAATTTTGGAATCGAAGCCAAGTCCAATTGTTGCAAATGAAGTAGTTACCAACCAAGAACAAATTGTTGTTTGGGAAGCTCTTGATGACGAAGCTAGAGGGACTATTGGTTTAAGCATTGAAGATGATCAACTTGCTCTTATCAGAACAGAGACGACTGCAAAATCAACATGGAATGCTTTGAGAACATACCATGAAAGAAATACTCTAACAAATCAGGTATTTCTAATGAGGTCAATTTGCTCTCTCAAACTAGAAGAAGGTGCTGATGCTAGAGCTCACATTAATAAAATGCAAGACTATTTTACAAAGTTAAGTGATATTGGGGAAGAAAGGCTTTCCGACAAATGGAGTGCTGCAATGTTACTAAGTAGCTTACCTTTAAGTTACGATACTTTAATTACATCACTCGAATCAAGAAAAGAGGAAGATATAACTTTTGCCTTAGTACAACAAAGAGTTATTGCTGAATACGAACGACGTTTTTCTAAAAATGACAATTCAGCTGATGCAGTTTTAAAAATTGTATCTAATGTCGTCGTATGTTATTTCTGTGGGAAGAAAGGCCATTTGAAGAAATCCTGTCTTAAATACAAGGAATGGCTTTCTAAGCAAAATTCAAGAACTGTACATAAAGTTAACACTGTTGAAGAATTCACCGAAACAAAAACCAATAAAGATGATAAAAGTCAAGATTATTTATTCAGTTTGGGTCAAAGTCAAAAATCTGGATGGGTCATAGATTCAGGAGCAACTCGACATGTTGCAAATCACGAAACTTTTTTCACTGAAATAGACAAGACTTACAAGAGTTCAGTGGAACTTGCGAATGGTGATTCTACAGAAGTTCAAGGCATTGGGTCAGGATACTTTACATTTTTGAACAAAGATGGTAAAGTTTGTCAAGTAAGAGCGAAAGAAGTTTTATATGCACCTACTCTGACCGGAAACATGTTGTCTGTTAAGCAGTTGACAAAAGAAGGCTTACGTGTTGAATTTGACGACAAGATATGTGAAATCAAGCATTCAGGTAAACTAATTGGGGTTGCAGATGCAACTGGTTCTTTGTATGTTTTAAGACAACATAATAAAATTTGTGCTGTGCTTGAACACAATGAAAATTGTATTCATCAGTTGCACAGAAGAATGGGTCACAGAAATCATGACGCCATTCGTAAAATGTTTAATAATGGGTCTATTAATGGACTTAGTATTGTTGATTGCAATATAAAAGAAGTATGTGAAGTTTGTTTGAAGGGAAAAATGACTCGTCTTCCATTTCCGAAAGAATCTAAATCCAAGTCGGTAAGATGTTTAGATTTAATTCACACAGACGTTTGTGGTCCAATGCAAACGGCCACTCAAGGTGGAAAGCGATACATGGTCACATTCATTGATGATTATTCAGCTTTCACCATTGTTTGTTTGATTAAATATAAAGATGAGGTTGAAGAAACCATCAAACATTTTATCGAATTTTGCAAAACGAAGTTTTCCCAGAAACCAAAGGTAATAAGATCTGATCGAGGTGGTGAATACACTGGAACAAATCTATCCAAGTATTTGAAGTCAGAAGGTATTCAACAACAGTTCACTGCAGCTTACAGTCCTGAACAAAATGGTAAAGCCGAGAGAAAGAACAGGACACTGGTGGAAATGGCACGTTGTATGTTGATTGATGCTGATTTACCGAATATTTTTTGGGGAGAAGCGATATCAACTGCAAATTTTATTCAAAACAGAGTCATAACAAAAACATCTGATAAGACACCGTTTGAAATATGGAATGGAATTAAACCAGGTATTGATACTTTTCAAATTTTTGGTTCTAAATGCTATGTTCATGTACCAGATGTCAAAAGACGAAAATTAGACAGTAAAAGTACCGAAGCGATATTTTTAGGCTATGATGATAGAACGAAAGCTTATAGATGTTATGATAAGGAAACACAAAAAGTTGTTATAAGTCGAGATTTTAGATTCTGCTCACCCAAATTTAAACCTAACAACAACGAAGTTTTAATCGATCTTGCAAGATTAAATCCAGACAAGTCCATCAATCAAGAAGAAGTTACAATTCAGGAGGAGTTAGATCCTATCGAACAAGACGAACCAGATGAAAATATTGAAACAACAACTAACACTGAAGAAGACAATCAGATTCAAAGACGTATTTCAAGTCGATCAAACAAAGGGGTGAAACCAAAACGTTTAATCGAAGAAATCAACACAACCAAAGAAATTATTGAACCAAGTACTTACACAGAAGCAATAGAATCCGAAGAAAAAGAACAATGGCTTGCTGCAATGCAAGAAGAATTAGAATCTCATGAAGAAAATGGCACTTGGGACTTAGTTGATTTGCCAACTGGTAAAAAGGCAATTGATGGAAAATGGGTTTTCAAGCTCAAGACAGGACTTGATGGTAAAATTCAAAGATATAAAGCCAGGTATGTTGCACAAGGGTTTTCACAAAAGTATGGCGAAGACTACGATGAAGTTTTTGCACCTGTCGTAATGCATACAACATTTAGAATTTTACTATCGGTCGCAGCCAAACGAAAATTGATTGTTCACCATCTAGATGCCAAAACTGCCTTTCTCAATGGAAGGTTAGAAGAAATAATCTACATGAGACCACCTCCTGGATTTGAAGACGGTTCTAAGGTTTGTTTATTAAGAAGAAGTATATATGGATTAAAACAAGCAGCTAGATCTTGGAATCATACCTTACATAAAGTACTAGAATATGACAAATTTCAACAAAGCTATAATGATCCATGCTTATATATGAAGAAAATTGATGGTCAATTTTGTTATCTAATTGTATATGTTGACGATCTAATTGTAGCATGTGAATCTATAGAACAAATGAAACAAATCGAAGAAAATTTGCAAAAACATTTCAAAATTCAAAATTTGGGGCCTATTAAACATTACCTAGGAATCGAAATTTCAAAACACTCAAGTGGAAATTTTTCATTATGTCAGTCTAATTACATAAAGAAGATAGCTACAGACTTTGGAATGAAAGATGCAAAACCGGCCAGAACACCAATGGATACAAACTATTTCAAAACAGAATTTAATGATACATTTGAAGATAATACTCAATATAGACGTTTAATTGGAAGATTACTATACTTATCAATAAATACCAGACCGGACATATCAGCAAGTATTTGTATTTTGGCACAGAAAGTTTCAAGTCCAACCACTCAAGATTGGAATCAACTCAAGCGTGTAGTAAAATACTTGAAAGCGACAAGTGACATGAAATTACTTGTGAGTAAACTTGATGCAGAAAATCAATCGTTTTATGGTTATGCTGATGCGACTTGGGCAGATGACAAAACTGAAAGAAGCTGCAAAAGAAGCGAAATGGATTAGACAACTATTAGAAGAAATGCATGAACCAATTCAAGAACCTACACTGATTTACGAAGATAATCAAAGTTGTATAGAATTAGTTCGAGACCATAAATTTTCATACAGAACTAAACACATAGACACAAAATACAAAACAGTTCGAGATTTAGTTAGAAATAAAATTATTATTTGTGAATATTGTTCAACAGAAGACATGGTAGCAGATCTTTTAACAAAACCGTTGCCAGTAACTAAACACAATTATTTAAGAAACAAATGTAATATTAATTGAACGAGGAGGAGTGTTGGAAACTAATAGTTACGTTCAATACATATTACTTTACACTAGAGCTGTAGCAAACCGTATGTATTCGTTACTTAAATGCGGGTATTCACTTCAGTAACGAGTAACGAAACGTTACTGCCCAAATAATTTCGTTACTCGTATGTTTCGTTACTAGTACTGAACAAGTAACGAAACATGCGAAACATACGAAACGTGCGAAACGTGCGAAACATACGAAAAATACGGAACATACGAGTAACGACGATACTCCAATTCCAATACCAATTTGGAAATGCGAAACGAAAACAAAATGGTACACTGCATTTGTCGTGTGCGCATTATTTCGCATCTCGTGTCGGTTCGGTATCATCATTTATGTATTTTATGATTTTGTTGTTCTGTTTTTGTGTATGTTTATCAAAAGGGGTAAATAAGAATTCTGTTTCTTTCTCTTTCGTCCCTGTTTTTTATGGACATGTGCGTGTGGAGTGAATTATGTGAAAGTGTGTTTGAGTGTAGTGTAGATACATTTCAATTAGAATACCAATTTGAATAGGTATACGAAATGTGAAACAAAAACAAAATGGTACACTGCATCTGTTGGGGCGTAGCCGTACTTGTATTCTGTTTTCTCCTTTTTTCCTTTTGTAATTAATAAAAAGAATTTTTCTTTTCCTTTGTTTGATTTGTTTAATTTATTTTATTCTTTAGTTTGATTCAAACAAATAATTACAATTTTGGTTTTATTCGTGGTTTAAAGTTTTTGTTTTTTTTTTTTTCTTTTGATTTCAAGAAGGTACTACTTTCGTGCTTGTGTGTGGTGAGGTGGTGTCTGACATGAGTGACGACAACTTTGAATGAGAATATGGAATGAATGTGATTGAGTGAAATGATTGAATGGTTTTTTATTTTAGGTTGGCTGCAAATACAATTTTTAAGTTTGGACCGGGAGGAAACGAAACATGGGCGTGTTCGTATATTCTTATTTGAATCTTGAATTGTTTGGTTTCTTAATTATGTTAGTTATGATTCTATTTAACTATATCTGGTAAAAACTTTATTCAGCACCGGCACATTCATATCTTAAAAAAAAAAAATTACTTTTAGGTACATCGAAAATCTGATATTGAAAGCAGATTCTTGAAAACTTTACTCTTTGCTAAGCTAGTTGAGCTAGAGAATATTTGTATACCATTTTAAAAAAGATTTCTTGTCATTCAAAATCTTGCATTATTAAATTTTTAATGTCGTTTTTACTTTTAATATATATTTAAAAAAAAAAAAAACCAAAATAATAAGTTCTTAACGTAAATCGTGAGACATAACAAAAATACCAAATGTAGGAAATATACGAAATATACGAAACATACGAAATATACGAAATATACGAAGCATACGAAGCATACGAAACATACGAAACATGCGAAACATGCGAAACATACGAAATATACCTAAAGTAACGAAAGTAACGAGTAACGATATCGTTGATGCGGGTACTAGAACCAAAAGTAACGTATACATGCGGGTACTCATTTTGTCGTTACTTTTACAGCCCTACTTTACACTTATTTACTTGTTATTATACTTTAGATTAATTTACTTATTGATTTATAAATCAAGTTTGTTTAGTTATCATTTTCATTCTAAAATTATTTTTCTCTAAATAAAGCTTGTTAAATATTTATTCTTTAAAATAAAGATACTTTTATTTTGGATTGTACCTGCGGTACGGAATTAAGATTTCAATAAGTATTAGATTCAACTCATAAGCAAACAAATAAGTCCTTTTTGCGGGTAAAAATTTTCAGTTTTTACAAGCTTTTACAGTGTTAATTCGAAATTGAGTGTGAATACATTTATATATGTACAAAAGACATGAACTTGGCTATGGATTTCAAAATATTTCAATTATATGTATCTCGAAAACTTATGTTCCTTGATTTTAATAAGAATAGCAACATGTAATTATCATTACCCTATACGTCCACATTTCCTTATCGAATTCCACTGTAAAATGTTTCGAAATTAATAAAAACATTCTAAATTTGCCGCTTCATATCCCAGCATGAGTCAGGGTTGCCATCTCTTAAGAATTAAGTTATTTTTAATTTAAGTAAAACTTCACAAAGTTGCAGCTTAAAAATTTTGTTTTTTTTATTTTGACTAACCTAATTTTAGAAAAAAAAATCTAGATAAGCATTCTTTTTACAAAAAGGAGCAAAATTACAAAATTAAAACCAAAGTTCCAAACTTTTTCTTATCAATCTTAAATTAGGTATAGATAACTAGGTGGACCAGAAGAGGTTGTCCTGCCTCCGGTAGATGGTCAAATGATAATGAATTCTAACCTTTTGCTTTATGAATGCTTAATATTTTTAAGGCAACGTGATCTCTATCGAAAAATTGATTATATTTAAAACGCCATCTACTGGCATTACCTTAACCAACATGCATATCAATCATCATATACTTCCTTGTTCTGATTTCGTGATATTAAAAAAATGATGTTGTAAATGGGTTTTAACTTTACTTTTCCAACAAATATAAAGATCATCAAAATCAGTCCAGTTTTCTTGAGTTATATATTTCATAACTAATACATATTTATACATACATATATGCAAAAAGTTGGTCTTTTTTATCGGGTGCCCAGTGACTTTTCCCATATGGTTCACCTTTTAGAAGTTCTATGTAGGTTAGCTCAAATAAATAGTTTTTCATACAGGTTTGAAAAATAAGGTTAACCCGAAATTAATTTCGTTAACTTATAATTTTTTTCCAATTTATTTTTAAATAATTGGTATATTTGCAACATTTTTTAAAATTTTATTTTAGAAAACTGGAAGGTATATAGAATTTTTAATGAGGACCTCTCTGTCCAGATACAATTTGGAAGCAGCAATATTAAGAACTATAAATGCTTGATATAAATTCATTGTTTTAAAACAAATTACCATAGCTTTTTGTGTTATCTACATCAGTTGAAATATGTAGGTTAATCAAAACAAAAATAAAACTCTTTTGTTATTAATGTTTATTTTAATTTTTAAATTTCTTTTCTTTTTTGTAGGTTCCAGAACGTGTTAGAGCAATGAACGCCAGCATAAAACTTCTTCTGATCGTTCGTGAGCCGGTAACGCGGGCCATATCTGATTATACACAATTACGAAGTCATGCTGCAACAGCTACATTGCCACTTGCGGCCGATGGCCCCCCACAACCACCACCGCCACCACCACAAACAGATAAGCTCCATTCGTCATCCTACTTTTCCTCTTCATCCTCCTATTCGTCCTCGATGCACAATAATAGATTACCATCGTCCTCATCGCAATTATATGACAGTTATACTGCAAATCGACCGAATGCTATAGGAAGTGATACAACTACGACGACGCCATCGTCAACAGGAAATGGAGCCTCCTTTATACCAAAGTAAGTGAACAATTATTCATATGTTCATATTAATCATCCAACTCTAGTCTTTGTGTAGAGAGTGTAGAATGCATATTTATAAATGGTTATTGTTACTTGGTAGCAATTTAAACGACACACGACCTTTATGTAAAATAAAAATAAAATTCATATATTTTACGACTCTGGGACATTTCACTTAATGGAATTTATTAAGTAAACTTTTGTTTTCTCACCGAAATAATGCATTTTTTAAAATTTGAATATTTAAGTTGGATCATCGTTGAAACTAATTGGAATTTATGATAAAATATGATGATTGTATTTAAATATATTTTTTGTTTCTTTTTCTCTCAGATCATTTGAAGAATTGGCTATATTTCCAAATGGCACGGTTAACGAATCCTATCGTCCACTTACCATTTCAATGTATCATCTTCATTTGCATCGATGGCTTGAAGTCTTCCCCCGTGAACAATTGCTTGTTGTTAATGGTGATCAATTGATCGAAGATCCCGTTTCACAACTCAAACGAATTGAGTCGTTTCTAGGTAAGCATAAAAAGTAACAAAATATTTTTTTTTAATGCTTTGTACCAAGTTTTAGTCTGTTTTCACTAGATCACAAATGAGATAATTTCACAATTTGAACTGGCTAATTTGCGAAATTATCTCATTTGGGCTCTAAACAGAAAACAGGCTAAAACAAAAACTTTTAGTCACTTGGGTGGGTTATAAGTCCACAAATCAATTATGTCAAAACACCACAAAAAAGTGAGCCAAAAATCCCTAATTTCAAAAAGGATGTGAGTTAAACGTTCTTAAAAAATATTCATTTGTAATATTCAAGAGAAAAAGCGCAATTTTTTTAAAAATATTATCAATATTGGAATTATTTAATAATTTAATTTTTTTGAAAATTTTGTAAAAAAATTTTCGGAAACCTAGAGCCAAATTTTGAAAATTATTTTATTTTTTGCGAATTTAAGAAAATTACTCTTCAAAACCTTCGAAAATTGACGTGTATTAATTTTTTTGAAAAATGTTTCAAACATTCACACGAATTTTGTGAGAACTTTTGAAATATCTTAGTATAGTTTTTCGAAAACACCCCAAACTTGTACTGCATATACTTTAGCACCTAATGTTTGAGTATATGATTTGTTTAAAAAGAGGAACAACAGTCAAAGTCATTTTGAAACTCAGGTCAAAATCAAGATTTTGGACTCAAATATTTTCAAAAACAAAATAAAACTAAAGAACCTTAGAGAGACATTTAAAATTTTTGCATTTGAAGTATTTTTAATCAAAATCTAACAAAAACTTAAGTTTTTAGAAATCCTTAACCTAAATTTTGAACTTGAAATATGCACTTACAAGAATTGAAAACATCTGAATTTTTTAAATGAAAAAACGTTTTACCTTGACTTTAACACAAATTTAGCCTTATTTCGCTTTGGAAATGGAAATAAATAAAATTTAATTGTAACAATTCAGTTCCCAAAGCAATATGAGACCAAATTTCACTTTTGGTCTTGATTTTTTGAGTCTCATTTCTTCATCTTCAGTTTTTTTTTTTTTAATTTGTTGTAATATCATTTTCATCAAAAATATCCAATTCAATAACTCAACTCACTTTGCCTTGTCCCTTAAAAAAAAACATAAAAATGTTTAAAAAGTACAATCGAGACATTTGAAGAATTTATAGGAAATTAAATTGCACCTTCTCTCCTCAACTCGAACTCAAACAAAACTGGCAAACTTATTTTCAAAATACCTTTCAAATTAACTGACATAGCTTTTTAATATTGGTCAAATTGAAACTTTTTCCATCACGAAATACCTCTGATTTTAAAAATAGTTTAAAGTGTATATAAAAGGCAAACAGTTTTAGGTATATAGTATGTTTACATAGGTAACTTAAATAGATATATTCACTCTATATGTCATGTCCAGGAATTTTTACAAAAACTTTGTCTTTGCTTAAAAACATATAAAAAGCATATAGAAAATCGATTTTCATTCCCATGTGTGCTCTATTTTAAAGGTGTCGAACATCGTGTCACGAGCAATCATTTTTATTTCAATGAAACCAAAGGATTTTACTGCCTGCGATATGACAGCGGAGATCGATGTTTACGAGAGACAAAAGGACGAAAGCATCCACACGTCGACCCGTTGGTTGTGTCAAAATTGCGCAAATTTTTTGCTGAACACAATCAGAGATTTTACGAACTGGTTGGTGAGGACTTGGGTTGGCCAGAGGAGTAAAACAACAACAAAAACCATACAAAAGTTGCACAATATTACAGCGTTACAAAAAACCAAAAAAAAAACAAAAATAGAACAAAAGAACTGATGGTAAACTGGGGATGTTGATTTTTGTTTCTTAAAAAAAAAGAATATGTATGTATATTATTTCTTACTTTTAACGCAGTTACTTTTTTATGAACGTCTTTGTGGGTCGTAAATGATAATTAATTACATAATATATTTTTTTATATTCGTATATAGTATATTGGATATACACATGTACAATATTAGTGAAATTTGTTACATAAAAAAAAAACAAGTGAATGACAATTGGGTTGCGTATGATTGAAGGTGAATGAGTAAATTGTATGTAAAATTTTACTTTTTAAATTTGGTAATTAAAAGTGAATGATCAAATCATTCAACATGCGCGAAAATATCCTTTCAAACATTTTTTTTTGGCCAACACGAATTCCAAAGTTGAAAACACAGTAAGTTTCCTCAACGTAAAAAAAAAAATTGGATGAACTGTGGTTAATAAAATTTCGTACCAACAATTTTTGTATTGAATATTATATACATTTTTGAAAGAAAAGACATAATTCTTATCAGTGGTTATTTTTATCATTTGTATATAAAAATATCATTCTTTCATGTAAATGTACATTAAAAGGGTAAAATATTTATGTAAGGAGCATTTTTTTTTCAACAAATTATATACAAAAAAAAATTTAGTTGTGAATCCATTTAAACAAGTTTTAAGTTAAAAAAATATTAAAACACATTTTAATTATTAAAGATATTTTTACAGTAGATATCCGTCCATGCAAATGCAGTGATAAAAGTTGAATTAAAAAAAATATTTTAGATTTTATTTCCGGGATTTGACAAAATTATAATTTTTGTTTTAGTATGTATGATTCCCGCTATAAATATGGACACGACTTAATTGTTATAAGATCCTTAAATCAATATAGTTTTTTTTTACCTGATTCCATGCATTGGTTTTGTGGATCATAACTGTTTCGTTCTTTAATTTTATGATTTAATTTTCAAAAAGGGGGTACCACTTTGATTCTCGATCCAGAATTGGTTTATCCTAGTCTTTTACACAATTTCAAAAAAGTGTGTCGAGCTCAAGAATTTTGTTTAATTTAAAACCGTATGAATAAAATAATCTGCTGACTTCATACTTCTTATTCGACCGATTTTACTGACCACATTTAAGAACATATGAAAAATGAAAAATATTACATAGAAAATTATATTATAGCTAAAATCATTAAAATAATTCAACATAGAAAAGTTTTGACTAGCCTTCAAATTTATTTAAGTAGGTACAACCCGAAGTGACTTGTCGATTACCTAGTTAAAAAAAAAAGAAATTGACTTTCAAATATAAAGGCTCAAATGAAAAATTAAAAAAAAAAATATGTAATTCAAATATACAAACTAAAAATTTTCGTATTGGGTCACTATGGCGTATGCGTAACATTTTTTTGCTATACAAAGTAATAAACTTCGATAGTTATTTTGTTGGCCAATTGACCATTTGGGCGATTCAATTACTTCTATAATCACGTAATTGCTCATCTCATATGAAAAATATGTGATAGTAACACCTTTGAAAACATTCACCCGCCTTAAGAGTAAGCTAATTAGTACCTACATAATTTTAAAATTCATAAACATGGAATTTAAACTTCCTTGTGCTCTTTAAATCTGACTTGTCAAAGCTTCAAAACTGCGTTTACAAAAAAAAAAAACTACAAAATTTGTCTCTTGGGAACAAAAATTTACCGAAGCCTCATCACTTTAAGCATTTTTTAGCTTTTAACAGATGCCCCTTTTGTTTTTTTTTTCATATGTAAAATTCCTTGTGGCATGTTTACCATACGCTCTCTTTTAAAACTAATATTTTAAGTTTTTTGTGTTCTTTGTTTTTGCATTTTCTCTGCTATAAGCCCTTCAAAAGTTACATTTAAATAATTTTTCAATAGTTCTCGCCTTAAATGAAAAAAAAAAACACACAAAAGAAACCATAAACAACCCTTTAAAAAGGAGGTAAACCAAATTTCCTAAATGTAAAAGTACATAAAACCCTTTTACCAAAATATAGTAATACCTCAAACTTAACTTCTTATTTCCATTAGACCTTCCGTCTCAATGATTAAGTTTATTATATACTCGAGTCTCAGGTGTGGTGTGGTTAGGCAAAGGAAACGAATCAGAAATATTTATGAACACGGTAAAGTGTATTGTGTAATAAAACCGCATTTCAAATTATTTACATAGAACATTAAAATATTTTATTTTTATTTTTTTTTTTTTGCAAAAAGAAAAAAATGAGTTCAAACGATCATTAAATATATACGGACAATAAGTTTGAAGTGTTTAATTCATTTTTGTAGCCCTATTAAACACAATAAAAAAAGACTGTATTTTAACAGCTTTACAAAAATGACATTAATGCGCATTCAAATAAATGGGTAAAGTATAATAAAATTACTGTGTACGTATATTGCAAACATTATTTAAATTCTTCAAGATATAAAGCTCTGTATATTTAAAAAAAAATAAGGTTTTTATAGGTCGGTAAACACCAAAGAATTAAAATTAATTTTCAATTATTAGTAGGAATTTAATATGAGTTTTTTTTATATAAAAAAGAATCGGAGCAAATCTGTCTCTTTTCATGAATATCTTTAGTTCTCATGTGATAGATTTCTTTATATTTAAGTTTGAAATCTATTGAGAAAGAAAAGTTAGTTTCTAATTTAATGTATTTATAATAAAAAACACACTTATTCTCCCATACTTCTTAGTTTTTTTTAAAGTATTTAACTAAACTTTAAGTTATATTCACTGCATTTGCAATTGCTTTATCTAATTTAATTAAAAACTAAACAATTTACAATCACTGATAAGATATGGTCTTCATTTAACCCCAATTTGATAAATTTAAAAAAATCAAAAACGAATCCTTAAGAAAAGCAATACAATATTTACAACAACAAAAAATTATTATCCATTTTATAAATTTAATACGTTTACGCATAGAATTTAAAAATACAAAAAAAAAAATCATAAATTAATTGGAACTGTTTGCAAAGAATGAATGAACATTTTATTAGTTATTAGCAAAATTATAAATTAATTAAGTATGTAAGAAAACTAAATGTGATTTTTTTAGTATTTTAGGAAACAAAACATAAATATTAAATATCAGCTGATAAACTAAGACTTAGAATAATGAACAAAAAAAAAATATCGTTACATATCAATGTACACAAAAACAAAAAAATCAGTGACATATCAAGTCATTTTGTCGATACATTTAAAATTTAATATTAAAAAAAAAAGTAATTGATACATATCATGAGTAAACAAAAACATATCAAACTTTAGACTAATATTATATACATTTAAATAAGAAGAAAATATTAAAAAAAAAATTAAAAAAAAAAATAAAACATACTATTTACAAATCTAGTAACTAGATGTTAATAAAAAAAGACATGTTTTAAAAAAATAATTGATTTCACGTTCTAATTTTAATATTTACAAAACAACAAAATGTGAAATCTTAGTTAAAAATTCTAATAATATATATTTATTAATTCATCGTTGTTGCACAAAAAAAAAAAACTTTTACATATTGCACAAGCTTATGTTTTGCATAATTTTTAATTTTTAAACCTCCAAACTAAAAAGATATTAAGAGAATTTATTATTAAAATATTTAATTGTTTTTGTGATTAAAATGTTTAACTATTTAAAATATTTCATGTTCTGTTATAGTTCATTCAAGATTAAATATTTTTAACAATTGTTATATAGCTTTTAAATGAATATTTCCCTTTATATATGTGAGGATTTTTTTTTTAATAATAATTGTAAATTACTTGTACTTTTTTTAAAAGAACTATTCTGTTTTGTTTTGGTAAATAAAAAAATAATAAATGTATTTTTTTAAATATTATTATACTTAAGAAAATCAAAATTTTTTCTTAAATTATATATGTATCTTCAAAGTAATAATTTTTGACAACATTTATAACATTTTCGAAATTTTATTACATTTATTATTTTGTTGAACTTTACAAAAATATCAATCGTCATTTAAAACAAAAGAAAATGAAATCATAATCCTAAATTCACAAATTAATTTATTGGGTTGTTAGAAGATGTATTATTTATTATTTATAAATAGAATTTTTCTACCATAAATTTTGAAAAATACCTCCTGATATTAAAAAAGTTCTAGACAAAACCATTCCAAAACATGACTCTTTTGGTGGGCTAATAAGCTTGCAAAGCCCTTAGTCTGGAAATGAACGTTTTTTACCTTTAAAACAACAAATAACGAAATGTTATTTTTCAAAAATGAGCTTAAACGGGTGAATCGGAGAGTAGTATGTATGAGCCGGGTTTTATGGTCAGCCAATCAAGAAGTATTTCACTTCTTTTACAAAACTGTTGTGCTTTGAATTGACACTGGCAAAATATCGTCTTCCAAGATATTCCAATTTTTAGTTCCCCCCACATGCGAATTGATCCGATTTGGCCGTATCTCTCCAAAAAGTGGAACCAATTTTTACACTGCTTTGGAAAAGTGAAACTATTGCGGCTGTTTTTTCTCAAGCATTTGATATAGTTTCGCATCATGCTCTTTTTTTTTAAATGAATGCTTTCGGTATCGGTGAAGGCCTTTTTAATTGGATTAGTATTTTATTACATTTCTGCCATCTTTCAATTCAAGTTATGTTGGATGGTTTTAAATCTGAAATTCACTACATAAATGCTGGTGTGCCTCAGGGTTCCGTTCTGTCTCCTACACTACTTCTTATACTACTAAATGACCTCTTATTCAAGACTACTAATCCACTAAATTGGGCACGTTCAAAGAGCTAACATAAAGCTATCGGATAGCTTTTTGTTGTTGTAAACAATGTTAAAAATTAGCAAGGAAACGAACCATTTTCTGTCAAAAAATAATCTGAAGGTATCCGAGAATTTCTGGTATACCTCAGGGATTCGAGTGATCAGCTGATAAACATTTAGTTTTTTTTTATTTTGATTACTTTTCGGGCTTAAAAATAAATACAAATTTGCAAGAAATAAAGTCAAATCGATTGTGCAAGTACTATTCAACAATAAAAAAAATGTAATTTGCTCAAAATAAACAGTTTCCTCTTCTCAGTATTTTTTGGTAGCTGCTTGGGCAAGCTATCTGGATAGCTCTTCGTTCAAAAAGATATTCCAGATACGGGTATCCCAGATAGCCTATCCGATAGGTGTTTGAACGTGCCCATTGTTTTGCCGATCACTCAACCCTTAACTTCTTATCTTCGTTTCCAACTTCACGTTCTTGCTCTTCAGATGTGGAGCTGGACTGGACAGGTTCTTCAATCCAAAAATATTACAATATAATTTGAATATTTATCTTATACAATTTTTCAGTTTAAAAAAAACAACATTTTTTTGTTTAAATGAAAACAATTTATTAAATTCAATCTAAATCCAAAATAACTATGAGAAAATTGATTCGTATTTGTTGTTTTTTTTTTTTTAATAAACATTGTTTTTATTTCCTAAAAAATACTTCACTTTTCTTAAACGCTTTAATAATCTTATACAAAAAGAACAAATGTTACTATAATCAATTTTATTCCTTTTTATTTATTATCATAGCTAAATGTTGTAAAACCTTAAATCAAATTTTAGTTAGAAAAAAAAGTATGAACATAAAATTAAACATTTCAAATCATAGAAAGTACTTTTATTTAATATTGCTGAACTACGCATTTAATCTCAAAAATCATATTTAAATTTTTAATTTTATAACAAAAAAAAACATGATTTTCAAAATATTTTTATCAAATTAAAAAATAATAATAACAAATATTTTAATGTTGTATTATTTTAATATTTTGAATCCTTCTACAATCAAATTTATTTGAACGATATCCTTTCCAAATTCATTCATTACAACATTTCATAAATAAATAAATTTAAGGAAAATATGAAAACACCATTAGCATTTTTTTTTAATTCTGCCACAGCTAAAAATGTGTAGTTCCAATAAATAAATTATAGCAATACCAAAAATATATTCCAACATATTTTTCATACCAAAACACCACACAAAAAAAGAAATTTCTAAAATATATACATTAAATTAAAAAAAAAAAAAACATACATATCAACAAAAAACACTAAATCAACTTAAGCAGTTAGTAAACCAGAAATAAACAACGAAATTATTTTTTACAAATGTATATTTTATATTTAAAAGAAAAAAAAGAAAAAAACAATATAGAGTATTATAATTATTATGTATTTATATCATAAAAAAAAAAAATATTACATTTTTATAATTAATAAACAAAAAATGAACATTCCACTTTCTTAAGTTTAAAAGCATGCATGTAACATAAATTTGCAAAACAAAACAAAATATATCATTATATTTAGACCACTCTATCAAAATTTAAAAAAAACTTCAAAAAGTAAAATTTATGGTAAAATACTAGTAGCGCAAAAAAAAACAAAATACGTCAAATACTTGTAAAAAAACCAAAAAAAAAAATATAACAAACCTATTCACAGTAACCAAACTAAAAAAAAATAACTTTCGAATTTATTTTTAAGACAAATTTTACCACTATTACGCAAATTGTATTCGGATATTATATAAAAAATATTACTCATCTTTCAAACTGTATACTAATCTTTTATTTATTTTATTCTTAAAGTTTAAAATTCTCTATCGCATATTGCCACCACTTTATACATCTTCATACAGAAATAAAATGAAATATAATAAATCAAACCAATAGATGCAAATAAATAAATAAATAAAAATTCATCAATATAAAAAAGATATTTACATGAAAATCATCAAACTTTAATGTACCTTAATTGCTATATAAATAATTAAAAAAAAATAGACATTATAAATGAAACCGAAACATATCATTGTAAAAAAAGTTAATAAGAATATTATATTTAATAAATGTAAGAGTAATTAATATTTTTTTATTTTTATTGAATCTATGAAAAGGTAAGTTAGCCCCACAATTTTACTTCAAACATTTAGCTGTATCGCGTACAACAACCTTTTTACCTATTCTAGAACTAAAAGCTCCAAGTCTCAAGTGTCTCTACTTAACTAAAGCTTATAGCTTTTTTCTTGCCAAATTTATCTAGGTACTAATCACATAGAAAGTTATCATAGTATTTTTGCATTTTGTTCTAAAAGAGAATTGCAGTTATTTTTCTATTCTTGCTGTGGAAACATCGATATCAACATTCACTTTTCTCAATAAACGTGGTGTTTACTTTTTATATTTTGCAAATAAAAATACTTCCGTGTTCGGCATTTATGTTTGGTTGATTAATTAGAAAAAAACTTGTTATGATTTTGCTTAAACAAATTAAAAGTCGAAGCATTGAGCATCAGTTCTATCGATGGATGTCAGTAGAAGTTTCGGCAAAAGTAAGAACTAACTATTACATATTTAAGTTTTTAAATAAATTCAATGATATAAAAAGTAATAAATTAATAAATTAATAAATTAATGAGTAGTCAAATGTATTTATTTAAGCTTTTAATGTGTCGAGAGAGGGAGAGAGCGTAGTTGTTTAATAACAAACAAACAAAATTATTACTATAGTTCTGACATTAGAGATTTGAAATGACCTTTAAGACAAGTTCACTTACACTTGATTATTATTACATATTTCTGGGTTGATAAATTTAATTTAATCAGTTTTTGTTCATAGATATAGGTACCTAAATTTTATTAGGTCAATGCATAATATAGACCGGTTAATCTTTGATAGTTTCAACATTAGACTTGTTTATTTAATATAAGATTATAGGCAAATTTTATCAGCTTTAAACAGTATACTCAGGTAAAATTTCATTTTTATTCCATACAATAGGTACTTTATAGCAAGTTATGCATTTGTTTAAACATTTGTACCTACTTGAGATAATATTCAAACATAGACATTAAGATGATGACAGTGCAAAAAAATTGATATAAAGTGTTGGGAGCTACAAACTGAAAGGATGGTTGATTAAGTTTAGACAAAAGTTTTTAGGAAACCATCTGGAAGTAATTTTTTGAAATTTTATTCTCAAGATCAACATATTTTTTAAATACGTTAATTTTGGAAAAATCTTAGTTCTCTCATAAACGCCTCCTATCATTTGGACAAAAAAAATATTAATGTTAGTGATGAAACTAGAATAAAATAAAATGCACGACTACGTACGTACTTGCTCTTGGAATTCAAAATTCTAAAATTTTTAAGACTTATTTATAAAAAAATTGGTAAATATATACATACATACTTATATGAAAATAAAAAAAAACATTAAATTCAAATGAAAAAAACAACTCTTTAAATGAAATCGAGCTCCAAAAAAATATGCAGTTTAATTTGCATTTTTAGAAAAAAAAATTCAAAATCGTTAGAATCGTTTTTGAAAAAAAAAATGTTTTAAAATAAAATTGGTATGCCGTTTAGTAGAAACTATTAATCAACACCTTAAACCAATATTTCAAAAAAATTCAATGTCTCGTCTTCGAAAATTCGATTTTGCAAAGTACCTACATATATCGTACCTTAAAAAGTTATTGATTTTACTTTTTATTGAACCATTTTCTAAATAATAATTTTTTTCTATACAGAAGCCACACTTTTGAAATTAGGTAGAATTTTCAAAATAAACTTCTTGATGAAAAAAATTAAATAAAACTTAAACAAATCATAATTCAATTTTTTTTTTTTTCAATTTAGAATTTGAACAAAATGTCTTAGGTAATTGAATTGTATGCAGTGTTAATGGAAGAACATATTAATAATTTGTGCGTATTAAATGGGACAAAAATACTACAGATTTAAAATACATAATACCTATCACATTTACAATGAGTCGGTCACTCGGGCGTATGTGGAACATTTTTGGTATAGAGAATTCTCATTCCCTTTTTCGGAACAGACAAACAATTGAAAAAAGAAAATCAAATGATAAGAATTGAAGAAAATCCATACAAGAATGCACTTAAATGTTATTGTTTTGTCATAATGGGTTATTTCAAATAATGTCGCGATAAAGAAGCTGTCGACGACGTTTTACGTTCTTTTACCCTTGGTATGTAATTTTTCTTAAGGATCTTCGCTGTATATTGTGAAATTTTTTAAAATGTTATCAAAAATGTATGCCTCGTCCGTTTTTGTATAAGCGACTTTAGGTTTCTGCTCAAAAAGACTTTGCAAAAAATGTACTTTTTGATGAAAAGAAAAAAACAAAAAATATCTGAAAAATGTATTTTGTTTGTGTTTCAAATTTAACTGATATGTATGGAAATTTGGATCCGCTAATGAGCGAAAACCAAAAGAGTTACATAAAATTGGATAAGATATTTACTAGCAATTGTTTCTTCTTTTAAGGTATACATTTTTTTGTGTGTGAAGTTCACTTTTTAAACACACAAAAAATGATGTTTATACTTTTTGAAATATTTCTCATAGTTGCTGTACTTAATTTTTCTATTAAAAATGTTTGTCCAGTAGGGTGTGTCACTTTTGTATATATGAAAAAAAGTAGGTACTCTAATTTTGCAATGTAATAGTGGTCAAAGGTTTTATTAGGGTCTAAGGTTTAATAATATGTAAAAACAAAATTATAATATCGTTCGTCTTTGGCTCGCTCAAATCGGTTAAAGTTGTTAGGAAAAACACGATTTTATATGAAAAAATGATTTTTTTCCTTCTCATATTATTTCGCAGCTTCTTTACTAAGTGTTCAATTGGAACAAATATATGTAAGCTTAAAGTTTATCCTTATATATATATATTTAATATATTTGTTTTTGTATTCAAATGGCGCAATTAAAAAAACATTATATTTCAAAAATATCTAAAAATCCAAATTTCTTCCTTTATTTTGAGTGAGCCAAAGATATTAATTAAAATGAAAATTGTAAACGCAGGATTTATTTTTGATAAGTAATGCAATTTTTGAAAGCTTTTACATTTGAATATTCCATACTTTAGCATTTTGACATACCCTAATGTCCAGCTACCAAAAAACCTTAAGTCAACCACTAAAATCAAGTACAGCAACTTTCCACTTTAGTGTGAACCTGAATCCCTGAATACAATTTGACTGGACTTTATAGTGGAATTTTTATGCGACTATTTTCAACAACTTAACATGCATTTGGTCCAGTTAGTGACTTTTTAAGCTTGCGGCAACCTAGCATATAAAGCTAATAATGAACAAGAAACGAAAATGCAAAAACGTGGACAATGGAAAGGTCAATATGTAATGAAATGATCCTTTCAAAGGCTTACAAAAGAGAAGCTGATTTTTACAATTTTGTATTCTATTTTTATTCCATAGAAAAAAAAATATTTTTTAAATTCTTTGTTTTTCGAGAAATCGTTTATCTCAGATCTATCTCCGTCAAGGCGTTTTATGCATCAAATTAACATTTCTTTTATTATAGATCTCAAAATCCAACGACGAACTGAGAGAGACATCAAAATTTGACCAAGAATGGCTTCAAGCTAAGGACTTCAAAGAAATACCAGGACCATCAACTTTTAAATTACTTTCCCATTACCTTCCAGGAGGTTTGTTTTCATTGAAATACACTTGTAATTTTCTTTTATAATGATTTTTTTTTTTTTAAGGTAAACTTCACAATTCTAATTTGATCGATTTCTATAAACTACTTCGTGATGAGTATGGCGATATTTCACTTATAAAAGGGATAATGGGTAAACCAAATGTTGTGTTTACTTATAATCCAGCCGATATAGAAAAAGTATATCGCACTGAAGGTATTTGGCCTATACGAGTTGGATTGGAAACTTTTACGTATTATCGTAAAAAAGTTCGTCCAGATGTTTTCAAAAATATTGGAGGATTGGTTTCAGAGTAAAAACTGCATTTTGTTTTTAAGTTATATATAGCTAACTTTGTTTTGAATTATTTAGACAAGGTAAAGCTTGGGCAGATATTCGAAATAAAGTGAACCCGATTATGATGAAAGTTCAAACGGTCCGAGAGAATTTACCCGATATTGATGATATTTCTCAGCAATTTTTACAAAAGTATTGATTTTGTGAAAAAAATTTTCAATAAGCTGTAACTCGATCTTTTTTTTCAGAATAGAACAACTTCGAGATCCAAAAACTAAGAATATTAAGACAAACTTTCATGATGAAGTCAAACTGTGGGCTTTCGAATCAATTTGTTGTATTGGTTTGAACAAAAGAATGGGATTCCTGAACAGTTCTGGCAGCGTTGATCCCGATGCTTTGAAACTTTCCGACGCAATGTCAAGGTTTTTCCAGTTGAGTTTTGAATTTGATGTGCAACCATCTATTTGGAAATACTACGAAACACCAAAATTCAAGACCCTCATACAAACTTATGACGAAATAACTGAAATAACAACAAAATATATCAACGAAGCCATTGCGAATTTCGGAAAAGGTGCTGGTCCAACTGGAGTTTTAGAAAAGCTTTGCTGCATTGATAAGCAAATTGCTGTTGTTATGGCCATAGACATGCTTATGGCTGGTATGGATACTGTAGGTTGATTTTCTTTTAATAAGGTACCTTCATTTGATTCGTTTTTTCTTGTTTTTAGACATCATCAGTGTTTTTGTCAACACTTTACATGATTGCCAAACATCCAGAAAAACAAAATACTCTTCGTCGAGAAGTTATGGGAATACTTCCTGACAAAAATACCCCACTAACTAATGAAAACACAAAAAATATGCCTTATCTTAGAGCTTGCATTAAGGAGGCCTTGAGAATTACTCCAATCACACCGGCAAACTTTCGTTTAACAGGTTGTGATGTAGTTCTAAGCAATTACAGAGTTCCAAAGGGAACTGGGGTATCTATGGGAATGATGCCCTTAACCAATAGCGATGTTTATTTTCCCCAAAGTTCTGAATTTATGCCAGAACGATGGTTAAAGTCCGGCGAGGGAGCATGCCCTCATGCAAAAGGAACAAATCCTTTTGTTTATTTACCTTTTGGATTCGGTCCTCGAACGTGTATTGGAAAGCGAATTGCTGAAATGGAAATGGAGACACTAATGACAAGATTAATTCGTAATTATAAAATTTCATGGTATGGAGATGACCTTAAGTATACGAGTAATATTATTTTAATACCTGCTGGAGATATGAGGTTTAAATTTGAACCGATATAAGCTTCAAAAAGCATTTCGTTGACTAACAGTAAAAGTTCTTCTATTCACCGTATTTTAGTTAAATAAAATTGAATGTAATTAGTTACTTTTATAGATGAAATAATGTACAAACTTTTCCATCAAATCCAAAATAAGATTATTTTGTGAGCTTATCTTATCGGGCTTACACTCAAACAAACAATTTATATGATTTTTAGTGTAAAAGTTTTACAAATGAAAATTTTTGAAGTTTTGTTTTTGTATAGTTTTGAAAGGGTTTTCAAGAAATTGTCTGTTCCTTGAAATATTAAAAGTAATAGTCGTGGCTATTTTTGTGGAAAAAGACAATAACAATCGTATTATTTAATGAGATTTTTGTAAAAAATTGAATAAGAAAACAAAATAAAATGTATCTATTAGTCTATGTAAACTTTTGAAAAAATTTAGGAAAGTTATAGGTAGCAAATGGCAAAAGGTAAGTGACAGTGGGCATGTGTAAAATAGTAAGCGGCCGATGGCAAGTCACAAGCGGTAAGTGGAAGTTGGTTGCTGAAAAGTCGTAAGTTACAAGTTGCAAGAAGTGGCAATGTTAAAAAAAGTATATTCTCTAAGGCACGTTTGTGAGTAGGGTCTATTTTTAAGATATTTCGAAATTATATAAAACCTTAAAACATCCTAAAGACCAGTTTTTCATTTAATTCTTAAATAGTCGTTAACTGACTTTTACGTGTTAGGAAACAAGCCATTTGAATCATTAAAACATAAGAGAGTATTGAAGAAAAATTTACTTGAGCTTCAAAAAACCACACCACCGTCAAAATACACTAGCCCAAAAAATTAAAGGGACACAAAAAATTCTTGATTTTTTTAGTGATTTTCGATAGGCTGCATTTCAGTAAAAAATGATTGTATCGTGAAAACAAAAAGCATGTGAAAGTTACATTTTTGTAGTTTTAGAATTACCAAACATTTTACTTTGAACGGTAAAAAAGCTAAATCATTGCAACTGTTCAAAAACCAAAATTTTAAAATTTTTGTTTTGTTTTTATCTTTCTTTTAAAAAAGTGGGAAATTTTTTTTTGATAAAATAAAATTATTATATTTAATAAGGCTATTTATTTAGCTTCAAGATTCTTTTTGTTTCCAACATCTACGTTTTTTTTTAGACTGCAAAATCAATCATCAAACCAAAAACCATTTTCTTGACTTTTACTATCTGTACCTCAATAGCGGATAACTTTACAAAAAATTCAATGATACATTTAAAAATTCAATTTAGTTTTTTACAAAGAAATTAAATTTACTTTGAAAAAATGTTTTCTTACATTTGAAATTAATTTAGAAAAGCTATCACGTTACGTTTTTTTTTTAGAAAATGTACCGCTATTTTATAATAATGAGTGATAATTGTTGTAGCTTGGCCACACCGGAGGGTACATGCGGTAGCGGTACGGGTAATTGTATGAAAAAAATTCCACATCTGAACGTTGATGTGTAAGTTTGGAATTTTTTTCTTACAATTACCCGTACCGCTACCGCATGTACCCTCCGGTATAGCCAAGCCTTAATAAACCTAAAACTAAGCTACAAAGTTTCAGATTTATTCATCAAACAGTTCTGTTGTGATGGTTTGAACTTTTGAGATGAAATAAAACACCACATTTTTGCAGCTGTAAATGACTTCTAAACTTCTAATAACTTTTTATGAGCAAAATAAAATTCTTTTGAGTTTATTCGAACATTTTATTAATAAATACCGTTTAAATTTTAGATAAACCAAAGAAAAATTAAAAGTTTTCAAAAAAAGTTAAACTTTTATTAAAAAAAATTTCATACCATTTTGGGATATTTTTCCTTTTTTTGAAAATTTGTTTACTTTTAATTTAAAAAAAAAATTCTAAAAATTACATAGATACCAATGATATCTAAATATCTAATAGAAGCTTAAGTTTTTTTTAACAAAAACAAATTCATTGACTAGCTTTAAGTAACATTCCTTCCTTGACTATGAGCTATGACCTATAAACTAACAATTTATTTTTAACTAAATGCGGTTGCTCATAATCTGATTTAATAAAACCAATAAATGACCTTTTTCAAAGAAAAAGTTTCCAAAGAAAAAGAAAATAGTCTTTATCTTGGGCGTCGTACAAAGGTTAACGCCACTATCTCTCCAGCTTTAATCGTCAATCACCCACAATAATAATATTCAGTTGGCTTTTTAAATGTACTTAAATAAATTCATAATCAAAACCACTTATAAAGTAATGTGTGATTTGCTGTATAAGCTGGAATGAAGCCATATTTTGCTTTATTTTACCTCAACAATCTTCTTACAGTGGGATATTTGAAATGAAAAAATTGATCAAAATTCCTTTTTTTTTTAATTTTTTTTTTATTTTATAATGAAGCATGTATAATACAGTCAAATAAGGAGAAAAAAGGGGTAAATCTCGGAATGAATGTTAGTAGAAATTTTTTTTGCTCAATATCTTCCTTTTGCCATTCTATAACATATCTCAAAAGTCTAGAAAAATCTCATGTCCGCTTGTCGCGATTTCAAGGTCAAATCGCGAAATGGAGATTTTCAAAATTAGCAAAAATAGGCTATGGTATTATATACACATATGATACATGATTTCAAGATATTTTTTAATGCTGATTCCAAAAAATCTAAAATCAAGTAAATCTGACGTCTCTGAAAAAAGTTGTACCTGTTTTTCATCTGTCAACTCATATTATTATAACAGTTTCAAACTTACTGCCGAAAAACCCTTAAAAGTTATGGTAGATGAACCAAATTTTGCATGAAGATTTTAGAATCCATCATTATTAAAAATCAAAACAATCCATTACAAAAAATATATATACCTACGAAATAATGGTATTTTTTGATGGAGGGGCAAATTTTAGGATATGCACTAAAGAAGATTTTTGTTCATCTTAGGAATAAGTGCTAATAGGCTAATTTTTTCATTTTAATCTTTGTTTGGATATTCTTTAACTACCCTCAAAAATCTAAAAAAATCTCATATCCGCAAGTCCTAATTTTCTTGGTTTGAAGATAAGGTGCAGATTTTAAAAAATTAATAAGAAAAGTTTAAATTTTTATATGTATACCAACATAAGCGACATGAGTTAAAGGTATTTTTTAACACTTATTCCAACAAAACTCACAAACAAGTCAACCTGACCATCCCTGAAAAGTAAAGCACCTTATTCATGTTGATCTGACACAAATATCTGAAGTGTAGGTTTTCAATTTTTTAAAATCTGCACCTTATCTTCAAACCAAGAAAATTAGGACTTGCGGACATGAGATTTTTTAGATTTTTGACATAAGTTATAGAATAACCAAACAAACATAGAAACAAAAAAATTAGCCTATTAGCACTTATTCCTAAGATGAACAAGAATCTACTTTAGTGCATATCCTAAAATTTGCCCCTCCATCAAAAAGTACCATTATTTCGTAGGTATATGTATTTTTTGTAATGGATTGTTTTGATTTTTAATAATGATGGATTCTAAAATCTTCATGCAAAATTTGGTTCATCTACCATAACTTTTAAGGGTTTTTCGGCAGTAAGTTTGCAACTGTTATAATAATATGAGTTGACAGATGAAAAACAGGTATAACTTTTTCCAGAGACAACAGATTGTCTTGATTTTAGATTTTTTGGAATCAGCATTAAAAAATACCTTGAAATCATGTATCATATGTGTATATAATACCATAGCCTATTTTTGCTAATTTTGAAAATCTCCATTTCGCGATTTGACCTTGAAATCGCGACAAGCGGACATGAGATTTTTCTAGACTTTTGAGATATGTTATAGAATGGCAAAAGGAAGATATTGAGCAAAAAAAATTTCTACTAACATTCATTCCGAGGTTAAACCCTTATTTGACTGGATTAGTAGTGTTTATCTTCTTTTGAAAAGTCAATCCTCAAATAAATACCCTGAATGTAAGCAATTTATTTTTTAATGATTTTACAGACAAAATTAAAAATTTACTTTAATTGAAAACAGGTTTAACTTAATATTTAATGGACTATTGATTGCAACATTTATCTTAAAATTGAAGGCTTTCATATGGTATGAACATATTAAAAAAAAAAAAAAACTATTTAAAATTAATCGTGATTTTAAATACAAAATAAAAACTATTTTTTTCCAAAATAATTGATAAAACAAACCACTGTGGATGATAATCTTAATACAATCATCTTTGCTTTTACGGAAGGAAAGGAACCACAAGTCTTGTGGCAGCCCAAGAGAGAGCAACAGTATTAAGTTCAAGTCGTATATTCTCTACAGACATTCACTATAGCTGAGTCTGAGCGATATAGCTTGATAGCTTTCTCGTGCCTAACCAATAGTCACCAGCATCAGTACCTTCTCAATACCAAAATTCTTGTCTCAATGCAATCGCTCACGCTTACAAATTAACGCTATTTAGTTCAATTTCGCCCTTTGCAGCAGCCGTTCTATATAACGCCGCAAATTGAAAAGATTCTCAAAATTTGTTCGATGAAAATGGTCTAAGAACTTAAATGAATTTTAATTTTCTTTGTACATAAAAAAAAATATAAATTTGGTGAAAATTTTACTATAGTGAAAATTGTTATATTTTGAAATATTTTTTATAAAACCAAGTGCTTTAGTTTTTTATGTAGGAAGTCATTTGTGCTCGCAAAAAAAAATTAACGGTGAGTTAAAATGCAGTTACAAGTTGTGGTGGTCTTGTAAAAAAAATAAAATTAAATATGAGCTAATTGTTAAAATTGTTTTGACTTCTCTTGAAAATAAAACAAAGAGAAAAAAAACATTCTTTTTGTTTTGCAATAAACAATAAAATCAATTGGACCTTATCAAAAGATCCATTAGCGGCATTCATAATTTTTTTTGGTAATTTGATTTTTTTTTTATTATTTTGACATTTTTCACTACGAATCTGCTGATAAACGAGACTTAATTTCTTTTTGTCGTTTTAATTGAGAAAAATAAATATTCAAGGCGCCCTGATACCAACAAACAAAAAATACAAAATTGCAAAAAACTGCAAATAATAAAGAATTGTTCCGTTCTTTGAGAGCTCACTGCTATTTTTTTTTAGTTAACCATAGACTTTGCATACAATGACGGTCTTTTGCAGAGATACACTTTGCTCTTTGGATCATCACTGATGATAATTCAAGAGCGCAGAAAGAAGGTTCTTAGCGAATTAAATGATATGTAAATGCATTTGCATTTTTTTCTTAAATGTTTTATGTAATCAGATATACGATTACATATACATTTTGAAGGGAAGATTTTTTAAATTAAATTTTTTAGCTGGAACACGAAATCTAGTATGATGATTTTCGGCCCTTAGAAATGTTAAAATAGAATTTATATACAAAATACAACTGATATGACATTTCGATAACCAGCTGTGTTTTTTTTTAAGACAATGGTTTCTTGGCAAGAAGTTCACTGACCTTATGAACAGCTTAATGTGTTTAATACCTTCAAAGACCGGAAAGGTCTTCATTTTTTGCTTTGTCCTATAATAAAATTGAGTACCTAGAAAACAAAATTTAATATGAATTAATCAAGTAATTTATAGCAAGAAAAAAGCAAGCTTACAGAACACCGCATACAGGGCTACCGACCTGTCTCAGATTTTTGTTCTTTACTTTCTGTGCTTGATAATTTTGAATAAAGGGATGTCTCGTTCAAAGTCAAGTTTGCGCAATTTGTGTGTTTAATCAAACACTTTTATTTGCTTTTGAAAAAATATGTGCCTACAAACTTAACCGACGTTTTGGAAAGAAAACTAGGGTGTCCCGTTCTAAGATTATTAAAATGTCCTTATTTTTTCTTAGAATATACCCAAGAACCACCCCTTGAATTTTCCTGTACCTATATCTTATCTTAAGGTGCAAGTGCAAGGGTAATTTTTGAAGGATATAAACTTGTTTCTTTCAACAAAAACAAAACATTAACTTTATATTACGCCTTTTAAATGATACATTTTTAAAATTGTTTGTAAAATTGTAGTGAAAACAATTTTGGAGATATGTGGCTAGTAATTTACAACATTCAGATTGCAAATGCTTTTTTGAATTATACAAGGTGTCCCAAAAGTAATGGATCAAATGAAATATGGTGATAGGCCAACTTAAGGGCTCTCAGAATTTGGTAACTTGTTCATCTCAAATTCTTAAAGTTTTAGATTAAATGCGGTATTTGTGAATTTTCGAAAAATCCCTACTTTGCAACAGATAGATAGATAGATAGATAGATCTATATAATTTGTAACTCTTCAATTGTCTCTTGGCTGTGTTAAAGCAGTGATTGGATCTTTGATTACTTTGCAACAGTATTTTGCTTCCTCCACCCCCAACTGATTTTGTTTTTTTATTATTCTTTCAATAAAACATTGCCCAATAATATGAAACAATTAATTGATCAAAATATTTTTTATTTTATACGCCATTTTGCTGCAAATTAATTATCAGTTCCAAGTTTTAGAAAAATTCAGTTTTTTTATTTTTATTTCAAAACAACACGCCGAAAAAAATTTGTATGGTTATTTTAAAAACTTGTCCCGGTATTGCAGTATTCAAAAAGGTATAAAAGTTTCCAAAGTTTAAGTCAGATCGCAAAACATTTCAATTTGAATTCAACAAAACATAACAGGCTAAAGTGAGCAATGAGTTCTGTAGGTTGTCATGAGACAAGAAAAAATAAAAATTACGACTGGGTCGCACGTAACTGCTCCTATGTTAAAAGTTGCATGGAATATTAAAGCCTTTTAAAAATTCGTGTTTTTAGGAAACTTAAAAATAAAAAAACTTAAAAAATAATATAAAATTTTAACTTTAATTACAAGTTAGTTTTGACCTCCAAACTAAGTATGACATTTAATTATTTGTTTAATTAATATTAAGTAAATTTTCAAAAAAAAAAAAAAATAAATTAGGTACCTATGCCATTAAAAAGGTAATATTCACCGACACATAAAAACAAATTTTCAATGAAATTTATGCATAAGCTTTCGAAAAATTCGAAAAAAACAAAATTGAACTTTTTTTAAAAATTCAAAAATTATTTTTTAAAAATCTGTATTAATTTAAACATTAGAGTTATAGTTCTTGTAAACAAATTTTCATTGAAAATAGTTGTGTTGTTTAGGAGAAACTAAGACATCAAGAAAACAGTTCTATGGTAAGTACCGGCCCCATATTTTTTTTTTTTTTTTAATAGTACCTACGATCTTAAGTGCCACTTTTCTCGTATTGTTGTTAATCAAAAATGTAAGAGTCGTTTTTGCTAAAAACGAAATTTTCTGTTTTAGTCATGTACCGTTAATTTTGGTCCAAAAAATAAAATTCCAATTTCACCTCTTAGAAATCACCAAAAACTTTAATGCAAATAAATGAGGGAAATCACATCAGTTATTTAGGCTGCATTCTATTGAATTAAATTTTTTAAGGCGGAATAGTCATTTTTCTAAAAAGTGACTTAAAATAGAAAAAATAGTATTAAAAAAATAAAAGGTACTGTTAGCTGCTGTTAAATTAATAAATAAAGGTTTAATAAAAGCTGTGCTGAGATATTAGGCGGCAACCCTATCTTTTGTGGTAAAGAAAGGAACAAATTAAATCTAGACCCCAAATTTTGTTTTTAATTTTTAAGAGTCTAAGTAAGTGTAGGTAGGTACTTTATGTCTCTCCTTTTTTTACGAATCCTTTACATGCCCTATATAGAATTGAAATTGGAGTCAAAAAAATAAATAGTCTCATATGGTACAAGAGTACAAATATTAAACTTTGTACACAATCAGATTATAAAAATCTATAATTTTTGAAGACTTTGAGTTTTTTCCATATTTATAAAGTATTTCATTCAATTAATTTTTAGTCCAACTTTTACTTCGATAAAGGAATAACACTAAATAAAAACAATAAGAAACAAATAAAATTGTGTGGTTTTTAAAAATTGCATCGCAGTGGAAAAAAATTTGTCCTGAGATACATTCATTTACTTTTAACATTAAAGCCAGAACTATAATTGGCGAATGGAGTCGGATGCTAATGTCAATTGTTGTTGTTTTCCATAAGTTTTCATCCGTCGAGTGCGGTTGCGAGCGCACTCGTCGGATGAAAACTTATGGAAAACAACAACAATTGACAGTAGCTTCCGACTCCATCCGCCAATTATAGTTCTGGCTTAAATCTTCTATATATTATGTTTTTTAACAAAGTATGTTTTTGGTAAACATCCTAAGCTTGAAAATGTATTGAGCTTAAGATTTCTTTACTTTCGTTTCTGGACGATTATTTATTTTTGAAATATATGTCGTCAAATCAAAAACCGTATTTCGTGTCCCTTACTATTTAAATATCAGCAATCTCTAGTAATTTCATTACACAGAAATTTTGTACCTTTCAAATTAATTTAAAAAAGATACCAAAGTAAGTATTTTATGTTGTTGTTTTTTAGTTTCTTTATTATTGATAATGATAAGACCAAATTCAGGTAAAATTTGTGTAGCCAAGTGAAGTCCCTGAGCAGACAGACTCACAAGCACCTTTTTTCGAATTCTCTTTCAACCTCAAATCATGTTTGCAAGTTCGTATTTTCTTATGGTGATATAACTTGACATTATAGATCCTAACCTGCCCACTGCCCATACATGTATGTATGTTTGTCGGAATTATCTAAACAAAATAACAATTTTTCGTTCTTCAGTTTTAAAAATAATAATCATTAAGCGATGTCAGCTTTCACTCAATTTAAAATCACGGTATCTGTTAATGCATTAACTCGGTACAAAAGCTCAAGGCCATTTTATATAATATAAACAAAAAAAAATCCTATATTTGATCTTTGTATAATGTCTAATTGTTGAGACAAATAGAATTAGAAATTAGCTCAGCATCTATTTGTTGTAATTCTAATCAATATAGTTGCGAATCTATTTGAAGTTCACAGAAAGCTAATTTATGATACCCCCAATATAATTGAAAAAATCAAAACTTCACAGTGTCTTATCAATAATGTTTGTATAATATTTATAGTCCCGGCATTGCTTATAATTAAAGCCGGTTATACACATTTTTAACATTGACAAGAATGTACATACTTTTTTTTTTCATTTATTATTGCTGCCCACAAGTTTGTAGTGACTAAATTTAAATTGAATAAAATTTATATATAATTGAGTCAGCTAAGAAGTTGCTTTACTAATCAATAGTGGATTTTTTGACTGATAAATAAAACGATGACATTGTAAACAAGCTTCAATCTTAAGTGTTTTTGTTTTTTTTTTTTTTTTTTTTGAACTTGATGATAATGAATTGCGTTTTCAAATTTATTGATATTAAATCTATAGTCTGTAATACCTTTATTTGTACTTAAGTAAGGTAAGTGTATCTTGGGTTTATTTTAAAATGTTTGTGATAAGAGGGACTAAAATAGTTTTTTTTAGACTTTGATTTCTATCTGAAGGATGAATAGCCAAGCTAAAATCAGTTTATTTTTGTAAATCCAAAATATCTTTTTTACAGTATTTTTATAAAAAAGTATGATTAGGATGGATTTAATTTTGTTAAGTTTATTTTTGGGCACTATTTGCATATCCACTTGTGTAATTTGATCAAATTAAGTAGGTATTCAAAGGAGTAAAAATGCATGTCTGGGTCTTATGTTAAAAGTTGCTTGGAAATTAAAAAACTTTAAAAAATAATATAAAAGGTTTAAAGTTATGCGAAAAAAATATTTTTAAATGAATTAAATCTCCAATTTCATTAATTTTCTTGTATAAAAAAAGAACTTTTAGCAAAAAAAATTAAAATTGAATTATATTGAATAAAATAATTTTAATAATTTTTTATTATTTTTGTTATTTTTTCTTGGTTATTAAAAAAATTTTTTTTAGGAACACAAAAATGAATAAGATAAAATTGATATGCATCGCCATTAAACTTAATATGGCCATTAAGTAAAGATTTAGTAACTAGATTAGGGAATATTAGGTAGTCAAAGTTTCAATACTGCAAAATTTGAAGATATTCGGAAAGCTGACTCATTTTTTTTTTTTTAATTTGAGTTGAGTTACAAAATTTCCCTTAAAAGTCCTCGAACTAAACTCAACTGACTATTTCTGAAATATTTGTTAAAAAAAATCAGCTGCCACTTTTTGTTTATTTTTATTAAAAAGGTTATACATTTTTATTATAAAAAGTTTTCTGCTCAAAGGGCGTGGTCTCTACCTTTTTATGTATGAAATATATGAAACACTAATACTATCACAAAACTGCCTTTAAAGTCATAGGAAATATTGAAAACTTAAAAAGCACAGGGATACAACATTCTAAGGATTGGTTTTAAATTTGTATATCAATGAAATTTTGATTGTGTTTTTTTGTATGGCAATTTTTCCTTTTACTACCGATTTTTAAAGTAGTTTGAAAACTTGAACACATATTTCTTCACTCAAAAATATTGGAACTCAGCCCTATTTTAGACAAGAGTTTTCAAGAAATCTAGTTTAGTTTTAATTATTAGGTATTTTTGTTGTCTTTAACTTTTTTTTTACCATTTTGTTTAACTTCAAATTTGGTGATAACAATTAACGGCTTAACAAACTTTTGTAACATTATTTTAAAATACATAAACTGATTAAAAAAAAATACCCTAATTGCTTTCATTCCGAATAACAAAATATAAACTAAATAAGAAATGAATGTGAATACCTACTAGATCCTAAAACAGCCTACCAACGAATTTTATTGAAACTCATCAAATTCAGAGCAATTTTTATAATTCATTTTTATAAAAAATAATTGTAAAAATATCTCAACTTGTTCAAAAGTTATGAATTGGCCCACAAAAAATAGTTTATTTTATTTAAAGAGTTCATACTTATAAGCCACACAATACTTATGTATTTTTTTAACCAAAATCGTGGGGGCAGTTTTTGAGAAAAACAATCTTTTCCATTTTGTTCATAAATGGCAAGTACCATTTATTTTGTTAATAAAATAGACTTTCAATACTTGTACAAGTAGAGTCTTTTATTACGATGTAAACATCGTAGGTTTTCCAATATTCACTGAAGTTAAACTATTCAATAAAAAGTCTACAGAGCCTTAGAATTTGGTATTTATTTATACCTTTTTTTTTTTTTTTGAAAACTTAATACCAACACTTTTTTCTTTTGGAGAACATTGCTCCTCTTTTTACAATTCTGTTTCTCGTGTGTTACAAATTATTTCGATGCAGGTATAAAATTAAATAATCACGTCATTTTTAAACATTGTATAACTTGACATTCGCTCTATTAATAATTAATTTTAAATTATCTGTACCTACAAATTTTTTTCACAAACAAAATAATTTTTTTTATTTAAATAATCTTTCTAGACTTTGGATCGCGCCGGATTAAAGTTAACGTACATAATTTCTTCTAAAAAATGGGTGAATCTGAAGCAATTCAGCGACTTAATTTCAACGATGACGACATCAATGTTGATGAAGCTGATGAATCAGGATATATCAATGGTCCAATTTACGATAAAATATACAAATTGGCTGAAACATTCGCTGCAACTAAGATCGGGCATTTTGTTACTGGAAAAGTTGATGGACTTTTAAAACTTATTGAAGATACAGCAAAATGGAGCTTGCCACCAAGAAGTAAGTTAAAAGTCGATTTTAATAAAGAAACAATAAAATACAATATTTTTTCTTGATTTTTTTTTAGATCAGGATAAAAATGAGTCAAGTGTACCACTTCAACGACCTCTACCTTGGATACCATTTATTGCGTTGATATTAATTTTGCGCTTAGCTCGAATAGGCTTGTCAGTAGCAGGACTATTTATTGGCAATGCACCCTTAGTTCCAAGTGATGTTGTGTATTTTATACAAACTCGAAGGCGAAAATTACGATCAATTAGAATTGCTGGAATGAGGGAAATTCAAAAAAATAAACAAACCCAAAGACCCTCAACAAGTGGTGGTCTACTATCAAGTGTAACACATTTAATGTCAATGGCCATTTGCCGACCCAAATTATGTGAAGATACTCATAACATCCTTGTCAATGAAAATTGTTTTGGAGAAGCCCAATGTTCTGGTGTGGTCGAGGTAATTTAATAGTTGTTTATAAATTGGCTCGATTTTTTTTAACACTTTATTGATTTAATACCGATATTGACATTTTTTAGACTCAACAAAATCATAATACATCTAAGAATCGTCGCATTGAAGATGAAGATGAAAACATATCTGATCACGACCTAACATTAGATCAAATCCTCGACAAATATGGAGCTAGTAGCAATGAAGATGATGATTCCGATTTCATTCCACCCAGCGATGGTTTGCTAGATGCCGACACTTCAGCTACCTCAACATCATCTGCATCATCCGATGAAGGAATTAATAACGATGATGATATTGAAAATAATGAAAGTGAAGCTCCTCCACTATCTATTTCGAATGAAGTACTTAATTTTACTCATATTTTACGAGACAATGTTTAACTTTTTCAATATCTTTTAAATAGCTAAATGAATCGAACTATCTTATGACTAACGGAAATATTAGTTTAGAAAGTCAAGACCATAGCATCGGGAACAAAATAAATGGTGAACACTCGGACACAAAACTCAGAAAACCTAAAATAATGCCAAAACCAATTAAGGAAGAACCTCTTCCGCTACCAATTCAAGAAATCAAACAAGAACCAGCCGACAGCGATGAAGATACAAATAGAAATAGAATAGAATTTGAAAACTCTGAAGATTTTAGAATTCCCAATAAGATTGATCTTCACCAACACCAACACCAACAGCAGTCCATTGTGGGTAATGGATACTAAATTTAATTCTATCATAAAATTTATTTAAAAATATATCATGGTCATCTATAGTATAATATAATATCATTCATTTTTTAAGCTCATTTTATGCAGTACAATTGTTATCGGTTTAAGTAAACTAATACCACATATTTTTCTTTAATTTAAATACATAAATATCATTTAAAAACTTGAAAGAAATAAAAAAAGAGTTAATAAAAACGCATTTTTACCTTAAATTTAAAATTAATTTTTACAACAATAACAAACATTATTTTGAAAAATTATATTTTTTTAATTTTGAGTTGAATTGTTTTGTTTTTAGAACTCGAAAATGTATCCAAAGAATCATGTGAAAATAATGTAATCACTGAGAATGGAAAAGATCAACATATGGATATAATGAATGGCGATCAAACACAATCAGGTATTCAATAAATTTTTACTTAAACTAACCTGGTTTAATGGTTTATTTAATTGTTTCGCACTTTTCTTCCCTGTACCTACTATATCTATGCTAAATGTGTTATGTTATGACAAAATTTTTGAAGAAATTTTTGTCACTCCTGCTACTTCTGCTGAAGATTTGTTCTTTAGCCCAGTCGGTGTGTGTTATTAATGTTATGCCTGGTTTCTTAAATCAACCTTCTTGTATTTTTTTTTTTCTTTTTCATTGTTGCAGGTTCACCAGATCTATGTGGTAATTTTGGTTATCAACCAACATCAATTTTAAAAAATTGTCAAGCTGTTCATTTGGAGAAGAGAGGGCACATGGAAGCGTTTGCTGAAAATGAGAATTTTATTAGAGGTATGTAAAAGTCCAACCAAAAGCTTTTTACAACTGTGTTAAAATAATGATTTGTTATAAATAGACATAATATTAATGAATCATTTAGAAAAATAATTATTTATTCAAGTCCACTTATGGTTAAATCGGATGTATAAGCTCAAACAGGTGGGATACTTGATAAATAAATTACATTTTCTTCACAAACATATTTAAATTATTCCAACAAGTTTTGTGAGTAGTAAGCAATTGTTATTCTAAACAATTCGTTTTATATTCACTTTGCCAATCAATAACTACAGTTTTTTGTTCGCTGTCTGATAGAAGTATTTTTTAATTTTGTTTTCTTGAATGACAAAATTATCTGTAATATAATAAAGATAATTTTACCATTCCATTTACCAATTATATCCTTAAATGAATACTTTAATTGAAGTTGGAAGAAACTTCTTATAGCTATAAGATAGGCTTAGCATTGTTCGCACTACGCAAACTCAGTACAGATTAAGAAGAAATAAGGAAAAACGTTGACCTAAATAATTTCTAAATGTTTCTAAGTGCGTTTTTATATCATTTCGCCGAAATTTGTTGCCATAGCTAAACAAAAAGACCTAACATATTGTTATCTTTGATTTAAGTAGATACAAACTACCTTACATTGGCGATATTGCTTATTAAGAGCTCCGCGGACTCAAAAACTTAAATAAATGGTGCTTTTTAAAAATATTAAGTATACAAATTATCAAGAATAGCCAAAGTGTTTGACTATTCTGTCAGTGATTATATGGAATTTAGATGGTCACTGTGGTGTATGAGTAATCAATTAAACCTTTGTTGCATGACCTTTTAATTGGAATGTGAGTTACTTATTACCATTTTTATTGGTGATAGTGACGAAAGGTTTTATAAATTTCAAAACCTTCTGTTACCTATTGCATGTCGTCGGTGAAACCAGAAATGTATGTAACTCCATTTTAGCAAATTTTATAGGAGATCAAAAAAACAAAATCGTTTTGAAGGCATTTGTATGAGTTTTCATTTTCTAATTTGCTAATAAAATAAAAACTATGAACTTTAGGGGGATTCTGAGTTTAAGGAACGGTAGATATTAGGTTTGTCTAACAGATGGCATTCAAATCTAATTTTCAGAAAATTTGGAGTTACACACTTTTCTGGTTTCACCGACGATGTGGACTTTGATTTGTTTTTTTAACCCAAACTTAAATTTAAAAAAAATTGAAAATTTGAAATTTGTCTATCTTTTTTAAAGGCGAAAGCACAAATGAATCAGCAGCGACATCAAGGCCGGCAAAAAATGCCAATCACACTGGAAAACCAATTAAAAACAAATTACGAGGAAAACGGCGATAGAACTCAAATAAAATTCATCATATTTTAGTTTTAAACGTTCCTGTTAGCTATGCCTAATGTTATCGAACCAATAGTTTGTATATTTTTTTTTAATTATTGCAAGTCAAAGTTGAGTCATTTTAAAAAAGATAATTTAATATAATATATTTATAAGAAAAACTATAATACTTTGTTTACTTAAAAGTGGAGAAACTTTTAATTTTTGTTCCCCCTATTACAGTCATTGTTTCATATCGTCGCAAATATTTTGATATAAAACTCATTAAAATATACTACCTAACATTTTCCCAGACAAATTTTTTCTTAATTTCCTAAAATTTGTTTGATTAAATTGTTCTTTATTTATTTAAAGTGTAAATCTAGAATTTAGTACGAAAATCTCTAAGAATCAGCTAAGAGAAGACAAAATAAACAAGCTATATTTATTTTCATTCGCCAGAATAATAAAATTGCTGCTAGCATTAAATATTAATGATGCGTAACATTTTGCGGTAAGTGATTGACACAGACATGATGGAGAATCATTTTTAATAAATATTTACGAATGCCTAATATTAAACTAAAAAATTAAACAAATGATAATGTTCATCAAAGCACGAATTCGAATTTGTTTGTATTTGTTGGTTGTAAAACGAAAAAGTTTTAGATACAAGAGGATTTTTCTATACAGCCTATCCGTTTATTACACAATCAGAAGTGTCGTTAAATGTAGGGTTTATCTTTTATTCAAATAAATTTAATATTTCAAAAACAGGTGAAAAGTGTTCAGTTACTTGTTAATTTCATATTTTCTTGATTTTAAAAATTATAAACAAACGTACAAATTAATAACCGTCACAAATAAAAAGCTTATCACAAGTCTTTATAACAAAGCTCTCCGAATAACCTTTGCATGATTTCATTTCTTCAATAATTCAACAATAACAAATTATTGTTTGTTGTCAAATAAAATTGTTGATGAGCAATTTTTGTACATATTTTGTATTCATTCACAAAAACTCAAATCAACTAATTGTTAGTAACGAAAACATGTAGAATTTACTTACTTACTATACAAACATCACATGCGCAATCCTATTATTGCTCAATCATACACAAAAAAGCTTAGCAACTTACCCGAGAGCCAAATTAAAGAGAGAGAACAATTCAACTGCAAACTTTAATCTCACCCCTTGGCTAGCACGTCTTACCCCCAAAAGCTACAATCATTCACAAAGTTTTAGCAGCACTAGATTAGCATCAACCCCATCGCCAGCCAGTATTCGGGGATAAGCAAAGCGCTTCGGTTGTTGCGTAATATTTTTGTATGAAGATTATAAATCGGTTGTGTCTACCATCCGTGATTTAAAGAGTTAAATACATAAAAAAAAGGAATATATTACATATTATACAGAAAAAAAAGAATGTATCAAAAATTCGAGAATAAATTAGTAAAAAATTTAAATAAATCAAATGAATGAAATTTGAATGTTATATCTCCAAAACCGTGTCAATACTATGCATATAAAACTTCTTCGGGCAATATTTCCTCGGGCATTTATTGAAGATATTGCTTATTTTTCTCCATTTTAAAGGAAAAGGATTCTTTAAAACAAAAAAGAACGCAAGTGTGAGTTCTTCTTCTTTTGGCTTATATGGGTTTGGGTTTGGGTTATGGTTTGAGTTTGGGTGTTTTTCATGTTCATTATTTTTTTACGTTTGGTGTTCAAAGAACGAACGCTCTTGTTCGTTAGTTTCTTTTGAATTAATGTCAAATATTTGCTTATGTATACATAAGTCTACAAAAACAAAACCATATTTATGTATATGTATTTTGTTTCGGATGTTATAATAATAATTGTGTGATTATAGTCCTGAAAAACGTATGGGGCAAAATAGTAGTGATGTATAGCAGCAGAAAGGGTCAACTCCCAAGAGATAAATAAAAAAAAAACTCGATTGTTAAAAGCAAGTGGAAGAAAATCTGTGTGCAGATTGCGGAATAATTTGATTCGGTTTTCTTTTCTATCTATCCAGGATAATTGAATTTTGTTTTAATATAAAAAAAATTACCCGGAAATAAATGGCTTTTGTTATGCAATGTGGTTTAAAATAGTGAATATAATAAATTAATTAGTTCAGTGTTGGTGAATTACTTAGCAGCAAAACTAAATGATTTATTGATTAAGTTTGTATTTTGCTTTAGCATCTCATTGACATATTTATCTTAAATTTATATACCTACTACCAACAAAACTGGGGTAGGTACATAGATTTGGAGAGTATAAAATTAAAATGGTGAAAACGTAAGTATGGAATTATTTCTTTTGTTCTCAACGTTTGTAGCTGTGAAGTCTTTTAAACAATAGAGATGATGGATTTTTTCCTATACATTGAGCATCAAAGTATTTTGTTTGTTTATAGAGATATCTATTTTAAGAAGAGACAAATGTAGGAATTTTTTTGGGAAAATGTTACTCGTGGGAGTAATCAACCCTTATAGAATGACAAAAGACAAACGGTATGTGAAATGCGATGTGAGAGCTTAATAAACAACATCTGTCTTCTTTGGAACTGTTTCCTTTATTTTCTTTTTTTGTATTCACTTAAGATTTGATTTAGTTTTGCAAAAAAAAATAAGGACGAAAGAATGTGTAAAAACATAAATTCTTTGAATATTTATTCGTTCTCAAACTGATTATATTGACATTGATAACTAGAGACTTTGACCAAATGTTAATTGTAGCACAGTTAAAACTTTAATAGAGAACCAACAAGGAATAAATACTTTTCTTTGTAGATTTTAGTATTGCCTGCCTTTCAAAACTCAAAAGTCAGGATTTTTGAAATAAATAAACATTTTTATCAGTTTGATATATGAAAATACCACACTTTTTGTCCCAGCAAAAATTCAATCATTAATGAAATCATTAATGAAAAAAAGTCAAACCTATAATTCTGTGGAAACAAAACTCAATATAAAAACATGTGGGTAGGTACTCATGATGTGGCGTGTTTTGATAAATAAATGTTTTCAATTTCGTACCTACCTACTTGAAATCAAAATCCATTTAATCGGACAAATGTAACAATGCAATTAAACTTATATTTAATTTTCAATATGCTGAATAAGATCTTAATCAATTGATAAATAATACCTAAATCACAATTTATTAAGCTAGTTTTTAAGGTCACATGTAAGCAAGTACTTTTTCATATCGAAAACACTTCAATAATTAAGTGTAGCTCACATTTATCTGAATTCTGAAGGCTCATTGTTGTTTATTTTTGACCTTGAAATGACAGTAATATTATTTTATAACAAAAAGCAAAATGGTTTATATTTTTTGAACAAAGATTTAGAACAAGTATAAAAAGCTTGGTCACGCCGCAGGTTCTCAGTTTAAACCCAGCTTAGACCACCATTTCCGAAGCACTTTCGACTTAAAAACGATTTGACAATCCTCGTTTTAAAAAAAAACCAAATTGGACACTGAAAGCCGAAACTTTATTCTTTTATAAAATCACACTTTGCTTATTGATATTCTCATTGAGTTTGTGTAGGTCACTTATAGGTACTCGTAGACCATGCAAATTCCAAAGAAACAATTTTATTTTTTTTGGATTCGCAAAGAATTAAGGCACAAGGTATGCATAGAACTATATCAGGCAACGGCCGTTAATAGAATATACAGCCCGTAACCCTTGGATAGCCCCACCCATTGTACTTTCAAAAATCATATTTTTTTGCCCTTTTAAGATGAGTACAGATTGTAATTTTCACTGAGCGCCAAGTGTGTCAGAGATGTAGAAAAGTTTTACCTGATTTTTTGAAGTTAACGGTGTTTTCTTATAACTTTTTGAAATTTAATAATGTTTTTTTTTTTGTAACATCACGATAGCCTTACCCCATTTATTTTAGCTAAAACGAAAGTTTTTTGATAATTTTTAAACGAAAACAATTTTTTTATTATTTTTTATAGCTAACCAAATAAATTATTAACTTAGAATTTTATCAGAAATACGAAATTTTAAAGAATAGTCCAGAAATTTCAACAGAATAGATCATCTGACATCTTTTTCTTCAGATACAGCTTTCTATCTTTATTAATTCTCCATCTAAGTTAATCTCACACATTTACCGTTACATTTAAAGCTGTAGGAGCAGGGTTGCCAAAATAGTTTTAATAGTTTTTCCTAGTCAATGACTTTCTTTCCACGTTTTTGCCAATACTTTGTGAGAATAAGGGCAGTGTCTTCGAAAAAATGATTTGTTGGACTTTTGCATATTCTTGGAATTACTCTAAAGTCCATTTTAATATCGTTTTGGTAGGTGCAGCCATTTCTTTAAGGCCACAAAAAACATGATTTTTAAAAGTACTATGGATGAGGTTATCCAAGTTTTACGGACTGTATCTTAGATTTGCACTTTGTTGATTCTTTATTTGATAATAAAACCACAATACCAATTTTTGATATTTGCACCCTCCTTATCTCCACAGAACTGCTCCGAGAAAATTGTTTTTTAGAATTTTTTTTAGAATTTTTTTTGAATTTTTGGAAATTTAATGGGCTTTAGTTGTGATTTTGTGCAATTCGCTTAGTTTTCAAAATATTAACTTTCCCATTCCTGGTTTCGTGGATTTTTAACTTTAACGTTTAAAATAATAAATCCATATTTTTAAAAGTACTATGGATGAGGTTATCCAAGTTTTACGGACTGTATCTTAGATTTGCACTTTGTTGATTCTTTATTTGATAATAAAACCACAATACCAATTTTTGATATTTGCACCCTCCTTATCTCCACAGAACTGCTCCGAGAAAATTGTTTTTTAGAATTTTTTTTAGAATTTTTTTTGAATTTTTGGAAATTTAATGGGCTTTAGTTGTGATTTTGTGCAATTCGCTTAGTTTTCAAAATATTAACTTTCCCATTCCTGGTTTCGTGGATTTTTAACTTTAACGTTTAAAATAATAAATCCATACTGAATGATTTGTTGGATTTATTTTATCTTCCTTGACTGAACTAAAAGAAATGAGTCGAAATTATTTTCAATTTTTCATTTTCATTTTTTCACAATAATTTATTCAGTTGCTTAATATATATAAATACAAAATTCTTATCTCAATTCACTTTTTCAGTTTAAATGAAATCAAATACTCCATCCAAGTAGATCAAGTTCAAAATAATAAAACTTATTCAAATTCAAAATCATGCTTAAAGGTAGTTTTAGTTTACCAATCTAAAACCATTGTCATCTGCAACCCATTTGACTAAAACTGCTTTCCCATTTGCATCAATATACTGATATTGTCCTCGTTTTAAAACATTCTCTTTACCATCTCCATATTGAACCAATTGCCCTTCTTCAGAAACTTTTGTTCCATCTGTATTGTCATACGCATGACCGAATTTTTGTCCTGACCATGTGCTGCCGCTGTCTGTCGGACTAACAGTCATCATTTTTGTCACATAACCACCGGTAAGGAAGTCAGGAGAAATTCCAGAAACCGGTAGATCATATAGAGTTGCAGATATTTGAGGTTCTGGAATTTCAAAGACATGTGTTTTTACTCTCGACGAGACATCATTATTTATTTGGGGAGAAGAAGGAGTCGGTGAAGATTCTTCAATTAATTTATTATAATCTTGATTTCCTCTTGGAGAACTAACAGATGTGTCATCGTAAGATGACAATGGAAGCACTGTAATTGGTCTTTCTAGTTTGACACTTCTTGGCAAATCAACATTTGTCTTAATTGGCTGATAGTTGTACTGAAGTGGAATTGTGGCAGTTTTGAGTATCCTTGGTGCATTTACAGTGTGATATATTAAGTTTTGCTGAGGCTGGATATAATTTGCATACAAATGAGGCTGAGGTTGATATGCATAAACTGGCATATAACGTACTGCAGGATGAGGAGTAGTGTTATATGTACTTGCTAATGAGCGAAGATAATTTTGATAAGCAATTTTATCTGTCTTTGCTTTTGGAGATTCACTCACAACAACGTCTGGTTTTCGTGTTGGTTCTGCTGAACGGAATAACCCGAAGAATGAAGCATTTGTTATTTGTCCTAGTCCCAAAATTAGGACAATAGTTGAAATCTAAATAAACAAGATAGGTATAGTTTTTGAAATTAAATAAATACAAAATACAAATACAATCTTAAGATTTTATTTACCTTTAAAAACATGTTGATAACTGGAGATTTCAATGTTAACTGATAGTTTTTCGAATGATGATTCCACTTTTTATACTTAAATTTTTAAATTTTATTTGAAAAAGCGTGAGTATGTACTTCATTGTCAAGTGTTTGACCTGAGAGGAAAAAAAGGAAAACAAATTTAAAGACCATTAAGGGAAACATGATGATTTTAATTAGTATAAATGAAATGTTACCATCAGAATGCGACTAATTGCTTTCTGCATCGTCAAATTGTACTTGATGTAACTACATAGACACAGGAATTGCTCTCGCACACAAGAATCTAATTAAAAAGTCCTTAGCAGTTTTTCTTAACGATGCAAACAAGTGCTTTAAAATGTATGTAGCTATCGATTTTTATTCGGTTTTCTCTTTTTTTTTGTAAAAGTTTTTTTTTTTTAGTTTTTTAAATTATTCCTAAACCTATTTGCAATAAATTTCATGCTGAAAAAGAGACGCCTAGTATGAGCATGGGTTTGATCCACAAGCTGTTGAATAAACTGATTTAAGGGTAATTTCATTTCATAATACCCTTAGAAATACATACCTAATATTTTATACAATCCTAATGTTGGTTCAACTTGATTGTACTCAAATCACTACCAATGCATATTTAATGTAGCGAAAGTGTCCAAATAATTGACAATAATAACACGGTGTAACACTCAAAAAATACGCGGGCGGAGACCTATCAGGTTTTGTAGAGCTAGTCGCACTGAATACGAAACGGTATTTAAAAATCCCCTAACACCCCCAAAATCTGGAGTTACGGGCAAAAAACGGTTTTTTGGACCTTCGCCCATTGAAAAAAATCTAGCTTCGACAATTTTTTACCCATTTTCGATTTTTTTACAGTTTCTGATAGAAGATAAATATACCTTTTTAACAATGTATAAAACATGTAACTCGGTTAAACCACTTAGAATTTATAAGATGTCGAAGTTCAAAATTTCAATTTTTTTTTGTCATTTGCCCAACTTCGGCATCAATTTAAAGTATATGTTTTCAAAACAACATGCTATTTAAAAAATATATTCTAAAACTATATATATTTCCCAATTGATCGAGGTATTTTTTATGAAAATCACTTCAACATTGGCTTAGAAAAAAAAATTTTTCGATTTCAACCCAGATACAGAAATTGGAACTTTTAGGTATAGAACAAAAATGTTGTTTCGGCACGTAGTAGGATAAGTTGGGCGCCAGGATTTGATAAAAGGTTTTTGTAGAGGAGCTCAATACAAACATTTTTTTCTTTGGAAGGGGGGTCTATCTCCCCCCGTTTAGGTGGGAGGGGCATTTTTCTAAAAAAAAATTATCAAAATAAAAAAAAATTATTAAAAAACAACGGCAACACTTACAGTAATAAATGATACCATTTCCAAAAGGCAAAATTGTGCATTTGATTCTAATTTTTAAATCAATATAATATTACCAATAGTTTTTGAAATAATCGATTTCAAAGTTTAAAATAGGGGAAAAAATTTTTTTTAAAACTCATTTTATACTATTTTTGTCCAGACTGTGAATTTTAGTAAATAAATTACTCACACAGAAAACTGCCTCAATTGATTCCTTATCGAACCGTGAAAACTATATGTTTCTATGTCTTCTAGTTTTTGAGAAAATTGAAAAATAAAAAAAAATAAAAACAAAAAATATTTTGAAAAAAGAAAAATCTGATAAAATAATTTTTCAATTTTCCCAAAAACTAGAAGACATAGAAACATATAGTTTTCACGGTTCGATAAGGAATCAATTGAGGCAGTTTTCTGTCTAAGTAATTTATTTACTAAAATTCGCAGTCTGGACAAAAATAGTATAAAATGAGTTTTAAAAAAAATTTTTTCCCCTATTTTAAACTTTGAAATCGATTATTTCAAAAACTATTGGTAATATTATATTGATTTAAAAATTAGAATCAAATGCACAATTTTGCCTTTTGGAAATGGTATCATTTATTACTGTAAGTGTTGCCGTTGTTTTTTAATAATTTTTTTTTATTTTGATAATTTTTTTTTAGAAAAATGCCCCTCCCACCTAAACGGGGGGAGATAGACCCCCCTCCCAAAGAAAAAAATGTTTGTATTGAGCTCCTCTACAAAAACCCTTCATCAAATCCTGGCGCCCAACTTATCCTACTACGTGCCGAAACAACATTTTTGTTCTATACCTAAAAGTTCCAATTTCTGTATCTGGGTTGAAATCGAAAAATTTTTTTTTCTAAGCCAATGTTGAAGTGATTTTCATAAAAAATACCTCGATCAATTGGGAAATAGATATAGTTTTAGAATATATTTTTTAAATAGCATGTTGTTTTGAAAACATATACTTTAAATTGATGCCGAAGTTGGGCAAATGACAAAAAAAATTGAATTTTTGAACTTTGACATCTTATAAATTCTAAGTGGTTTAACCGAGTTACATGTTTTATACATTGTTAAAAAGGTATATTTATCTTCTATCAGAAACTGTAAAAAAATCGAAAATGGGTAAAAAATTGTCGAAGCTAGAATTTTTTCAATGGGCGAAGGTCCAAAAAACCGTTTTTTGCCCGTAACTCCAGATTTTGGGGGTGTTAGGGGATTTTCAAATACCGTTTCGTATTCAGTGCGACTAGCTCTACAAAACCTGATAGATCTCCGCCCGCGTATATTTTAAAACCTCATTTTTGTAACACCGTGTAATATAGTCAATCCATTTGTCTTTTTGAAAACAATGCTATAATTATATTAATATTTTAATTTATGTCATTGTTAAGTTTGTGTTCATAACCTTTCATGACATCATAACTGAAATATACCTATTTTCAGTTTTTAAGTCATACCTCTTCAGATTACCTTCTCTGAGTTTTTTTTACAAATATATACACCCAAATGTATCTAAACTATAAGTAAAATATCGTGTCGCAAAGCCAAAACCACGAATCTGCAAAATTGTAGTCTTAAGAAAAACGGCTTCAAAGTTTTACAAACTCATGCTAACTAATGAAAACTTTTGCAACGCACATTGACAGTTTAGACTGCTAGACAACAGATTGAGATGAATAGATGGTACGATAACAAGTAAAATGACGCATTAAAGTGAAAATGTCGAAAAATTCTAATTTTAGAAATATAAAAGTTGCTTGGTTTAATATCCCACGTTTTATTTACATACATCTAATTTAGAGTTTTAAAAAAATCCAACTCTTATAAGATCATATAGCCTTAAAAGATAGCTGTACCTACATTGTTTTTCTTTTATGTTACTTAGTTTTTAAGTTTTTAGATATAGAAACTTTCATTTTTGGTCTCATTTACCTATACTTATCATGTAGACGGGTATCGACTTCGATAATGTAAAAAATCATAATTTATGATAGATACAAAAGGGGGAACTGCTTATTTTTAAATTATATGTTTCCTTTTTGCTGCAACAAGTACTTTCATTCTTCAAGGTATCCTTTTTAAATGTGATTAAATTATAGTTTTGAGCTAAAACCATTCAACTACTCGCTTTTTGAGCAGCTAATTCTGGACTTTTATAAGGTTTTCTGATGCAACTTGAAAAGCCCTAAAAAACGATTTCTATGGAATTCATACACGATTAAATATTCTGGAATATTTTTTTGATACTTTTTGGGTAAGGTACATTTAGGTCTACACCAGAAATGTATTAAAATTTAATACATAACAAATATTAAAATTTTTTAGTTAATACAAAATGTATTAAAATTTAATAATATTATGAAGAATGTTTTATAATACAATTATTATATTGCTTTTCAATAAAAGTGGTATTAAAAATATTACAGTTTGAATTCTTATTGCCGATCAAACTTCGTCTGCAATTTATGCATTTTGCTTTGAAAAAACATAAAGCTCCTTCAAGTAGGTACAAATTTACAATTTCTGTTTTTTAAAGGCATTTTTTCAGGTGACGGTAACCCTCAAACCGTTTATAAGATTTGTTTTCTTACTTAAAATGGCGGTTCTTAATACAATTTGATTAAAATTTAATATGTTTTCTTGTATTAAAAAAAAGAAGAATTTAATACTTTTTATATTAGTTTTTTTATAGGTAGGTACATATAACCACCCATTTTAACTGAATTTGTATTAAATAGTTGTTTTATTAAGAAACTAAAATTTTCGTAGCATACTGAAATTTGGCTTGCAATACAAGCAAGTAGTAATAGAGATATAGCAAAATATTTCTTTTTTTTTTTAAGAAAGGATTCCTTTAAATAAAATAACAAAACAGAAATACTCAAAAAGGCATATGTTTCACAATTTTTAATTTTTTCACTGATTGCATGCGTTTTTGTTCATCATATTTGCTACAAACACATACATAATACATATAAAAGCGAAACTCTTTATTTTAATAACGCACTCTATATGTACTACCATCTATTCACCAAGTGTACAGGGAAATGAAACGAAATCCTTTTGGACTTCTAACCATGTAATAAACCATTCTTTGTGATTGTATCTTTAAGGCACTTAACATGCGAACAAGGAGTACCTTACCTACACGCTATGACCGAGTTATACACTCAGGCAAATTAGAGTTGTAAAAATGAGTGAATCATAAAATCAGTGATATCAAATTGTATAGAACCATAATTTTTGATAAGCGCACAAACAGTAAAATTGAAAATAATAAAATGGCAATAATTTTAAAATAAATTAAAAAAGTAATAAAAAAAAAACAGATTTTTAATGATGAAACTTTCTAGGTATATGTATTTAATTCTTTTTTAATTTTATCTATAAATAAATATTTGTGAGTAATTTAAACATAGCATTTATTTATCTAACCGTTCTATATGATTTATAACCATATTTATAATCCATTCTTTAATATATATATTTTTATTCAATTTTAGATTCTCCTTAAAAAAATCATGAACAACAATCAACACATTAAAGCTGCATATGGCGACTTGCTGCAGACCCATTATGGAAAATAACTCCAACAACACAGTTGATGGCTTGAAACAAAGGGAAGCCAACAATACCTTCGCATGTCAAACAATCATAAAAGCAATGTTAATATGGAAATTCCACGGAGAATCTACGATGGAATAAATACAAAGTTTCAACTTCTTTAAAGCTGAATAGGGCATAATCCAAACAAACGAATAAACAAATACATATGTACACATGGGTCCAGGTGAAGGTGTTTAGAGATAATTTGACTTAAACTACTCGTATATTACCAAACGCCACCGCCACCGTCGACATGGCTGAAAGTTTCTCATCAACAAGTGAGTATTGTTATCCTAGTTGAGAATTACATTTTTATAATGTACATAGGTGCGGACGTGATATGACAATTTTTATAGAACAATCCAGAGAAAAAAAAATACCTACAAGTTTTCATTAAATAGATTTTTTTTTTGTTATCCTTTCAAAAATCTCTCATTTTTGTTGTGGCGTTTTCCAGGTAGTTGCGTGTTCCTCGGAAGTCGTAATTGCTATGCAGTATACAAACCTTTTTATTTTTCTTTTTTCCCTGAGTTCTTTTAAATCTATAGAATCTTATTTATTACCCACAACACTCAACAGTTGGGTGTTGAAATTTACGATGACAACTTGGAAAGTCTTTTTATTACAAAAATAACTTTTTGCATCCTCTTTTGTAAGTGCACATTTTGATGGATTGTAAAAAGTCTGTACTTCATGCACCTTTATAGGTAATTAAATAAAGCAACTAGTGACAATTTCAATTTTAAATGATGGATCAGATAAAGTTAAAAAAATTGTTCACATATTGCATGTTGACATGTTTTTTTTTTGGAAACAATTAGGTAAATATTTAAATTATGTATAAGGAATCAAGATAAAATGTCGGTATTTATTCATTTATTTTACTTTTAAATCATGGATATTAAGGTAAAAAAAAAATTGACCCTTTTAACATTTACATGAACTTTTTTACTTTGAAATCAACAAGTACAAAACAGTTAATAGCTGCATATTAAAACGTATAATACTACAACTAGAACTCAAACTTGCATTCTCAATAAACAATTCTACATCTACCTACTAGGAAAACTAGAAGCAACGTATTCAATTCTGTTGTCCTAAAACTATTTTATTTAAGGTACTGTAGTATCAGTGATCGGTTTATAGATACATAATTAATTACCATATCAAGTTCAAAGAAGTTTAAATGAACCTTCGGAAAGGGTTTGATTTTTGACATTAAATTATTTTGAAATTCATTCCATTAATAAAGCTGAAATGTGATATTCTCTTAGGCCCAATTTATTCACTCTCCATTATATTTAAAATCTCCATTAAGAATAAGAAATCTGTCAAATCGCATACAAATTAAAAAAATTTGCCTTTTTAAATGGCGACTTCAAATTTAATGGAGTGTTAATAAATTGGACCTAAGTTCAAATTATATTACTTGAAAGAAAATTAGATATTCCCGAACAAGCTTTAAGTATTGTTATTTGCTTATGTTAAAAATTAAAAACATTTATCTTCTTCTAACAAATATCAATTTGTAAAGTATTAAAAGCTTGTACCTACTGAAAAAAATATCAAGTATGAATATTTTCTGTTTATATGTATTTAGAGCATTATCAAAAATAGTTTTTTTCTTGATATTTCTCTAGCACAAATATAAACAAATTTTTTCTCATATTCCCCTAACCAATATCTTATTCATTTGCTCTGGTTTGTTTGTTAATAATAAATTATCTTAAACACATACAAATAGTCCGGTCGAAGAAAAAAAAACATATTATTGTTAGCAAAGAGGGTTGAATTTCGTAACCTGCCCTCCCTGCCTTTTATGTTTTGGGAAATTAACCAAGAATGTTAGTTACTCAATTCCGGTTACGTGCCTGATTGAGGGTGATAAAAGAAGAATATCTCAAAAAAAGTAACAGAATATTCGTTTTTGTAGGTAAAGTAATTATCCAAAAAAGGATGAATACATTAAGGGTAAATATATTGCAAAATGGAAAGAGACCTCGACGAGTTGAGTGAATATGTGATAGATAGTGTTAATTTGTATGTGATTTGTTACAAAATAATATTAGCCCAGTCGGGATGTACAAAAAATTAAGCTGAAATGGAAATAATTAGATCGTACAATTTTTTTTCATAGGATGATAGAGGGGATTACTGGGAGCTTAAAACCAGTTTTTCGGGAAAATCGACCTTGTGCTTAAGCCGCCATCTTGGATTAAAGGTAAAACACGTTTTAGTGAATAACTCGGCCATTTTTGATTTTTGACAAAAATTATATATGTAAAACTTGTAGAAAATTGTATTTTCTATAACTTTTGTCTTAATAAATTTTTCTATATGACCTATGTTTTTCGAGTTAATTTGAAAAAACTATACCCCTACTCAGCTCAAACTTTATACCCGTTTTGATTATAGATTTTAAGATCAACGCAATATGGGAGTGTTTTTATATGTTTTTGGGGATGATAAACCTAGCTGCAATGTTAGTTTTTGCAAATTCATGAAATTTTATAAACAAAAGGAACTATCTCAAAATCGGTAAGTGTTGTTTTAAACTAAAATAGTAAATATTATAATTGATGTTTAGCGAGACAAGCAAGTTTTTGAATTTTTCAAATCGGTTCATTAATGCCTGAGATATGACCAATTGTTTATAACTCACTCTCTTTTAAGCTTTTATTATAAACAATTGGTCTTATCTCAGGCATTAATGAACCGATTTGAAAAATTCAAAAACTTGCTTGTCTTGCTAAACATCAATTATAATATTTACTATTTTAGTTTAAAACGACACTTACCGATTTTGAGATAGTTCCTTTTGTTTATAAAATTTCATGAATTTGCAAAAACTTACATTGCAGCTAGGTTTATCATCCCCAAAAACATATAAAAACACTCCCATATTGCGTTGATCTTAAAATCTATAATCAAAGCGGGTATAAAGTTTGAGCTGAGTAGGGGTATAGTTTTTTCAAATTAACTCGAAAAATATAGGTCATATAGAAAAATTTATTAAGACAAAAGTTATAGAAAATAAAATTTTCTACAAGTTTTACATATATAATTTTTGTCAAAAATCAAAAATGGCCGAGTTATTCACTAAAACGTGTTTTACCTTTAATCCAAGATGGCGGCTTAAGCACAAGGTCGATTTTCCCGAAAAACTGGTTTTAAGCTCCCAGTAATCCCCTCTATCATCCTATGAAAAAAAATTGCACGATCTAATTTTTTCCATTTGAAATGTTTAATTCTACTGGGCTATATCAAAAAAAGGTTTACGGACTATGTAGTCAATATGGGCGATTCGAAAATGTACTTTGTTTTTTTTTTTTTTCTTTTAATTATATTTAAGTTAGAATACTCATAACTTCAAATTCGCGAACAAATCTCTCAAATTTAAATTTCCTAGGACCACAGTCAGTTTTATAATCTTTAACCATTAAAGCTGTACAGGTATCATAGGTGAATGCAATTATTTATTTCAATAGTTCCAAAAGTTCTTTTAAACTTATTTTCATAAACATTTGAGTAGCTTGAATGGAAAATATAAATTTTTGGAGTTATCTTGTTTCCACCAAATACCTCAGATATAAAACCACCTAAGTTTAGCATATAAATTCGTTCATGAATAATTGTGGGAAAATAAAAACCTCTCTGAATACATAATTGATTAGCATAGTATTTTAACACTTTTGGTGTGCAAAAAATAAAATAAAATTTGATAAATAATAATGAAAAATATAAACAAAACACTTCCTAGATAGAAATAAAAATCAATCTAGAAAGCTTAGATTAATTTTGTCAATTTAATAGAGATATTTCTCTTACATATCAATTTAAGAAAAATCAATCAAAAGCAAGGGATGAATCATAACCACATCATTGCCAAAAAAGAGGTTTAACATTCTTTATTAATTTAATGAGTTTAAGTTGTTAAGAGCTGTCTACAAGAATAATACATAATAATTATGTACTAGTATAAAAAAAGAAGCATCCAAATTTTTTTCAACAAAAGCTGATAAATCGAAAAGAAAAAATATCACAGCCGCAGATACTACCATCTGCATATTGGATTAAATTCAATATCAATACTGAGCACTACAAGACTTTTTTGGGAAAATAAATTAAATCAAAAAAATAAGTCACTCTCAAAAAAATTAAATAAAACCCAAAATGAAAGAAATTATAAATCGTAATCCAATTGGAAAGTTATTTCAACAATGCGTCTTGGATGATAATCCATCGGTCGACGTTGAAGCAGATACTATAAGTTTGATTCGAAAAATCGGCCTTGAACAAAGTTTCGATTGGGCCTTAGATGAAAAGCATACAATCGCAACGATACCAATAAATGAGGATGTTATATTAATGAAGAATGGCAAAAAGAAGATGATAATTTTCATGTCTGATACTTATTTCAAATTGAAACCGAGATTAAGTCCATCGTCACCGTTTCATGATTGATGCCTCAAGTATCTTTGAAATACATCGGAAAAAAAAAACAAAAAAAAATATTCATCGAGAATTCTGTCAAAGTCAAAATAAAAATTAATTTAATATCAAACCAAAATGAGAAAAATCATTGCAAAACTTTTTTCTATCAAAATAAAACATAAAAAACATTTTTTCAATCAAGAAAAATAAAGTGTGTGTGAAAACTCTCCAAATAATATGGTTTAAATGTGAAAATTTTCTTCTTTAAAACCTGGCACTCTGGAGCCCAATTCCGCAAGAGTGAATTCCTCTGTGTTTACGAAAAAACGTGTAAATTGCTTTGGAAACAAGGAAGGAAAAAACTCACCAGAAAAACTCACTATTGCGGAATTGGGTCCCAGATCCGAGCTAAATTTTTGCTCCCATACAAATTTATCGATAAGATGCTCCGATAAATTTTAGCTCGGTATGGGAGTTAAAATTTATTTCGATCTGTGTACCAAGCTTAAAATTAAAAAAAAATGTGTTACAGTCCCACTGTTTCATTTTAAAGCTTGAAATATATGAATGGGCTTAAAAATTAAAAGTTAAAATTATCTACTGGTTTTTAGGTTTTGGACTTGATAAAACTTTTTTACAAACCAACTGCTATAGGGACAAAATTTTTTTATCTTTTTTTATAATTTTTGCAGAAAAGTCTTAACAAATTTAGCAACTTGAACTTTAATGCTGACTTTTTACGAGTCGATTTTTGCCGTGCGACCAAGCTTTTCGGCGTGATGACACTAGTGTGAATGGATGCTGAAGGAAGGTAACTCAAACGACAATCCTCATTAAGGAATCCTAGTCGATTTTAGACGTGCGACATATTGTACGGTTTAAATCGACTCGTGAGAAGTCGACAGAGAAGCAAGTTCGTGCGACCCAGTCGTGCAATTTATGAAATTCATTCGTGGTTGTGGTGCAAGAAAACGTAAGATGAAAACAAATACACTGAACTTAAAAAACTATATATCAAGTTCTATATATCAAGTTATGCATTCGTACAAAAAAAAAAAGTTGAGATAACATTTTTCCATGACATTACGATGGTAGACAATGCCAAAAAAGTGGGTCCCGGAAGTCCGTCTGTCTGTCTGTCTGTCTGTCAGTCTGTCAGTCTGTCAGTCTGTCTGTCTGTCTGTATAAGGAGCTACAGCCTAAACGGATGGACCGATTAATGTCAAACTTGGTATGTAGCGTTATTTGGCGACTCTCCAGAGGGGTTTTTGGAATTAATTTTTTTGGACCAAAAATAACGGTACTTGTCATATACCGATTTTAGTAAAATTGAAATATCTCGAAAACGGCTCTAACGATTTTGTTTAAAAAATTCAAATGTTAGTTTTAAGCTAAAGTCTATCTTTCAATAGAAAAAGTTTTTTTTGAAAATCATTTTTAAATCCGATTATCTCCGAAACTGCTTATTCGATTTCAACGAAACTTTTTGTGAAGAAGCATTTATATAATTCAAATATAAGCCAAAAATAAAATTTTGAAAAAAATAATTTTTGGATTTAAAAAAAAAATTTGAAAATTTTTTTTTGAAAAATCAAATTTTCGAAAACGGGACATTGAACTTTTTTGAAATTTTGTTTTTAGATGTTGATTAGTGATTTCTACCAAGGTTAGGTTAGGTTAGGTAGAAATGGCTGTCAGGAAAACAACTGACACACTTAGACCATTTATTGGTCCGTTGTGATACCATGATTTTGTGAGGAAATTCCTCACTAATTAAACCAGTTGGAGCTTTTAATAAAGCGGTGAAGGTTGAAGATGTCAGTATTGATTAGTTCACTGGTATCTTCTAAGAAATATTTTTCCAGGTATTTTTTACGTCTACTGGAAAGGGCAGGACATGAGCAGAGAAGATGTTGGATTGTTTCTTCTTCTTCCTCATCAAGGCAACTTCTACAGAAGTCGTTAGAGATTACGCCAAGTCTTATGGCGTGTCTACCTATGAGACAGTGTCCTGTTAAGACACCTATTACAGAGCTGATATGCAATCTGCTTAGAGACAACAAATTTTTTGAACGTTTTGGATCTAGCCTAGGCCAGATCTGCTTGGTCGTTTGGCAAGTTATAATGTTTGACCATCGTATGTTTGTTGCCTCTATAGCTTCTTGCTTCAGCATGAGTTTGCGATTTCTACCAAATGGCATACAAAAATATTTATAAAAAATTAGTTTTTTAAAAAAACGGCTCTAACGATTTTGAAAATTTTTTTTCTAAAAATGCATGTTAATATATCAATCAAAACTGCATACTTTTTTTGGAGGGCAATTTAATTTCAGATTTTATTTTATTTTTTTTCAAAAACGAATTTTGTTTTTTTTCCAAATTTCTATATAAAAAGTCTTAAAAATTTAAGCAACTTTAAATCTAAGAGCAAGTTCGTGCGACCCAGTCGTGCATTTTATTTACTTGCGATATAGGTACTATATATCAAGTTATGCATTCGTAAAAAAAAAAAAGTTGAGATAACATTTTTCCATGACATTACGATGGTAGACAATGCCAAAAAAGTGGGTCCCGGAAGTCCGTCTGTCTGTCTGTCTATCAGTCAGTCTGTCAGTCTGTCAGTCTGTCAGTCTGTCAGTCTGTCAGTCTGTCAGTCTGTCAGTCTGTCAGTCTGTCAGTCTGTCAGTCTGTCAGTCTGTCAGTCTGTCAGTCTGTCAGTCTGTCAGTCTGTCAGTCTGTCAGTCTGTCAGTCTGTCAGTCTGTCAGTCTGTCAGTCTGTCAGTCTGTCAGTCTGTCAGTCTGTCAGTCTGTCAGTCTGTCAGTCTGTCAGTCTGTCAGTCTGTCAGTCTGTCAGTCTGTCAGTCTGTCAGTCTGTCAGTCTGTCAGTCTGTCAGTCTGTCAGTCTGTCAGTCTGTCAGTCTGTCAGTCTGTCAGTCTGTCAGTCTGTCAGTCTCTCAATCTGTCAGTCTGTCAGTCTGTCAGTCTGTCAGTCTGTCAGTCTGTCAGTCTGTCAGTCTGTCAGTCTGTCAGTCTGTCAGTCTGTCAGTCTGTCAGTCTGTCAGTCTGTCAGTCTGTCAGTCTGTCAGTCTGTCAGTCTGTCAGTCTGTCAGTCTGTCAGTCTGTCAGTCTGTCAGTCTGTCAGTCTGTCAGTCTGTCAGTCTGTCAGTCTGTCAGTCTGTCAGTCTGTCAGTCTGTCAGTCTGTCAGTCTGTCAGTCTGTCAGTCTGTCAGTCTGTCAGTCTGTCAGTCTGTCAGTCTGTCAGTCTGTCAGTCTGTCAGTCTGTCAGTCTGTCAGTCTGTCAGTCTGTCAGTCTGTCAGTCTGTCAGTCTGTCAGTCTGTCAGTCTGTCAGTCTGTCAGTCTGTCAGTCTGTCAGTCTGTCAGTCTGTCAGTCTGTCAGTCTGTCAGTCTGTCAGTCTGTCAGTCTGTCAGTCTGTCAGTCTGTCAGTCTGTCAGTCTGTCAGTCTGTCAGTCTGTCAGTCTGTCAGTCTGTCAGTCTGTCAGTCTGTCAGTCTGTCAGTCTGTCAGTCTGTCAGTCTGTCAGTCTGTCAGTCTGTCAGTCTGTCAGTCTGTCAGTCTGTCAGTCTGTCAGTCTGTCAGTCTGTCAGTCTGTCAGTCTGTCAGTCTGTCAGTCTGTCAGTCTGTCAGTCTGTCAGTCTGTCAGTCTGTCAGTCTGTCAGTCTGTCAGTCTGTCAGTCTGTCAGTCTGTCAGTCTGTCAGTCTGTCAGTCTGTCAGTCTGTCAGTCTGTCAGTCTGTCAGTCTGTCAGTCTGTCAGTCTGTCAGTCTGTCAGTCTGTCAGTCTGTCAGTCTGTCAGTCTGTCTGTCTGTCTGTCTGTCTGTCAGTCTGTCAGTCTGTCAGTCTGTCTGTCTGTCTGTCTGTATAAGGAGCTACAGCCTAAACGGATGGATCGATTAATGTCAAACTTGGTATGTAGCGTTATTTGGCGACTCTCCAGAGGCGTTTTTGGAATTAATTTTTTTGGACCAAAATTAACGGTACTTGTCATATACCGATTTTAGTAAAATTGAAATATCTCAAAAACGGCTCCAACGATTTTGTTTAAAAAATTCAAATATTAGTTTTAAGCTTAGGTCTATATTTCAATGGAAATTTTTTTTTTCGAAAATCGTTATTAACGGTATTTGCCATAGAACCGTTTTTTTTCAAATTCGAATATCTCCGAAACTTCTTATTCGATTTCAACGAAACTTTTTGTGAAGAAGCATTTATATAATTTAAATATAAACCAAAAATTAAATTTCCAAAAAAATAATTTTTGGATTTTTAAAAATTTTTTGATAAATCAAATTTTCGAAAACGGGACATTGAATTTTTTTGAAATTTTGTTTTTAGATGTTGATTAGTGATGTCTACAAAATGGCATTACAATTTTATTTTAAAACTTTTTTTCCAAAAAATTTTTATAAAAAATTGTTTTTTTAAAAAACGGCTCTAACGATTTTGAAAATTTTTTTTTTAAAATGCACGTTAATATATCAATCAAAACTGCATACTTGTTTTGGAGGGCAATTTAATTTCAGATTTTATTTTATTTTTTTTTTTAAACGAATTTTATTTTTTTTTCCAAATTTCTATATAAAAAGTCTTAAAAATGTAAGCAACTTTAACTCCAAGAGCAAGTTCGTGCGACCCAGTCGTGCATTTTATTTCTATGTAAACTTCAGATTAGTGGTGCCCTTTAATCACTATTTTGGGTTGCCAACTATGCCAGTATGAAATAAATGTAAAAAGCCCTATAAACAGCACATTACAACTTGTTGGTTACGTAAGAGATGGCGACATTTTTCTCAAGATGTCTGAACATATTCAAAGAATTTTTAAAGACTGACGCTATACCAAAAAGAGTTCTTGAATACTGTTTTTTTTTTTATTGTAGAAGAGTTTTTTTTATAGGCTTTTACTTTACATTTTTCATCATCCTGTGGGGATGTTGTAGATGGACACATGTTTAACATTCTAATTCGCTTAAGCGCAAAATTAAATTGAATAATTTAAAGGATGATTTATTATGATTGAATATGTAAATAGTTTGTTGCAAAATAATGTTTTCCCTTTGGCATATTATTATTTTTCGTTTTGTTTTTGTTACATTTGTTTTTATATCAACTTGCTGCTCATAGAATAGAAACATTCAGATGAATAATAACGATATTGTATTGTTCAAGTTACACATCCACTACGTGTCCGAGAGAACTCTGAAATTGTTTATCTCTATGTGCATTGTTTAGTGTTTATTGTAGAAGACCCATAGACCACACATCCCACCCACACTTTGGCTTCCTAAAAACGAGGTGGTTCGTCCGTTTAGGGATGCCAACAAAAACAATAATAAACGAAAACATTTGCGTTCATGTTTTATTTTATTTTTTCGTTTTTCTTTTATCCTTTAAAACTTTTCTCATAACATAGAACCGGAGTAGAACATATCCATTTCGGTTCATTTTCATTTTAGTATCACTTGGTCTCTTGCACGTAAAAGTCGTTTCATTTTTGTGTGAAGATTTTAATCTTCAATTTGTTTCAGTTTAACTTGACTAGAAAATTGCACACATAATGTTAAAAAAATTTATTTCCCCTCTGTGCGACTAAATTATCTTCCTTTTTCTATTTTTTTGTGGAGGTGTTTTCGAGAATTTTAATTAAATGTTAAAAAAGCAAAGAATAGCGAAAAATGTTCCATTGGATTTCTGGGAGGGGGAGGAAAAACAATATTTTTAAATTATTAAACTTTATGCAATCAATCTAAGAAAACAAGTTGAGTTTATTTTAGCATGAATATTTTAAAGACTGGAATGTATTAAATGTCAAGTGTCAAGTGTGTAAATGTCAAAAAGAAAAAGTTTTAAGATAAACGGGATACGGGATGAACCTGTAAGATTGATAGTGACTTTTAAAAAATTTAAACCAGAGTTAGCCATTCGAAGTGCGCTAGAAAAGTTCCTTTTCATATGTTCATATTTAAACAAGCCGAAAGATGAAGTTTCTAGTTTTAAAGTGTTTTTTTTTTTTTTTAATTTTTGATATATAAAGAGTATTAAAAAGTATTAAAAATGTATTAATGTAAACTTTTTTAACTAAATTTGTCACGATTTTGATCCTAAGTGGGCTGTAGGTCTGTCTTGGTAATTTTAATATATTTCGTCGACGTTTCGGGCGTGATTACACCCTTCTTCAGGACTCTAAAAAATTTAATTCTAAAAATACTAAACAAATTAAAATTAAAATCTATACTTACAATATTTTAAAATAATAAATTTTAAGATGTTTCTTAAAATTTGTGGTTGTTAGTTTTCTGGTATCTCTTTTATATTTTTGTAAATATTTCAAAATTCAAAAATTGAAGCCTTGAAAAAGACGTTTCAATTAATCGAATTTCAAAATAATGAAATCTAAATTTCACATTTGATAAGAAAATCAAAATTTGACTTTCAAAATCAAAAACGATCTTCAGAAATCAGGTCAAATATAAAATTTAGCCTAAAATATTTCTATGAACAAACTGGCTATATATACTGCTTAGTCCTTCGCAATCTGATCGCCTATTAACTGTATTATTAGTATTTAAAATATGCAACATTTCCAATAACATACGTTTACTATAGTGTTTTTCTGTCTGTAAAATGTCAACATTGTTAAAGTCTGGCCTATGTCCTTCATCTATACAATGTAAAGCTAATGCTGTTTTTTGTGAATGTCCGCTATTTATGTCTGATCTGTGACCAGCTAAACGATTTTTTAGCTTTTGCATAGAAGTTCCTACATAAACGGAAGGACAATGGTTTATTCCGTCACCTAAGCATTTTATCTTATAGACAATATTTGATCTTTCACTTTTCAAAAATTCACCTTTTAAATTTGAAAACAATGAACTTCTTAAGATATTTGACGATTTAAAAGCTAAACGAACATTGTCTTTATTTCTTATGGGGGCATTAAAAATTCTATTTGAAAGACCTGGAATGTATAGAATACTTTTGTATGAAAACTGTGTAACATTTGTTACTAAATTAGTTTGAACCACGGGATTGAAATATTGATTCAATATTGTTCTTATTATTTTTAATGGAAAGGAGTTAGAAAGTAAAGTATTGGTAATTATTTTTATGTTTTTTTGACGAAAGACAATGTCACTGATATCCAATACTCTGTTAACAAAATTTTTTGCTGTGTTGATAATAACATGCTTCGGCTGTTTTGAATTAAAATTAATAAGACGACCTGAAGATGTTGGTTTTTTATACCAATCAAACACTAGTCTATTATTTTTTCTTTTTTTTTTTTTTTTTTTTCACTAATACATCAAGATAAGGAAGTTCTCCGTTATTTTCTAACTCAACAGTAAACTGAATTTTTGGATGAAAGGAATTTAAGGCAATTAGAGTTGAACTAACATGATTCGATTTGAGAATAATAAAAATGTCATCGACATATTTTGTAATTAGCTTTGGTTTATTTGGAATTTTATCAAATACGCTATCTAATAATGCTTCCATTACAATATCTGCTAATATTGGAGAAGCAGGACTTCCCATAGGAACTCCTTGTTTTTGTTGATAAAATATTTTATCATACTCCAAATAATTGTTGTCTATTACACAGAATCGCAAGATTTCTAAGAATTTTAATTTTGGAATTCTTGTATGATCTTTGATAATATTCCAACTTTTTTCAACCAATTCTAGAGCCAATTGAATAGGAATATTGGTGAATAATGAAACAACATCAAAAGAAACTAAAACATGGTCTTGTTCTAAAACAACTGGTGAGACTGTTGAAATGAACGATGATGCATTTTTTACGTTATATTTAGAGTTAACAGTAATGTTATTTAAAATTTTAACTAGGTATTTAGATAACTGATAACACGGAACATTCATAGAAGAACAAATTGGTCTTAGAGGCATGTTTTGTTTATGAATTTTAGGTAATCCATAGATTTTAGGACTATTAGCAGTATATGTCGTCATATTCTTCTTTTCATATTCATTAATGAAATTATTAGTGAACAAGTACTTAACTAGATTATTATTGCGACTTTGAACCTTATTTGTGGGGTCACTTCTCAAAATTGTATAAGTGTTCCTGTCAGCCATCATATCTTTCATTTTATCAACATAAGTTATTTTTTCTATTGCTACCGTAACATTGCCTTTGTCAGCTGGAACAATTAAAATTTCAGGGTGCCGTTTTAAGAAATTTCTTGTATCGCTAAATATTTTATTTAAATACTTATCAAATTGAGGAATTGATACATGCCGCATATAATTTTGTAAGATTTGCGTGAAACATGACCGTGCAGGTTCTTGTTCACTATGTTCCTTACTTTTTATTAGTTCCTCTCCATCGGCTATAATTTTAAATATTGGTAAGTTTTCTCTTTTAACCGGTAAGGCAAATTTAGGACCTAGTGACAAAAGCCATTTGATATCTTCTGGAAATTCTATCTGAGTTTTATTAACGAACCAATTTTCTTGAAAATGGATTCTCATTTCTTGTTTAACTTTAGATTTTAATAGCTCAAGCTTTCTTTTTTGAGAATCTTTTGAACTATAGAATTTCCAGAAGATATCAAATGGCTTTTGTCACTAGGTCCTAAATTTGCCTTACCGGTTAAAAGAGAAAACTTACCAATATTTAAAATTATAGCCGATGGAGAGGAACTAATAAAAAGTAAGGAACATAGTGAACAAGAACCTGCACGGTCATGTTTCACGCAAATCTTACAAAATTATATGCGGCATGTATCAATTCCTCAATTTGATAAGTATTTAAATAAAATATTTAGCGATACAAGAAATTTCTTAAAACGGCACCCTGAAATTTTAATTGTTCCAGCTGACAAAGGCAATGTTACGGTAGCAATAGAAAAAATAACTTATGTTGATAAAATGAAAGATATGATGGCTGACAGGAACACTTATACAATTTTGAGAAGTGACCCCACAAATAAGGTTCAAAGTCGCAATAATAATCTAGTTAAGTACTTGTTCACTAATAATTTCATTAATGAATATGAAAAGAAGAATATGACGACATATACTGCTAATAGTCCTAAAATCTATGGATTACCTAAAATTCATAAACAAAACATGCCTCTAAGACCAATTTGTTCTTCTATGAATGTTCCGTGTTATCAGTTATCTAAATACCTAGTTAAAATTTTAAATAACATTACTGTTAACTCTAAATATAACGTAAAAAATGCATCATCGTTCATTTCAACAGTCTCACCAGTTGTTTTAGAACAAGACCATGTTTTAGTTTCTTTTGATGTTGTTTCATTATTCACCAATATTCCTATTCAATTGGCTCTAGAATTGGTTGAAAAAAGTTGGAATATTATCAAAGATCATACAAGAATTCCAAAATTAAAATTCTTAGAAATCTTGCGATTCTGTGTAATAGACAACAATTATTTGGAGTATGATAAAATATTTTATCAACAAAAACAAGGAGTTCCTATGGGAAGTCCTGCTTCTCCAATATTAGCAGATATTGTAATGGAAGCATTATTAGATAGCGTATTTGATAAAATTCCAAATAAACCAAAGCTAATTACAAAATATGTCGATGACATTTTTATTATTCTCAAATCGAATCATGTTAGTTCAACTCTAATTGCCTTAAATTCCTTTCATCCAAAAATTCAGTTTACTGTTGAGTTAGAAAATAACGGAGAACTTCCTTATCTTGATGTATTAGTGAAAAGAAAAAATAATAGACTAGTGTTTGATTGGTATAAAAAACCAACATCTTCAGGTCGTCTTATTAATTTTAATTCAAAACAGCCGAAGCATGTTATTATCAACACAGCAAAAAATTTTGTTAACAGAGTATTGGATATCAGTGACATTGTCTTTCGTCAAAAAAACATAAAAATAATTACCAATACTTTACTTTCTAACTCCTTTCCATTAAAAATAATAAGAACAATATTGAATCAATATTTCAATCCCGTGGTTCAAACTAATTTAGTAACAAATGTTACACAGTTTTCATACAAAAGTATTCTATACATTCCAGGTCTTTCAAATAGAATTTTTAATGCCCCCATAAGAAATAAAGACAATGTTCGTTTAGCTTTTAAATCGTCAAATATCTTAAGAAGTTCATTGTTTTCAAATTTAAAAGGTGAATTTTTGAAAAGTGAAAGATCAAATATTGTCTATAAGATAAAATGCTTAGGTGACGGAATAAACCATTGTCCTTCCGTTTATGTAGGAACTTCTATGCAAAAGCTAAAAAATCGTTTAGCTGGTCACAGATCAGACATAAATAGCGGACATTCACAAAAAACAGCATTAGCTTTACATTGTATAGATGAAGGACATAGGCCAGACTTTAACAATGTTGACATTTTACAGACAGAAAAACACTATAGTAAACGTATGTTATTGGAAATGTTGCATATTTTAAATACTAATAATACAGTTAATAGGCGATCAGATTGCGAAGGACTAAGCAGTATATATAGCCAGTTTGTTCATAGAAATATTTTAGGCTAAATTTTATATTTGACCTGATTTCTGAAGATCGTTTTTGATTTTGAAAGTCAAATTTTGATTTTCTTATCAAATGTGAAATTTAGATTTCATTATTTTGAAATTCGATTAATTGAAACGTCTTTTTCAAGGCTTCAATTTTTGAATTTTGAAATATTTACAAAAATATAAAAGAGATACCAGAAAACTAACAACCACAAATTTTAAGAAACATCTTAAAATTTATTATTTTAAAATATTGTAAGTATAGATTTTAATTTTAATTTGTTTAGTATTTTTAGAATTAAATTTTTTAGAGTCCTGAAGAAGGGTGTAATCACGCCCGAAACGTCGACGAAATATATTAAAATTACCAAGACAGACCTACAGCCCACTTAGGATCAAAATTTTGATTGAAAAAAGGTCACGAAAATAGGATAAATTTTTAAATTTGTCACGGTTTATGAAAAAACTTATTTTTTTCTTTCAAATTCAAATTCTCAATATCTCTTTTCTTATCGGAAATATCTAAATTTAAGTTAATTAAGTGAATTTGGCATATCTTACCATAAAGGAACTGATCATTAACAATTCATATTTCTATCTCCCAAGGACAAAAGTATACATTTCTAATAGATTTTAGTATGTTGATTTTGAATCCGAAATCAAACAATTTTGATCAGCTCCTGTTTTTGAAATGTAGTAGTTTTTTTGAGATTTTCTAAAAAAAAAACTTGATTTTGTGATTTTCTAACGCGTATACATATCTCAAAATCCTGAAGTGCTAGGATTTTTTCGACTTTGGATTCAAAATCAGCACATCAAAAACCGTAAGAAAAGTATACTTTTGTTATTAGGAGAAACAAATCTGAAGCTTTAAAAGGCAGTGTATCGAATGGTTTATCACAAAAAAGATATTTTTAAATAGAAAAATAGCATATACATAAAACTACAAAGCACGTATAAATTTGTTTTAATGTATTTTATTATAGTTTTCTTTACATATTTGATTTTTTTAATATAACGGGCGTTGATATTTTATATTTGCCTTAATTAAGATGTTTTTGTTCATGTGGGATTTAAACTGCAGGATTTCAATATTTTTGCTTCTTTTGTCAATTAGTATCTTAAGATGTGTATAAACTTTAATTAATAAATAAAAATTTGGTGTCATATCATAGATCATGAGAAATAAATAAATAATACGAATAATAGTTTTATTTTTGTACAAGGTCAACCGAAACTACGACTACCCATATTTTTCAAAAATCATTTTAAAAAAATGGTACGTGCTAGAATTTTTCTGAAACCAAATTTAGTTTCAGGAAAGTCAAATCTTTCTTTTACGATTTATGCCGACTTTTCACGAGTTGATTTTATCCGCACGGTATGTCGCACGGCTTAAGTCGACTAGGATTTTTCTATGGGGATTGTCACTTTAGTAACCTTCGTCTTACGTTCACACGAGTCGAAAAGCTTCGCCGCACGGCAAAAATCGACTCGTGAAAAGTCGGCATTATACAACAGCAAAAGCCTCATTTTACCTTGGTGAGCCATTTTAGGCCACTTTCCCCTACCGGAAAACAAAAACTAACAATCACTTAACCTAAACTATTTTCAGCTCATCCGCATCCTGACCATGATGAAATTATCACTGATTCACCTTCATCACAACGGTTGGGTCGTCATCTCAGCAAATCAGCATCAGAACTGAATGGGCACGACTGTTCCATTGATTCACCTAATACGTCACCGAAACGTGCCAAAAGTGCTGCCAGTCCTTCGGTTGCTGGTGTATTCCAAAAAACCCATGGATTCCTCAATAGTCTAAAACATCGTTGGGGAAGAGCGCGAAGCAAAGAGAAAATAGGACGTAGATCACCAAACGATTTGCTCGAACAAGAGAGCACAGATTATGCAGCAGATTATAGTTCGGAAGGAAGTTCTGCAACACATAGTCCACGACATAGAGCACGAACTATTGAAGGCTCACCACTTGCTCGAGAACTAAAAGCTAGTGCCAATATAGCAGTAGATAATCGTTTACGATTTGGTGGTTCAATGGAAGGCCGAATTGACGAGGACACTGAAATGGGGGATAAGATAAGTCAGGATCAGCTTCAAATGCTTCAGGTAAACTTTTTATATCCTCCATTAATTCATATGACATTCCTAAACATTCATTTTTATTTAAGATGGAAGAACAACGTCGAAGGAAAGAAGCTATTTTGCGGCAGTATGTTTTCTTTCAACTTCGTGTTCATTTAAAAAGTGGAAGTGACCTAGTTGCCATGGATAAAAATGGTAAGAAATCAGAGATGCGTATAATAATTCAAGAGCAACCCACCTTTATATAATGTTTTTTTTTTTTTTTCAAACTAGGTCTAAGTGATCCTTATGTAAAATTTAAAGTGGCAGGACGACTATTACTTAAGTCTCGCACTATTCACCGTGACCTTAATCCAATCTGGGATGAAGTGTTTGTCGTACCAATTGAAGACCCATTCCAACCTGTTACCATCAAGGTGAGCTCGCCATGACCTTTAATATTTCACCCCATCAACATGAAATTCCCATTTGAGACATTTAAATGTCTTTTCTCCTGCCATTTTCATTTTCAAACATTTTGGTATTCCTCGTTTTGCAGGTATTCGATTACGATTGGGGTTTGCAGGATGATTTTATGGGAGCGGCCAAATTAGATTTAACACAGCTAGAGCTAGGAAAAGCGGAAGAAATGACTGTGAAACTGGTGGATTCAACCCGCCCCGAACGGGAGATGGGAGAAATTCAAATCAATTTAACACTCTGGCCAAGAAGTCAAGAGGATAAGGAAGTGGTGAGTGAGAACTGACAAATTATTAAAAGGTGGTTATGTGGTGTTTCTGTTTTGTAGTTCCCCATTCGAAATAAAAAATTAATTGAATAACTGTTGCAAATTCATATGAGAAACTTTATCGATCATTATAATTTGTATATTTTATGAGATACAAAAACGATAGAGATGACATTATTTTTAAAGGATCTTGTGTCAAGTGTTTTGTCAGTCAGAAGTAGAGTAAAAAATAGAGTTAAGTGGAAGAGAGAAAGTTGTTATGGGCATAATTTTGTATGTAATCAGTAGAAGTTTCAAAGTATAATATATTATTTTTTATCATTTTTACTCAAACAGGCATTAAAAAAAAACACTTTCCCTATAAATGCTCAAAACATTTAGTTTACTTGTTAACCATCACACCTTTTAATCAATATTTTGCACATTTTTATAAGGTTTTTGTTTAATAATTAAATTAATTTGATTTGAGTTATGTATTGCATTTTCCTGCATTTAAGCAAAAGCATTCAAAATTCAAAAAAGTACGCATACGCCCTAGTGTACCAATTTTTTTTTTACAATTTTTTAGAAGTGGAGTAGAAAATATAGTAAAGTTAAAGAGAGAAAGGGGTTATGTGCATATTTTTTTATGCAATCAGTGGGAGTTTCAAAGCTTAGTATATTTTTTTATTATTTTTACTCAAACAGGCATTTAAAAGAACCTTTCTCTATAGATTTTCAAAACATTTAGTTAACTTGTTAACCATCACACTTTTTAATCAATTTTATAAGACTTTTGTTTAATTATTTATTTCATTTTATGTAAGGCATGTATTGCATTTGCATGTATTAAAGCAAAGGCATTGAAAGTTCAATTTCATATAAAAAAAAGTACGCATACACCCTAGTGCACCGATTTTTGCTTACAATTTTTCTATGGCGACGTTTAGTTTTATTTCCACATGCAGGTTGCCATGGTACAGAGGAATAGGTAGTTGAATGCAGAGCCCGGCATCGTGGGTTCGAGCCCAGCCGTCGGCTCAGTAGTTTTTCTAAAATCGCCAGCTTAACTGAAGCCACTGTGCGATAACACGAGACATTATTCATCGATGTCTCCTTCCTCTGTGATAAAAATTTTTTTTTACGCCAACCATGAGAGAAATTACCATAAAAGTCCGAAAAATAAATTTTTTTTTCTTAATTGGCGTATTAATTGAATAGTTATATATTTTTACAAAAACAGTTTATGTATTTTAGAAGAGGAAATTAATATTAGTAAAGGAAATTATTACTTTTGTTTTACCGACTTAAGATATTTGTATGACCAATTTTGATTGCATTTGATTCTTTAAGGTGTATTCAATAAAAGCCTACAAAAATAAGAACTTATTTACTATCTATCTCCTTTTTAGTTTACTTTTAAATTAGAAGAAAAATAACTTGATACTTAAGTTCACAAATAAATAATAAAAGTGCATAACTATTAAATCATGTAAACTGGTAAACTGGTTAGAGAATAGAATAGAAGAATAATTAATATTTCTATACACAATTATTCCCACGTTATTGCAATTGCTATACTTATAAGGTCATTTAGATGATACATGACAACTTCAAGTTAGAAATAATTATTGCTCTCTTAATCTATTGCAGTGCGCATTTTAACTTTTCTTCAACAAGCCGACTGTACCGCGGAAGCTTTAGCTAATGCGTGTCATTATTAATTAATTTTACTTAAGAATACGTTGTTTATATTCAACAGTGGTTTAAAGTAAATAATGTTTTTACTACAGCATTTCCAGAGAAATTCAAAACTAGCAGAGTCCTCAAAACGTCTAAAGTCACAAATCTGGAGTTCGGTTGTAACTATTTTGCTGGTCAAAGCTAAGGACTTGCCGTTTTCAGAAGACGGCACAAAGTTAAATGACGCACACATTAAGTTCAGGTATTAATTCTCTTTCTGTACTTTTTGTTTATATAATAAAGAATGAATCATAAAAATAAACCTTTGAATTAAAGGTTAGGTAATGAAAAGTACAAAAGTAAATCTTCATGGACTGAACGATGGCTAGAACAATTTGATCTTCATCTTTTCGATGAAGATCAACTCCTTGAACTTACACTTTGGAATCGAAATAATCTGTATGGCAAATCCACAATTGATTTGAGTGCATTTCCTCGAGAAACAACTCACGGCATTTGGAAGCCATTTGAAGATTGTCCTGGAGAAGTATTTCTTATGTTAACTATCAGTGGTACTACAGCACTCGAAACAATTAGTGATCTCAAGGTTTATAAGGAAGATCCTAGAGAAACGCGTGTTCTGCATGATCGATATTGTTGGCATCGATGCTTTCAAAATCTTCGAGATGTTGGACATTTGACAGTCAAAGTTTATGGAGCAACAGGATTGGCGGCAGCTGATATTGGTGGAAAATCAGATCCTTTTTGTGTGTTAGAATTGGGAAATGCAAGGCTACAGACACAAACTGAATACAAGACTTTGACACCGAATTGGAATAAAATATTCACATTGTAAGTTATTCCTACTATTTTCGGAATCCAAATTATTAATCTCCCATTCTCTAACAGTAATGTCAAAGATATAACAAATGTGCTAGAACTGACTGTATTTGATGAAGATCGTGACCATAGGGTTGAATTTTTGGGGAAACTTGCAATTCCACTAATGCGAATCAAAAGTGGTGTCAAAAGATGGTACACACTCAAGGATAAAAATCTTTGTTCGCGAGCAAAAGGCATATCACCACAGGTAATACAAACTTATTTAAACTTTTAAAAGCTATAACACAACTTTTTAATTGGTATTAATACTAATTTCGGCTTCCTTTTCACTTTTTCTTTAAATGTTTACACCTATGAACATGGAATGGTTACACGCAGATTCTTCTTGAAATGACAGTTGTATGGAATCCTGTTCGAGCAATCTGTCGCATATTGCAGCCCAAAGAAGAAAAGCTTATTCAACAAGAAGCAAAATTCAAACGGCAGCTATTTTTGCGAAATGTTAACCGTCTTAAAGTAATAATTATGGATATACTAGATGCCGCAAGATATGTTCAGTAAGTATGGTCATATACAAACAAAAATAACAGATCATTAAACGCAAGTTGTATTTTACACCCCGCAGAAGTTGCTTTGAATGGGAATCACCAATACGTTCAATTATTGCGTTTATCTTTTGGATTTTGGCGTGTGTCTATGGAAATTTAGAGACAATTCCATTGGTGTTACTTTTGATTATGCTCAAGTATGATTCAACATTAGCTTTTACCCATTTTAGATTTAAGAAACTCTTTTTTTTTTTTTTTTACAGAAAATGGTTCATACGATGGATAACAGGAACATCATCGGACTCATCTAATAACTACGTTTACGATTACGACGAAGACGATGACGATGACAAAGAAAAAGAAGAAAAAAAATCTATCAAAGAAAGACTACAAGCTATTCAAGAAGTCTCACAATCAGTGCAAAACACTATTGGCTATTTGGCTTCCTTAGGTGAAAGTACGAAAAAGTATGATACCTTTAATTTTGATGTAAAAAAAAAACCGTTCTTTTGCAACAAAAGCTTAATACTTTTTGCAGCACTTTTAATTTTTCCGTCCCTGAACTTACCTGGTTGGCTGCTGTTTTGCTTATAGGCGCTATTTTAGTTTTACATTTTATACCAATTAGAATAATTTTATTTTTTTGGGGTGTAATGAAGTTCTCTAGGCGTATCCTGCGACCAAATACAATACCCAATAATGAAGTGTTGGACTTTTTGTCAAGAGTTCCAGATGATGAAGAAATTGTAACTAATTTACATCTACATCAACAAGTCGTGCAATACTAATTTTCTTGTTCATTTTATAGAATCAATTTCGTGAGCTGCCACCATGTTCGCAAAATGATGCGATGCGATCAAATCAGAAAAAAAAGATGAAATCTTCATAGTCCATAAGCATGGATAAGCCAGTTTGCAGCAGTTCCGATATTGTTCCAGCTGCAGTACCTCAACATGTTGTAAATATTTCGTATCGTTCCATTAAGACCGCTTCATCTTATTTAAAATCAGGGAAAAATACTATAAAAAATGCTGCAAAAAAGAAACTTATAGGGGCTTTCAAAAGCGAGGATTTTGCTGAGATGGAAAAAAATGATTGAGAAATTAACAAAGCCTCTTAAGCTTAAACTAAGCGATTTAAGGGATAAATTTTAAAGTTTATTATAAAGTTGTATTTGTTCCTGTAATAGTTTAGAATTTAATTAAATAAATTACGACAGCGGCGTGACGTAAAACTTTAAGGCCATAGGTTAGGTTACATATAAAAAATTATCTACACAAAATACTTACATATGCATTTGCTCGAACGCACATAGAATGAATAATGCATCCATACGTCCAAACTTAAGACCATATGACACTTTATTTTGTACCATTTTGTTTTTGTTTCATTCAAAATGAAACCACAAGAGCACACGGAAAAATTTGTATTATTGAAATTCCTATTAAGACTTAATTTAATCCGCCAAGGGCATCTCTATTTCTTACATTTTGTTCCTTATCGAAAATACACGAACAACGGGACGAAAATATTGTTTTAGTGGAAATAAATACAGATAAAGCTAATTTTTTGACATTTTAAAAGCATTTAAATGAAGAATATATAAAGTGTCATAGGGGACTTAAGTATACATTACAGAAGGCTGTCAGCTTGAAAATCATGAATAAATATTTTTTACTAAGGTTTTATTTCTTTTAGAGCCAATTTTTCAATCTTCTAATAAACAGTCAGTTAACTGTTCGAAGAATAAAGTTATTAGACTCATAAACAATCAGATAAAAACATTGAATTTTTCAATCAAGAATAATTCATTCTACAGAATAACAAAAAAAAATTGTCAAATTCAAAAATATTTAAAATTAAACGTCATTTTTATTCATGATTGTTTTTGTTTTCTTGTTTTCCACTGTATTTTTTTCAAAATTCTTTCAAAACAGCTTTGACAACTGACACAATATTTTTATTGAGATTATTCCTTAGAATAATTTTATTCGTCTCTGAAAGAAGCAGATAGATTTATTCTTAGGAATAAGCTATATCTGCCTGTTGAAAAATTGATTTTTTCTCTATCCTTAGGAATAAGTACTAACTGATTGTTTAACTGACTATTGAAAAATTGGCCCTTAGTTTTAAGAATTTTGTACCTTAGCATTTTCATAAGTTAGACAAATTATTAAATTATTAGAATTCTTAGAATATATTTTTAAATTATTTTTTAAATAAGAATAATAGAAGTTTTATATAAAGGCAATTGCTTATAGTATTTTAGATATTTATTTTTAAAGAAAGTATTACTACATACATACATCATTGTTTTATTTTATCACGATTAAAGATAATGAGTGATATAAGTAAGAAGTTGTAAATATTTTTACTAGTAAAATTTATAAAATTTGAGCTTTTTCTTTCTGAACTTTGTGCATAAATAGTTTAAGCTTTTAAACTTTCCTAGTAAAAGTATTTATGTACTACTGTTATCCCAAATCCTTTTCACTTAAAACCAAAATTCAAAAGTTCTTCACAATTAAACAAAAAAAAAAAAAAACAAAAAACAAATCAAACTGGTGTAAATGGATATACAGATACACTCATGTTCAAAATTAACATTAACAAACACAAACACCTTATTTACTCTAAACAAAAAAATCTAATAAAAGGTACCTACAACAAATCTCAGCTTTATGTTTCTTTGCTCAGATGAGAAAAGAGTGAGCTTTAACTCAAGGGATGAAATAAATTATGTGTGGTGAATGCTTACGGAGAGATTTGCTGAAGTCTGTCTGTCAATACGTGAACCATCCAGAATTGGGTTAGGTTCATACATTTTTCTGGGGTGCAGTCTGCTTTACGGAGTAAGTGATCTCTTCTAGACCTGCGTAATAGTCCATATATAGATACAATAGAATTTATTCAATAAACGAAAATGCTCATAGTGCTAGAGTAGTTTAAGGATTTAAATTATTCAATGGGACATGCCTAAGAAATGCTTAGAAGATGCGTTGGCAAACGAAATTCGCCTCCAAGCTATCTAGATCAGTTGAAAATTGCAGTGAAAGAAGAGTCGGACTCAAGTTTTTATTGAATAAAATTATTGGAAAGAACTGTCCCTTGTTTCTAATTTCCTTCTCTATTTTATTCTTGAAAAAGAAAGAAAAAAAAAAAAACAAATTAGGTATGTGAGTATCAGTTTTTAGAAAAAGAATTGGTATACATTTTGTTAATGTTTTTTTTCATAAACTTTGCTGTTTAGCATTTTTTTGACTCACCCTAAAAACGCAAAAAAAGATGCACTAAATTTTAAAGCCGTTTAAATTAAGATTCAGGGGTCTAACTCCAAAAGTAAAGACTTGTGCGTTAATTTTGAGCAGTAGTGTATTAATTTATTTCATATATTTTTTTATAAGCTATCCACAATTGCATACATACCTACTTACAATTTCTTAAATAATTCAAAACAAAAAGCAATTTCTATATAAACTCAAATATAATTAAAATTTCATTTGTTAATTATTGTCAATTAGAAAAGTGCATGCAATCTAATAAATATGTATTCTTTTTTTTATTTTAGGATTACAATATTTATGTATTCAACAACACAAAAAAAAAAAAAAAAAAATCTTGTATAAATTTATCTGTGAATACAAAACTCAATTAAATTACCTGCATTTTATTATAAACATAACTTGGATTATTTAACACTTTCGAAATATATATTTAAATATAATTAAAATTCAAAATCTTTAAAACAAAAATAATCATATAATACTCAACTCAACTCGAAAATATTTATTTACACAATATTTTAAAATAAAAAAAAATACTATATACAATACATACATATATATTTACAAACGCACACAATTATGTAAATGTTATGTTATATAAGTAATAAAACTTAATTTCAACGTATTCATTGCAATTATTTAAAAAGAAATATAATATATATTCCTATAATGTTTAGTGAAAATTTTGTGATATTTTATTTAATATTAAGTTTATTAGCTTAAAACTGTAATTTAATGAAGCAATTACTTATTTAAAATTATTTTGCAGCTAGAAAACGATTTAAGATATGTAACTTTAAATTTGATATTAATTCTTAAGTATTTGTTTATGTCAGAAAGACATAAAAAAAACTTCCAAAAGTATTTTAATCTTCCCGAAATTAAATTATTTAATACAACTACCTACATAATTACTAAAACAAAATTAAAACCAAAAAATAAATTTCAGTCATATGATTAAAGAATTTAATACAAACAATAAACATAAAAAATCTCTTTTACCCACCTTACAGCTAACATTAAAATACTTCAATCAATAGAATGTACGTAACACCATAAAATAGTGGCATAATTTTATTTTCTGAATTTCTTATGGAGACAAAATTTATAAGCTAATATAAATATTATATTTTAATGCTTTAGACTTTTTAAAATAATTGCCTTCAATTTTTTATATAAAAATAAGTTTAAACAATGTTAATTAATCTTTAAAAACAAAAAAAGAAACAAAATCAAATTTTTAAAACGTACGAAATATAAATTATGAATTTTCTATTTACATAACCATGTGTTTTATTTGTATCTTTACTTTTATAAAACCAAAAAAAAAAAAAATGCCAAGTAATATTTCAGAAACAGCATAAGTCCATGAGCACTAACTTTTCAGGAGCAACAAAAAACTGTTTTTTATGTTCAAACTCCACAACACTTCAAATTTAGAGTATGCCGAGTTATAATCTAGCTAAAGACGTATTTAAAAACCTTAAAAAAATTAACTTTTTTTCAAGTCTTAGCGGGTTTTTAAGCCTTTAAAGTCGCTGGACTTATGTCGTTTCTGGTAAAACTTTTGTTTTTATTTAGCTATAGCTTTCGAACCCAGCTTTAGATTTTAATAAATAAAATAGCATTAGATAGAGTAAATCTTTACCTTTTTATAAATGTATAACTTAAAGGCTTGCGTGTCATGATGGCTGCCAAAATAATTTAAAACTGGTAAAATGTCATAAAATTCAAGAGTTAAAAATGCTGCCACCGCGAGAAATCTGGCTATAACTTTTGAACCCTGATTTCAATTTTAATAGATAATTTTAATAGATAATTTAATAGATAAAGATAGAGTAATTCCTTACCCCTTTATAGATGTATAACAAAAGGGAGTGCGTGTCAAGATTGCTGGTAAAAAGTCATGTAAAAGCCAGTAAAAAATGTTGTCAACGGGTGAAATCTTTCCATACACTTTGAACCCTTTCCTTTCAGTTTTCGTATTTTGTTGGGTCTGACATACTTAATTTTTTTCCAAAAGTTGAATAACTATATATAAATGAGAAATTTCCAAAAAAATTTGGGAAAAATGGACTTATGCTGTTTCTGAAATAAACGATTCATTTTGGAAACACATTCTTTTTCAATATTAGTAAATATCATTAACGTTTAGTTATCGTTTTGATCTTAATTTTGAAGACACAAACCAATCTCTCTAAATATATATTTTATATTTATACTGGGTGTCCCTAAAGTCAACGTCGAAACGAAAACCATAGATATGGTAGGTGGTGACTGTTATCAGAAAAATAATAATAAATAATTTTGTGAGTTATGGGCATTCGAAAAAAAAGTCGAAAAAATGGTCACCCTGTGATGGTTTTTCATGTGCCGTGACTACAAATCTTAATTTTTCTCGTTTCTAACCCTGCTACCAAATGCATTCAAAAATTTTAACTCAGCTGCATCAGTTTTAAATCAAATACTACTTTTTTCCCCAACTAAGTAGTAAAAAATTTTACATGACTCTAATTCAATGAACCGTAGTGTAAAAAAATGCACTACGATGTTTCGGCAAGTTACATTAAAAGTTGGTGTGTTCAATTCTCTTTTCAAAATGGTATAACATTGTTGAGAACATTCCATAAATAGCCGAGATAAAATTTATTTTCTTAAGAAATCCAACTTTTTTATTATTTATTTGAATGTAATTTTGAAATTTCTACCAAAATATTTTTGTCTGTTCCAATGACAACAATTAGCAAAAAGTACAAGTGTGTACCGACGTTCGTCTTATACATCATTCGATAATACCCCACAATGTATGTTGCTTGTACCCATAATTATTTATAAATATGTATGTAAGTAAGTACTCATCCACGCATAGTGAAAGATGTATTTTTTATATATTTAAGTTAAGTGCACAAATAACAAAAGTGAAATTTATAACAAGTCGACTGTCAATGTTTACCTATATTAAACCTTAAAATGGTAGGAACGGGCATATATGGCTATTTGATTTTCTGTACCTTCACAAACAAATCTTATACGAACAATACAAACCAAGAATTCAGCCATTATTATGAAACAGTCATTTTACAAGTCACCATCATTTATTTAATTTATTGATTAACAATATTTTCAGTTTGAAAGTAGGAGTAATCAAAAAGAAATGATAACAATTTTATCTTTAATTTTGTAAAAAAAAAATATGGGTGTTAAAAAAGTACTTAAATCAATTTGGTATATAAAATATAACCATGTGTGGTGACCAAACTACGCACGTAATTTCAATCTTGGACTACACTTGCTGTAGTTACATTATTTTTCAATTAATTGCCAAGTTACACAAATCCAAAAATAATATAAAACTCGTCTTCCCGGGAATGATTATTTGGAATGAATTTGGAAAGTCATCTAATTAGGTTAAAATTTGAAAAGGTCGTAGTATTAGCCCGAAATAAATTTGTGGCAATTTTTATTACTTTTTTGTCATTTAAATATTACATTCCGAAACTACCTAATTAAAACCTTAAGCTATGCAAAGAGAACCTCTACATAGAGAAAGGGTAGAATTAGAATGCACTACTGGGTTGCAAGGGCAAGTACCTACTTGCTCCTGTAGTTCTTTTGGTCATAACTTAATAGTGTATACGGGTCAAAATCATGGAGGTGGGAAATTTCGATGACCGAATTCTTAAAAAATCAACTTTATTTCGCTTCAGCCATAATTTGTCGGTTCATGAACGGGCAGAGCACAAAAATGTATATTTTTCAATTTACCGCAAAACCCCAAAGATTAGTACTAGAAAAACGTTCCTCAAAATTGTGGTAATCTCTTCGACTTTAGGGGTCTAGAAATAGTATCAATGTGAATTATACACTATTATATTAAGGTAGTAGGTCCTAAATTAATCAAATATAACTTTATTTCTTGGGACAGAGACCGATTTCTTCAAAAAAATGCTTTTATGCACGTCCGAAAAACTTAGGCCATAAGTAATTTTTTCTTTTGTTTTCTTGTAACTGTTTTTGACGAAAGTGTATATTACAGCCATACTTAGATAGACTACTGATTAAAAATACCCAAAAAATGCAAAATTATGAGTGTTAGACTGCATTATTTATTCAGATTCTAAGAGCGTTCCCGGAAATGACGTTTTGATCTTAATTTATTTTTATTTTTTATGTCACAAAGTTAAACGAAATATTTTTGAGATTATATTCTAGTGGCCTCGATTTTTGATCATAATATCACAAAAAAAATAAATTTTCAATCTAACTATACCCCCAAAACAAGAGTTCCCGGAATGACGGTTAATTGATGTACGCTACTTAAAAATAAAACTAAAACTATCTTCTTTCATACATTTTATATATTTATCCATAAAAATAACCGTGGAATGATAAATCTATATAAAATCAACTTTTAAAACTGCTTCCAGCACAATTTGTACGTTAGATGATTAAAATATTGATACATTAAAAAATGTTGGTTTTATGCGTCATTTTTCCTGGGACAACTTTTATTAATGTATAAAAAATAACAAAACTTAATTTTTTTTGTAAGAGATGTACCAATTTATAAAAAGTATTGTGTATTTATGTAGTATTTAGAAAAGAAATACTTAAAAATAATTGACGTTAATGTGTCATTTGAATATCAGTTTTTGAGTTTTGGACATGTTCGGAAACGCTGTTTTTGGGTATATAAGATGCAATAAAAAAGAAATTTAAACTTTTCTAACCGAAACAAATATATTCGTAGATGCGTGCCTACTATTTTAATTGGTAAATGAGAAAAAAAACTTTAAATAAATGTTATTTTGATTTAAAAAATGCCTGGACATCAAATTTTCCACCTCCATGATTTTGAACCATACACAAAAAATGTATAGGTTTTCAGTTACATATTTAACTATAACATATACAATTAAAAGATTGCAAAAAAAAAAATTCCTATCAAAACCGAAATAATTTCTTTCAACTGTAATAAGCATTTTATGAATTGGCAAACAAAAACATAAAAAGATTTTAGTAGGTACCTTACCTACACGTTTTATTGCTATGTTTATTAGTTATTGTTTAACCGGATGTTGATACTGAATGATGCTGAGTACTAACAGATTTTACCTTATAGTTAGTCATACAACTAATGACATGATTCCCATCTCTACAACTAAATGCGCCGCCCAGCAAAAAATATATTTTGCACTGTGGATAGTTAATTTAAAAAAAAAAAAAAAAATATTTACAAAATTACAATTTTAATTTTTCTTCCTACATAGCTTTGTCATTTTTGTCCTAGAAAATATAAAAATAATTGCAGTTGTCTCTTTTTTTTTAAGTATGTAACGTAAACGTCTTGACAATTATTCATCACGATTATGTTAGTTAAAATATCCATAATAATAATTTTATCAATTTTAACTTCAACGCCGACAATTAGTTATCTATCACGAATTGGCATGTAACTTTTGCAAAATATCTACATATCTTTAAAATGTAGACCAAAAGGCTCTATCCAACCAACTTAAGTTACAGTAGACTTTAAGTTACATCAAACCAAAAATTAATATGAAAAAAAAATGAAATTTTCAATGCATTAACTCATTATATTTCGCCATATGCATTTACTTTAAAGGTAAGTAGTTCATATTTGACAATTTACAATTATTTATAAATTCACCTCAGTAATGCATGCATAAATTTCGATTTCTTATCGCAAATACTTTTGAATGCCAATTTAATTACAAGCAGCACACGTTCGTATACAACTTAGGCCCAGACATAAAAAAAAAGTGAAACTCATTATAATTACTTTCTTCCTATGTATGTATTGACCAATATATTATTATTTTGACTATAAGTTCATAATTAAGTTCGATTGGAATGTGTAATTTTTCTGTGGTGTTTGAGACGAAATAGATTCTTTATTAAATTTTTGTAAAAAAAAATATACTTTAAGAGATATTGGACCAATTTGTTATATTGACTTGTAGTTTAATTTGAACTTTCTTTACAAGATTTATTGTCAACATAGCCAAATAGAATCATGTTATAATTTTTAAGAGCTTTTGTTTTTGAGTTATGTTTTTTCTCATTGACAACTAATAGGTAACGTGATATTTTTTGTTATTCAAGTTTTATGAAGTTATCGGATCCTAATAGAGCACAGCTATAATAAGGTTTAATTTTATTCAATTGGATTCAATGATGGGAGATCTCTGGAAATAAATTAAAGTTTTAATCTTATCTTCAAAATTTATAAAAGCAAATAAGAAAGAAGCATCTGTTAGAAACCTTATCATGCTTTTGGAATATTTATATTTTGTCAAGGTTTTATTTTTTTGACTGAAAATATTTTAAGAGTTCAATGGAAATATTAGGGACTAGATATTTAGGAAACGTCATTTTCTGAACGGAAATTTGAGTAAATTGACTGATTTAGTTTGGTTAATATGATGTTATTATCAAATTTAACTTTACTTTAATAAATAAATAATATTAATTATAACCGATAATGCACTTTTTACTCGTTTTTCACATATATAGATTTAATTCTGTTAACGTAATTCTTTAATTAAAAACAATCAGCTGTCATGTTGACAAAAAAAAACTTTCCTTAATTTTTAGGGAAAATTTTCTCGCCTAACTTTCCAGTTAGCTTTCCAATAAAATTACCTAAATTGGAAGGATTTTTTTTGACAGTTGACCAATCAGAGACCGAGAAATTTGGCAAGTTCAGGAAATATTAGGGACTAAATATTTAGGCAACGTCATTTTCTGAACGGAAATTTGCGTTAATTGACTAAAGTAGTTTGGATATGATGTTATTGTCAAATTTCGAAATTTAATTAAGACCGCATGGGAAAAACACCGAATTTAACTTTACTTTAATAAATAAATATTATTTATTATAACCGATAATGCACTTTTAATTCGTTTTTCACACAAATAAATTCAATTTTGCTAACGAAATTCTGTAATTAAAAAAAAATCAGCTGTCATGTTGACAAAAAAAACTTTCCTAGATTTTTAGGTAAGATTTTCTTGCCTAATTTTCCAGTTAGCTTTCCAATAAAATTACCTAAATTGGAAGGATTTTTTTTGACAGTTGACCAATCAGAGGCCGAGAAATTACCTAAATATTTAGTTCCTAACGTTTCTGAACCTGCCCAATGAAATGAAAAAAAAAACCTTTCAAATTACCTCAATTTTAAAACTTACAAAAATAAATGAGAAAAGATTAAAAACTAATTTTAATAATGAACGAGTATACCTAAGAGAAATTTTAATAACAGCAAAAGCAACTTTAGTCCTGAGAAATTGATTATGCTATCAATTCAGGAAACTCCAGAAAAATGGGAGGGATTTCAAACTATGGCTTCTAAAAGTTTTCAAATATTTTTATAATCGCGTTGAAGGCCACCCTATACAAGAGCTAATAATTGTAAGTAACACCCAAATTTCAAAGATTATTCCCTTAACTTAGAAGTCAACAAGCAAGAAATGTAAGAATAAAGGCCTGTTTCACAATTTTGCATAAAAAATTTTAATTGTTGAACAATCATAAATATTTCTTCCAAACAAAAAGTAAACAATATCAAACTTCCTGTTTAGATTCAGGGGCTCGACTATATATCCTGTCTTGACACTACAAACTGATATCAGTATATATCGAAGTAAGAGTGCCACAAGTGTCCAAATTTAGACCTCTTTGGTATTTGAATCTGTGATCAGATAGACAGCATACAAAGAGCCAGGACAATTTCAATTAGTAGGGTACTTGGAATTCTCATTGCAAAAATCATTGCAAAAATCTTGGGTAGTCATAAATATCTTGGCCTTGAGTAGATCTACTAGTTTCCTGTACGATCTACCAGTTGAGAAATATGAATTTTTTTACATTCTTCAGTTCCTGCCTCAGATTTATGTGCACAATAAGGAAACATTTTCTTAGTGAAGGATAAGTTTAGGGCCTGATCTCTATTCTCAAGGTGATAAACGAACTTAAAGTAGTCTTTCGTATACCTCGTATTTTATTTTACATCACACCATTTTCGGTATCTATTTAATGAATCGATTTAACTTTTCTTAGTCGATTTACTTGGTTTTTACAACAAAATATATAATTTAAAGATTATAAAATTAAGATCTAAAATTTCCGGTAGATGTACCTCTATCCTAAATGAAATTATCTTTTTCCTTATTTTTGAAGCGATGCTTTAAAACTAACAACACACAAGAAATTCTCGTATATACACTATGCTGTTATATCAGAGCTATTATAATGTCTAACAAATAGACAATAAAGTCAAATAAATTTAGTTTGGAACAAGTGCAACTAACCGTCAACAAGTCAACAACAAAAATGAAAACTTCCTTCCGTATGTCTTTATTGGCAATATTGAACAAAAAAATATCCATTTATATTGTCTTGGCACTACTGAATTTCTTGACTACTAGGTGATCAAAACTCGATCAAAACAAGGAAAACCTCATTTATGTATAAGAAAAAAAAAAATAATATAAAATTGTTATGTAATATGAGAAGCTGTGCAAAAATCAACATGTTGCAGAATGAGATTCGTCTTAGATACTACGCAGACTTTAACCAAGTTGATCGTCTACATCACTTGAAATATATTTTGTATTCCATGTATACAATTTTTATAGGGTACAATTTGTAATGTAAAATTTAAAAATAATAAAGAAAAAAACATATAGGGTAGACAATGTTAAATTGTTAGTCAATCTTTTCTTTTGAAAATAGTTTGGGTAACACCGACTCAAATATGTGGATTGTGTACGTTTAGAGGATCATTTCTGAATTTTGTTTTTTTGTTTTTATTTGTTAAATATTTTATTTTTGTCTTCTTTAAAAATAAATAACCACTTGTCAATAAACAATGGAAAACGCAGAATTATTTTGGTATTTGCTGTGCATTTTTATATATTTATTTAATTTAATCAATAAATATGTTATTCTTACCCTTAAATTAGTCACATAGGGTATGTTACGATTAATTAACCAATTATCGAGTTTCAATTGATATTGTGCGATCTTTAATTTGTATCAAAGCTTTTCCTAGTTGCACATCTGGTTTTCACTGAATATCTTTATACAAATGTGCTCCCAATGTAGTATAAGTAATCGGGTTAGAGCGAAAATTGGAATGTGAATCAGGTTAGTCTTATGGTTTAAAGTTTGGTAAAATGCTTAAAACGGACACTTTCAAACAAGATTATTTATTATTAACAAAAGTGGGCTTTTTAATCGTTTTTTGGTTTGTAGAAAGTTTTTCTCTATATACGCAAAAGGTGGTGGACATGACATAAGTTTAATGCATTCAAAGAGGAATACATATTTTAGTTATAACTTCATATATTATGATGGTAATGGAGGATACCAATAAATAAAATTTAATTAAATAAACGTTGCAATGCGAGAAAAGTTGTTTAACAAACCTTATTACCGCGTGCCATAGTGACATATATTAGATTTACACCTATTTATTCAAACAAAATTATGTTTTTTAGAGATTTTGTACTTTAAGACTTATAAGTTATTTCAACTTTCTTGGTTTACCCCACTCCAATGTAATGTACATTTTTTTGCTGATAGTATAGGGGAGTAAAATATAATTTTTTTATGTCAGTTTTTTGTTATATATTATTTTAATATTAAAAATAGCATCAGGAAGTTAAAATACAATAAAAAATGTCTTAAGAGTTTAGGTATTCCCATAAAATTCACTAATTTAACAAAGTCAAAAAAAAAACAGCTCGAATTACCATAACTTTTGGTATCACTAATCGGTATCGTTAATTTAAATTATTTCAAACCACGTGGGAATAACACTTTATGTTTTCGGATGGAACAATTGAATCAACTGGCCTTTTATTGCATTTCCGACATGGTGGTCATTCTTCTGTATAATTTTTGGCTGAACTTGACTTGACAATTCAAGTGTGAGAATTAAGTCAATGTATTTAACAACAATAAGCCTACTTTAAATTCTTCCGGCATTTGTTTGCAGCAAAATGAAAAAAAAGTAAAAAAAAAATATTAATACCTATTTAACTAAAAATCTCTGTATTATTCTTATGAAATGGTTTTGTAAAATAAATAGAGGTAGTATTTTGTTAGAAAAGCACAACCCCAGCAAGTAATACCATATTGGAAAGGAATGGAAAAATTGTGCTTTAATGCACTTTACGCAGATACAAACATTGTCTGAGAATGGAACAGAAATGTACATAGCTTTAAAGAACTTTTGACAGCCAGGAGGTTTTTGAGCTCGTATACATTTTGAACTTCTCTTTTTATATATTACAAATTTAATTGTACGTCCTCCAATTAGAATGAAAACCAAAATGTATCGACAAAATGAAAAACAAATAATTATACTTGAGGTCTGATAAACAAAAGTTATCTGAAAATTAAAAAAAAAATTAAAAATCTCATAACAAAAAAGGTGTCTGGTTTTTTTTTACCATTTATGAAAGTGGCTAATTTCGGCTGCAGGATTTTTCAAAATCAGCTCCTTGTCTATAAAATATCTTGGCAACACTTTTTTATTTATTATTTAAAAAATATCAACTAGGTACCTATAGATAAGGATTTTTAAGACCTAAAAAAAGATTTTTAAGACCTAAAAAATAAAAACAAGGCAAATAAAAATCAAATAAAAGGCAAAAAAAAAAGCATTTATTAAATAAAAAGAAAAAAAGCTTGATTTTGAGCTATGAAAGTATTAAACTACCAACAGCTTTTTAAAGTTATCAAGAACCAGCCTGCTGCGATTGTCTCTAAGATGCGTCTTTAATGATCTGAAAGACCTTTCTACTTGAGCAGAAACGAGTAGATCCGATTTAAAACTGTCGAAGTTATTCACTTAAATGCTTAAATGTTTTCGAGGAGTCTGGAGTTGATGTCGCCATTTATTACAGAATTTATTTATTCAAGTGTTTTTAGTCCCTTTTTAAAGTTGAAAACAGTAGTGAATTTTCAATAATTCATTTTCGTTGATATTCTTTAAAAAGAAGAACACTTGCCCAATCACCAAACGGTGTCCTTTGAAAAAAAAAAAAAAAAAAAATAAAAGTAAATGTATGTACATTTACAACAGTCTCTCAAAACTTCCTAATTTTTACAAGCTTTCAAAAATTAAGATTTTAAGGTCGAACAAAATGCACATATTTGTTTTAAGGCTTGAGAAAAAATATTAAATTTAATTTAGAAAAGAAAAGTACTACTCAATCTTCCTACTTTTTTTTTCTTATATATTCAGAACTAGCAAATTTGTTTTCTTAAAATTATGTTATGACTATATTTTAAAGCTAGGGTAAAGTCGGGGGATATTAAAAAAAAACATTAGTGAAAAAATGGAGGGTGATATGGCACCTAGTCGAGGGTGATATGGCACCCTATTTCTTCTTGATATTTTTTTTTGACACTTGTTGCATGTGTTGTTGAAAGACGTACACGAATCATGAGACCAAAAGTGACATTATGATTACTACCTTATTCGCACTTTTCAGCCAATCTGAAAGCTATTTGCCAAACTTTTAGGTTCTGGTCATTTAAGAAGCCTTCTTAATATAGTGAAGTGTGTAGGGAATCGCAAAATGCTTAGGTACTGCTTTTTTTTACATTCAGCAGCTCCAACGGCTGCTGTGATCTGGCTTTGAGTGCATTTGGCCTCGTTTTCTGATGTTTTTTGTAAATACAATTGTCAGTTGAAAAATTAGTAGGTTCAAAAGTAGATGGGGGGGAAATGGCACCGGTGCCATATATTCCGAGGTTTTGGGTGCCATATCCCCCATTTGACTACAATTCTGTTTTCTTCAAATGACACGAATAATCACGTTTACTTAGTTATTGCAATGAGCAAACACAAAAATACAAGCGTTACCGTTCTTTTTGTGTTAAAATGAACCCTCGGCGTCAAATACTTTTGGAACCACACGTACAACAATCTTACACAAAAAAACTTTTCGCTCAAATTGAACAAACTTTTTTGTTTGTCCATTTTTTAAATTTAAGTGGCAATGGCTACTGCGGATCCGAATGCATCCACTGAAAACTTACGTCAGACTATTATTTTGCTGTTTTTGCTTTGAAAAGAAGTCATTAAGTTGGAGATATTGAAAGGGTGCCATATCACCCGACTTTACCCTAAATAATTTCAACTGAGGTGAAAGAAATTTCCTGTTATTATGGTTTATAGAAATTTAGATTCAAGATTTTTTCGAATAAAAAAAAAAACAAAGACATAATGTAAAAACAAACAAAATTGCTAAAAATAGACAATAGACTGATGAGAAAAAATGGCAAAAAAAGCACTAGTGGCTAAAAAAGTCAAAATTAAAAACATATATTTGGAATCAGGGGGACATAAATCGTGTTTGGTATTTGTATAAAGTCTATACTTTCTTACGATAACGCAAAAAACTAAAGGCAAAGTTAGGAAAATCCGTTCCTTGATAATAACTCAAGCAAGAGCTTACATTTTTAATGTATTAATAATATAATTTAATAGTTTATTATTATGATCTTGATCGACAAGACCATAATAATTAGGTGTGACCCTGTGCTGCATTTCAATTTACAAGGATTATTCAACAAAAACTATTTCTTCATAAAATTCAAGATATCTGAAGTTCCAGTACAATCTTTTTGCAACTCCATATTAAGAATAATAAATGCAACTATACAAGTAGATACCTACATTGCAGGTATGACTCACATTTGAGATTAAATCTTTTAATCTGCACGTTACTGCTCTCATTTTCTTAGTTTTACTCAAATTCTAAAACTGAGTGGATTTTAAAATTCAATTATTATTATTTTAATTCAGTTCCCAGTATCTTTTGTTTAAAAAAAATCAAACAATTTTGAATTGAGTTGTCATTGTTAAAATATGCACCAAAATTTCGATGTAAATAGATTTAACAACAACTATATACAAAACCACAGTTTGTGGAATGTTCTCCCATTCAATACTTTTAAATGAAACCAATCTTGAGTTTAAAAATCCATTGTGTACTCGCTGCCACTGATAATTCGATTTCATTTAAACTATCATTAAGTCTCTTGTGTGTATAGCCATCCATTCAGCCTGCAAATATCTAAGCAATTTTAGGGCTGAAAATCCAAAATGAGTTTCAAGCCGTATAGATACTTTAAGTCTAAGTTGATCAGAAATTATACAAGGTAACAGCAACAGGCGCGTAGCAAACCACAGTCAGAACTGATTGCCTTCTTAAGGCGATAGTAAATTTTTCAATAGATAGTGTAAAAACATTTAGCAACGTTAAAAAAAAAAAAACAAAATAAACTAATTTTTAGGTGTGGATGAATTTTGTAATTTTTGTGTTGTGCATAATAACCTTATTTTTTTTTTAATCAACGCGAGGTACATAATATGTAGGTACGTTCTTTACACCTATGTTTGCAGTTTTTGCATCGGAGTACAGTGGTGCCTTTGGTGCTTTTTGGCGTCAAAATTCATTTGCACGGCCATTTCTTGACGAAATTTCATGAAATTTGGTATACTGAAGGATATTAGTAGGTATAGAGAACATGAAAATGCAGCCAACTTTTTTTTATTCAAAATGGCGGCCAGAATAAGTCTTTAAATTGCATTTTCTTTTTCAAAATAGTATAGGTATCTTAGACTTAGAACTCAAAGATTCATATTCCATAAGAAAAAAATCAAAAATTTTGAAAACAAAGTCCAAAAAGTGCCAAATTAGTAAAACACACTTTTAAACGTCTTATTACGCTATTTCATGGATTTATTTTTAAAATTAGCACAATTTTGACAACTCTTCTATTTATGTTTCATACAAAATTGAATAGTTTGGGGTTATATGGTTGCCAACTAAGATTTTAAGTAAATATGAGAATACATGATAGAATGAAAAATTTCAATGTTCAATACAACTGAGAATTAATTTTTTCGGTGAACCAAAATAAACTTTTCGAATAGATTTTAATATTCTAAATTTAAATCCCTAGTCGAAAAAATTTCATCAAGATGTGTATCAGGAATCAAAAATGGTAGGTAAATGTATACAGGATGGGTTCAAAACTTTCTATAAAAAAATTCGTTAAATCATTTCAAGAACAGTTAAATTTTTTTGAATTTTTTAATACATTTTAGTTAAGTTACTGGAACTATAAGAGCAAGTCCCTCATTACAGTCACATAAATTCATTATCAGGTGTGACAAATTTAACACCTGATCGGGCGGTTAAGGTAGACGCTACGCTACTGGCGTATAGCAGCCCAACACTCCCGACCATCACGGCTTTGTCAAATGGTTCCAACCTGAGTAGCGCAAGTGCACACGGCGCGGCTGCTTAAGACTTAACATGGAATATTCATGTGGTTATTCTCCGTTTGCAACCGCTGCGCTGCTGCTGGCAATGGTCACCTCGCCATCACTTTAAGATACATTTTTTTCACTTACTTAGGAGGTAGAAGAAAATTTTCTTTTCTTCAGTTTGTTACCGAAACGCATACGATTCAGACGCAGATTGTAACTTGTCTATTCGCTCTTTAGCTCTTATTGGTGTACTGAGTCTATAGTAGCTACTACTTATTTACAATATCTTTTTTTTTCTCAAAAAGTATCTTAAAGGTACACATACAAATCATAATTCTTTTTTATTTGTTTTTTGTTGTTCTTCGTGGAAAAATACCTTAATTACAAAATATATAGTATTGAAATATAACACCGCATGTATTAAATATTCATTAATGATAGTAGATATAGTGAAAGTTATTAAAAAAGAAAATTGTACGGAAAGCTACATTTTTACCTGTATTATTTTGAGTGCCAGTGCTATTAACACAATATGACAATATTTCGTCCTTTTATCGTGATAATTGTTTAGATACGTTAAGTTGAAATATTTCAGTGCCACAAAAATAAAAACAATTTGGATATCAATTTGAGGATTTTCGAAAAGGTTTGTACCTATACCTTTTTTCCTATACTTTAAAAAATGTTTTTTTTTTTTTCTTATTTGAATCTGGGTCAAAACTTCAATTTGCGTGCAAAAATTTATGCTCCAACTATTTGCGAATTTTCCAATATATCTTTCCACATGAGAGACCATAAAAGTAGGGAACATATAACCAACGTTAACACTTTTTTCTTTCGATTTCATTATTGCTTTCGGACTTTCTTGTAAATTAATGACGTATAGTTATTTTATTAAATTTATCTTTGCGCAAAACTTAACATATTAATGCATCATTATGTTTGATGCTGCAATATAGTAGGCAGTAGATAGATATATAAAAACAGCAGATAAATAGATAGATGTTCCGGTTTGTTTCTTTTTCTTTAAGAATGGTTTGAGAATGATGAAGAACTTCTTGGATTTTTCTTACTCAAATAATGAATAATGTAGCTAAACTTGTTTGGTTTTTCAGTATTCTTTTTTTATTTTTGCAATCTAAAAGAAACTGTTATGACGTTATCTAAATAATAATAAATACAAAATATTGCAAAATCGGAAATGAAAAATAGGAACATTTAAATGTAATTTACAAAAAAAAAACTTTAGATTTTTATAATTATTGTAAATCTTACTTAAAGTTAAATATATTTTATTTTACGGTAAATGGGCATAAGTCGAAAATGACCTTTTTAAGGAAATAGCGTAGAAAGAACCTGTACTTTTCTGGCACTTTCCTTTTTATTTTGATGGTCACGTTGTAAAAGATTATTGTTGTCAATTTTCACTTACATCCCATGTTTTTAAAAACTTCTTGAAAATCGAGAAATTTTGACTCTTGCCGTAATACCATATAGATTTAGTAGATTTCACCATACATTGACATTGTTTAATCGCTGCTACAAATCTTGAATATTTGCATTTTTGAGTTGAATGTTGTTGATTTTAAAATTACCACTTCCACTTCAGAATTTATTTTTGGATTTTAAATAAAAAAAAAACAACAACAACAAATTTGGACTTCTTTAAATACTATTATTTAAGTTCTAATAACTACCAGTATAAGAAATATATTATTTAACATCATGCTTCATCAAAAAAAACTAGTGAACAAGTGTTTTTTTCTGAAAATATTTAGTTATAATATAAAAATAATAATTATGTGGTTCAAAATGTTGAATTTTTTTTATAAAGAACAAAAATAAAACACATTTATGTTTAATATGTAGGTACTTTGAAACGTAACGTTTAATGTTTTGAAACGCAAAACAACCATTAACAAATTCGACTTTGATTTTTTTTCAAAGTTTATTTTTTAACTTTAATTTTCGGAAATTTAAACTTAAAACTATGACACTACCCGTCGCGCTGGGCATTTCGATAAGTTTCCACTTATCGTGCTCACAGGCTTACTGACTTTTTGTGGGTGGGTGTTGTTGTTGGTTTTTGAACTGGAATGACAGCTTTTTAAAAAAATTTACAATTTAAATTGGCTTAAAAAATCGAAATAATCGTCAAATGCATTATTCTTTCAATACAAAAGTATATAAGAAAGTCAAACGGGCCGTTTCAGAGAAATTTTTTTCACCGACTTCGAGAACAGAAAAACGCTTTTAAAGTTTTTTGAACCATATGAACTAAGTTAAAATGTCTTTACAAACACGCTAATTTCTCCGAAACTATTTGCTGGATGCGAAATTTTTGGAAAATATTTTTAAAGGCAGGTACAACATTCAAAATTAAAAAAAAAAAAAAAAAAAAAATCGATTTTGAAAACTACAAGTGAATATAAAATTTTTGTTTTTTTTTTAAACCTTATTGGAGACAACGTTGTTTTCTATGTGTTCTTGAGAAGTTGATGATCAAATTAATAAACCAAACAAAGCTTTTTAAAACGCTTATTTTGCAAATGTTTTGCATTTCAAAAAGTGAGTGCTGGAAATGTCATTAATTGGTTGAATAATTTTAAACAAACTTTGGTCATTTCAAAATCAGTTGTTTAATTAACTTTGAACACATTTTTTCTATTATATTTTTAGAAAATTGGTCATAAATTTAAATATGCAATTAGTTTTAAGATTTGCATACATGGCAATTTTTTCATTACATTCCATAAGGATGTTCTTCTAATTTCTGAAGTAATCTTGTTTTTGCCAATCATTATTTAGCTTTAAAAATAATGAAATATTAGAAAACCATTATAAAATTTTAACTTAGTTACCAATATACAGATTTCTAAAAAATGTTAACGTTAGTTCAACATTGGTTTTTTGTTTTTCTTAAATTTATCAAACGATATATATATATTTATGAAGAAACTTTAAAAAGACAAAATTACAATAAAAATCTACCTGAGGCACAAGTCAAGTTCTTATTATATGTTGTAAATGTAAATTGTACATGCTCCCGTAACCATAGTTCAAGTAGTCTTACCTGTGAAATTACATATTTCAAGACAATATTCTAATGCAATATTACTTTTTCTTCTTCTTTTCCATATTTCTCTATTCAAATCACGCTTCATTGAAAGAAAAGTGAAAACATCAAATGAAAACATTTCGAAAACAAAACAAAAATTACTTTCAATCACGTAGTTCCGACAACAAACCATATTCGCAGTTGGAGACTTCATGGCAAACACTCTTTCAATCACACCCGCTCATGATACTTTTCGTTACGCACACCTAACTTAGTCACAAAATTAATGAATCAAAGTTGCAAAATAAAAAATATCTTACATTGCCACAAACGTCCGAACCATATCACCAGCAATGAACGAAAAAAAATACCAAAAGTGAAAAAAATTTAGTGCTAAAATATCAATAAAATTGTACGCCGCCATACGAGTAAGTAATTATTACCTATCGTCTTTATAAAAACAAAAACAAAAAAAACGTCTTAGCCGGACAAACAAAATTTGACCGAGTTTTTTTGATTTGCACATAGTAGAGGTAGGTACTTGGTACTTGACTATGTAAGTTAATGGGGATTTCACTTTCATTCTCCACGATCTGCATTTAAATTCCACGAATTTCGTTGACTTTGGCCAGAAATGTTCATAAGCGTCTGGAATTCGAGGTAAGCTATTATGCGTGTCCGATACAAAATGTGAGTGCAGTTGGTTAATTGTTGTTGGCATTTGATTTTTATTTACGATATGACTAATTTCGAAATTGTCTTTGAATGGATTGTAAGTTAAAGCAGATAGAAAGTATAATTTTTTTATTGTCATTTAGTTCAATTATACAAAATTGGTTTTATATGAGCCTCAAAGCATGTTATTTAATTTCTCAAATATTTAATTGTTTTTATTGTGTATTTATAAACGTTTATCTTAGGAGTGGTTTTTGGTATTAACTCACAAGAACAAGACATTTTTTTTTATTAAAATCGAACTCAAAAAAATGTACAACATGCCTCCATATGTTGGAGTTGGAATGTAATCTCCACTTTTCTTGTGAAAGTTTTTTTTTTTTATTTTTTCTAATTTGTTGGTTTTCTTTATTATATGGCTTGTGATGTGAGTGAATACTGTGAAGTCCACTGCACTATGGTCATCAAAAAGAGTAATTACTTATTTCGAAATTGGAGTAATATTTTCGATTTTTGTGTATTTTTTTTGGAAGAAGAAGAAAGTGAAATTTTTTTAATGGTCGGTAATGCAACCTTGATAAAGATGGGGTTAATTATGTTGTAGATGAAATGATTTTTGATAAAAAGAGAAAATATTTGTTTATTTAACAGCAAAAAAATGATTGAGTCTGAGAGCTCTTTAGACGTTCTTGTTGAATTCTTTATAGTTATTTGAATTTAAACGTAGTGTTTCGCAGTGAAGGCCGTCGATATTTGTGGCATGATTTTGTGCATCGTCCTAACGTTGAGTCACACATCAATATGTAGCGATACCCATTTGCCGTGGGAGGGGTATTTTGTGTGATGTTTCTTTTTCTCGTAAATAAAACTAGTTCTGTCTTAAATGATTTGACACGAGTGGCACAGTTAGCTCCGTGAAGCCAGAACTGCGATCTCAGAATTTTATGGGACCTTGAATTTTTCAGTACAAATTTTTTTTTTTTTTTTTTTAACATCTCCTAAACGTAGGGTGTACAAACGACGCACGATGTTTGGTGTACGTAAAGAACTCGAGGTGGACAAACGACAGAAATTTGAGTTTTTTTGAAAAAAAGTAATTTTTGGGAATTTTAGGGGACTTTGAATTTTTCAGTAGGTGCAAATTTTGTTTTTTAAATATCTTTTAACCGTAGGGTGGACGAACGATAATTTTTTGTTTGTATCCATTTCTCGAGGTGGAAAAACGATTGCTTTTTAATTTTTTGTTTGTATCCATTTCTCGAGGCGGAAAAACGATTGCCGTTTGATTTTTTGAAAAAAAAGTAATTTTTGGGGACTTTGTAATTTTCAGTAGGTGCACTGTGGTGTATGCGTATTTTTAGAGTTGCTATAAAAAAAATTCTTTTTGAATTATCTCCTAAACAGAGGGTACACAAATTTGAGCGTTTTAGACGATTTTTCATTTTTCAGACTTCCTAAAAAATAAAAAGAATTAGCTCTAAAATTTTTTTGAAGGGCGGACAAACGAAAATTTTGGGTTGACAAACATGGACAAGCGGTAGACAAACGAATTAGACAAATTTGGTTCAAACATTTTGAGGTCGCAGTTCTGGCTTCACAGAGCTGACACAGTTGGTGAGCTCATCAGAAGCTGTTTCTTGAAGATCTCGCAGGATCGGTCGGAACAAATTTTCCTGAGGCCATTATCACGACATGTGTCGTCACGACTTTTATGATAATGGATTATTTTTCAAACTTGAAGTGCATTTTTCGTTGACTTATGGTTTTTTTATGTTACATAAATACGCCATTCCAAGCACGAAAGTCTCAATGAAAAACTAGTAAGTTTCAGGTCATTTTGTTTACGAATCGACATTGCTAATTTATGTATGTCGTTTTTAAAATAATAGATTCATTCAAGTGAAAGAGGATAGACATTATATTTTAATTGAACTTTTAATGACCTATCTATAATTTCAGAAGAAAATAAGTTCTTCGTTCATTACTCACTCCAAATGTACTTATATAAACCTATTCATTCAAATGCAAAATGAAAGTAAAATACTACTCATACTAGAATTAAATTTAACAACAAGGTTTAATGCAGTCATCATACAAACTTGTCAGCACCCATTCACATAACATAATTGTAGACTATACTTAAATTCACTTTTATTTTACTCTCATATATTATTAGATTAGTCTTTCCAGCGCCACTTTAATGTTGTTTTTCAAACTATTTAAGAATACATATCTTTGAGTTCAATTTGCGGCAACAATCTGGTTTAATATTCCATACAATGAGTCGTGATTGTGCCAGAGAAGAAAACTAACCTTGAAATAATTTATTTCAACTTATAGACCGAGAGCCAGCGACCTAAAGTTTGCAGGTAATTGCTTAGTATTCACCCCTATGAAATATGTTTAAGGACATCCCCAGGCATGTTACTGCAAAAGAAAAAATCTCGTGAGACGTGGCAAAAACAGTCTGCCAAGCACTTGAATGTGAAAAAAATTTTAAATTAAGAACTCGACCTTAAATCAAAAAAAAAATATTTAAAGAGAACGGCAACACTTACAAAACTAAACGATACCTTTTTTTAAAGGTAAAAAGGTATACTACTTTTTGGTTTTTATATAAATGTTTTTTGATGAATAGTTTTTGAAACAAAAAATTTCAAACTCAAAATTTTGAAAAAAAATTCAAAAAAAGTTCAAACAGTTTTTTTTTTTCATAAAATTTACCCAATCAAGTATTATTTTTTTTTTGTTTTAATTTCTCTTATATATTTTGAGTCAAACACCGAAAACTAGAAGTCAAAATCTCTTTTACTTTTCGAGAAAACTGAAAATTACCAAACCTTCTATTTTTTCACCAACGCCAAAATTACGGCTATTAATTATGTCTTTCAGAAAGGAAGTAAGATGTTCACGGGTTTTATTGCAGGAATCGTTCAATGGGTTATAAAAAAGATAAAACCGCGGAGTGCTATTAAATGAGAGGGTGGGAACTGGAGATAGGGGTGCAAAAGCCCCCTTTTTGGTTTTTTCAATATATCTCGTAAACAAAGCATAATTTTGAGATATTGTTCTTAACAAATTTTGTAGAGAATTAAATTTCCTATAATAATAATGTTTTTTAAAAATTTATAAAAAAATTTCCTTACCAAAACAGTCAAAACAAACAAAAAAAAAAATTTTTTTAAATTAATTTTTTTTAGTTTTTTTACTTTTTTGGTTGTGTATTAAGTCATATGAAATATGTTTAAGGACATCCCCAGGCATGTAACTGCAAAAAAAAAGTCTAGTCAGCCGTGGCAAAAACGGTCTGCCAAGCACTTGAATGTGAAAAAAATTTTAAATTAAGAACTCTACCTTAAATCAAAAAAAAAAATATTTAAAGAGAACGGCAACACTTTCAAAACTAAACGATACCTTTTTTTAAAGGAAAAAGGTATACCACTTTCTGGTTTTTATATAAATGTTTTTTGATGAATAGTTTTTGAAACAAAAAATTTCAAACACAAAATTTTGAAAAAAAATTCAAAAACAGTTCAAACAGTTTTTATTCCAAAAAATCTACCCAATTAAGTACTAACTTTTTTTCCAATTCTTATTTCACTTATATATTTTGAGTCAAACACCGAAAACTAGAAGTCAAAATCTCTTTTACTTTTTGAAAAAAAAAACTAAAAATATCGAAAACTGTGTTTTTTGTGTTTGACTGTTTTGGTAAGGAAATTTTTTTATAAATTTTTAAAAAACATTATTATTATAGGAAATTTAATTCTCTACAAAATTTGTTAAGAACAATATCTCAAAATTATGCTTTGTTTACGAGATATATTGAAAAAACCAAAAAGGGGGCTTTTGCACCCCTATCTCCAGTTCCCACCCTCTCATTTAATAGCACTCCGCGGTTTTATCTTTTTTATAACCCATTGAACGATTCCTGCAATAAAACCCGTGAACATCTTACTTCCTTTCTGAAAGACATAATTAATAGCCGTAATTTTGGCGTTGGTGAAAAAATAGAAGGTTTGGTAATTTTCAGTTTTCTCGAAAAGTAAAAGAGATTTTGACTTCTAGTTTTCGGTGTTTGACTCAAAATATATAAGAGAAATTAAAACAAAAAAAAAATAATACTTGATTGGGTAAATTTTATGAAAAAAAAAAACTGTTTGAACTTTTTTTGAATTTTTTTTCAAAATTTTGAGTTTGAAATTTTTTGTTTCAAAAACTATTCATCAAAAAACATTTATATAAAAACCAAAAAGTAGTATACCTTTTTACCTTTAAAAAAAGGTATCGTTTAGTTTTGTAAGTGTTGCCGTTCTCTTTAAATATTTTTTTTTTGATTTAAGGTCGAGTTCTTAATTTAAAATTTTTTTCACATTCAAGTGCTTGGCAGACTGTTTTTGCCACGTCTCACGAGATTTTTTCTTTTGCAGTAACATGCCTGGGGATGTCCTTAAACATATTTCATAGGGGTGAATACTAAGCAATTACCTGCAAACTTTAGGTCGCTGGCTCTTAGACTATTACACGGTGGGTATTTAATACAAACGGGGGTAGAGATTATTTCATACGGATTTGATTTTATGTGAGTCACGAAAATTGTTTTACAATACTTCATCCGTCCTTGAAGTCCTCTAAGAAGATTAACTTAAGCTTGTGTGTATGTACCTAAGTATTATGTGGGTTTATTACTCAATTTGGCTAACTTGATTCCTTATCAAAAAAAAAACTGAAAACAACTTCATGAAAATGAAAAATTCTAAAATAGACATAGTACATACATAAACGGATCTTAAAGTTATAATTTTGAAATAGCATGAAAATCCAATCTCACAAATTTTATAATGTACCTACATAAATGTGCAATTTTAAAGTATTGTTCCATAGCAAAAAAAAATTGCCAAAAAAATCCAATGAGATGAAATCCATTGTTAAAGCGTAGCTTGTAATTTAACTTAAACTTAAATGGACCGGAAATATTTTACTACTTCCGCCATCGTTGCTTTCGGGTTGAATTAAATATAATTGATATGGTTTTTGTGCGTAACACTTACACAACAACTGAACTTGTAGGAAAGCGAGTCCAAGCATCAGCCTAGGCTATTTTATTTCTATTAAAATTTTTAACCCATACTAAACAATACACAGACTAGATTTGATCGCCTGAAAAATAATAACGTCACTCAACTTTACCTACCTCGATATATATGTATAGTAAAATACAATTTCAACACCATCAGAAAACCGGTGCAAAAAAAAATAAAAAAGAAAAATGAATCGAAGCTGTAAGTATAGATAACACTTAAGAGATTGAGAGCGAAGACAAAAGATATCTTACATCCATGGTGGTTCCCTCTTAATGTTTCTTAAGCATGAGACAACCATAAGATTCACGTAGTCAATTTGCGAAGAAACTTAACTTGCCGATAGAGTCTAAGCAGAGCTTGTTGAGATACATTATCGCAACTTCTCAGAGTGTTCATATATGCACTCCGGCTATCGACCTGTGCCACTCGCGTATGTGCAACACAAGTGTTTGATTGAAATAAGTCTAGTCTTTGGTAGTTTTGTGTTTGCTCCACAATGCTGATCTCGAAATAAATTCACTCTATTCATGTCTTATTCTGTAGGTTTTTTTTTTTTTTATTTTCTTTAATTACAATCAAAGCTATTGTTGAAAATAATTTTGTTTTTTCTGCAAACACGCCAAAAATAAATAAATATAAGCTAATTTCTTTTCTTTTAATATAATGACTTTTTTTTGTGAATAATGGTGTTCAGAGGCCAAATACCTTTTTCATTCGTTTTTATTATGGTAAAAGTAATTTTAATTATAATAATTATACTTGTTACTTTAATTAATAAATAAAATCACACTGAATTATGTAAATATATAAAGCATTTTCAAGGTCCGAGAATAATTCAGATGTATTGGAAAAAAGCTAATGTCTTATCTTAAGCCTAGTACGCAGACCGAGTTTAATTTTAGCTCCCATTGAAAAAATTAACTCAAAAATTTAGCCAACCTAACAACGATTAAATAAACAACGCCGAGGACTAGATTTTTTCACAAAACCCCAGAAATTTTCAATAAAAAATGTATTTCATTTTGAAAGCGAGCCCTTCGACCGATATTTTATATATTCCCTAACCCAGTAAATTAATTTGTTCTGAATTTTAAGCACAACAACTTTTAATAAGTTGGTCCACTGTGTGCTGTATGGTCTTAAAATTTAGCTATGGACGTTTCCACAGTTACGGGTGTGACTAATTTACTCATAATTTTATTAATAATAATTCATCAAGAGAATTAAACTTCCTTCTGTAGGTTATATGTAAAATGCGTAGCATGATTAAATATATATTTAATTGAGTTTTAATTTCCAATTTAGATGTGTCACAAGTGTGACCTTAAAAATATCTGATATTCGAGTAAGAAATCGCATCTGAATGTTTGTCTTTAGTATCCGTTGCACAAAGAGACAAAGTGATTATAAAACATATGAAAAATATTCGTTTTAAATATTTAATGGGTGTGATTATTCAGCGTTCCGGGTGTGACAATTGGTATCATATATTGAATTTTAAAAATGAGTTAAATTTTTTTAAATAAAAAAAATTAAAAACCAATCATTAATCTTAAAATTTAGAACCAAAAGAAAATGTATAGATTGTACAATTTTTTCTTTCTCCAATAAATTATCAACAAGAAAATGCGATGTACATACTTATTGGTATAAAAACAAAACAAAAAACTGTACGTGGTCATGGACAAGTAACTGCACAGTAACTAACTATATATTGTGACACAATAGTCTTTTTCATTTTCTTTATGAAAATGAAAGTTATACGCTATTCTAGATGAATAAATTAACAAATAATAAAATTAATGTTCTGGCACTTAAAAGTCACATCGCATAAAATGAAAGGGAAATTAATGACCCCATCTATAGCTGTTAATTAGTTTATGAAATTTTCATATGTATATCACTTCTTAAGTTCATAGTGAAAGCATGAAAACAAAACACAATATGATATGTCTTTTGAATTCCGGTTTAACATAAATTTATATTTATTAGCGTTCGTGGTATAGTATGGTCTGGATTTTCTAAATTTATTAAGCCTTTAAGTTTAATAGCATCATGGATCAGACATCAAACAAAACATTTGTAATTGAATTTAAATTAAGCATTGCAACGGTACTTAAATAAATACATTGAAAATTGGCTACAGATCGGCTGAAATTAATTATATAATATTTTTTAGATAAATATTTATTCAAAAAACTGTTATCTACCGATTAACATTTTTTGTTTTTAAATCACAACGTGAAGATAAATTTTCCAAAGGAAACACAGCTAATATGACCCTGAGAACTATAAAAGCTATAGAAAAAGCTAGAACTGTCATGAAAACGGACTATATTTAGAACAGCTTTCAATTCAATTCAAGACTCTTTGTATGATTATGAACCTTTAAAACTATTATGCACATTTAAACTGTTCTAGTTAGAGTTTTAAATTACCAACCTAAAATAAATCTATTAGAATAAGTGCAAAACTAATTCTTTCTATTTGTTCTTCGTTATTTACCATCAATCAACTCTTCAAATGAACTTATTTCTACCAAATGGCCTTTACCATCACTGATTCAAATGCAAAAAAAATTACATAAAATTGAAAAAGCTAAGAATGTAAATAAATTTATTGCTATAAGTATATAAATTAAAAATATGCCAAAGTAGTAATTTTATTATTTAAATCACAAATAAATTGAGCAAGTAAACGTTATATAGAATGAGGACCTACGTACAATTAATATTCCATTGTTTGTCATTGATGTATTTAAAATATTCACATAGACTTCAGATGTCCCACATACCACCTCTGCCTGCTACCAGTTTTGATTCAATGAATCATTTGCAGACTTTGTTGATTCATATCTCCACCAGAGTATGAACGTATTGGCTTAGCCTACAAATATAAGCATCTTGGAATGTGCTGTATAGCCTAGAGTCTAAGTACTTTTATAAAAAAAAAAAACACAAAGATTGATATAGCATATTACAATGCCTATGGTACAAATACCTACTTTTGCCACCATATTAAACCGTTTAATTGTTTCATGCAGCATTAAATTCGAAAACGATGTGAAGCTTCAATTTGCGTGGTTTCATATCAATGTCGTTGGGCAACTACCCAAACAGTTTTTCTTCTATTACAATGGTCTAAATGTATTACACAATTTACATCGTCTTTTTACTTAAATGAATGCCATTTTTTTAAAGTTTTTTTTTTTTTTTTTATTTTAAGCACGTACCATCAACGGTTGACATATTCTTTTCAACAAAAACTTATAAAATTAAAAAATATATAAATAAGTGAATTTTTTTGTCATTACATCGCTCTTTTGTGATAAGATTGCAAAGGAATTTCAGTAACGACCATCATACCTTGGAAATTTCATTATACATTTTAGTTCACAAGACCGTAGCATAATACACACAATCACGTAACTGCATTTTATTAAATTGTGGCACTCACTGGTGTATAGTGAATCGTACCTCTATAAACCACAAAATAGAAGCAAATACCTATGCCGTTGACGAATGAACCACAACTTGATTTGTGCTGGGTACATCGGTTCCCATTCAACTTTTTTCTTGCGTGACAAATTATTTTTTTTTTATTATTCACTTTTTGTATTCTTCAGCTGCATCGTTGAATTGAAAAAAAAAACTTTATTTATTATAAAAAAAACAGCACATTATGACTGTGGTTTATTTATCATGTATCTAAACTGCAAGTTTATTTGAATTAATTAAAAATTACATTTGCTGATTTTTTTATAAGAACTTCTACAAGACCACCTATTGTTCAGTAGTTAAGTGGAAATTCTAATTTTTAATGCAAAAATATTAGATGTATTTCTCTTCATTTGTTCTTCTAAATAATTTAATTATAACCAGATTACGTCGTTGTGTTTAATTTTAAGAAAAATTTTAGCAAGAAAACTCTATTTTATAATAGAAGTTCATAGATTTTTTTAAAACAAAAGAGCTGATGCACGAACTCGAAATCAGAGTTTTTCTAATTTTTTGCATCTATGACATATTCATTCCGGATTAATTAAGAACGATTTATTAAATTCATCTTATTGTTCTACAAATATTAAAACACCATTATTAGCTACGTTTATACATTAACGATTACGTGATGAACATCGAAAATAAGAAGAGTGCGTGCATACATAATTTTCATTACTTTTCTTTTCTTTGGTGTAAACTTTGGTGTTCCTGTTATGACCTCGTAAAGCTTTTTACATGAAAATAGTTTAAACTAGAGGTCTGGTTATTTTTCAAAATAACTAATATTCCAAAAAGAGTGACACTAATGTTAGACTTTTACATAACTCAAAAGGGAATTTCTACATAAACAATTGGGTTTGTTTGATCTCAATGGAAAAATAATTGGGTAGAATATTTTCTATTCAAAGATTATATATATCACAGTACTAGCATGCCTTCTCATTATTTTGCATTTGTCTTACAAGAAAAAGTATAAACACAAATCAAGCACACCTCCCAACGCCACTTTCGCCTAGTAACTTTTAAGTGCTTGTCAAAACAAATAGTGCATAGTTTTAATAACTATATTTACATTATAAAATAGCACCTTCATTTATTCTTAAAACTCATTAACTTTACGATACCTATTCATAACTTGAAAATAAAATTTAATATAATATCTGCATACAAGAAGTGGAATCATCAACACGACAAACACGTTTTCAATAGAATTCGTTTTATGGCCAGCAAAGAGTAGCAACAAATAACTCTATTGCTCGCCAACGTACACTGAGGGGTTTGGCCGCCGCCGCTTATATTGCTGCTGCTGCTCATTGCCATATAACTACTATAAAGTCACAATCGATTTCGAAGAAGAGAAAGTAAATTTCAATTGCACTTTTACAACACTCCAAAACAACATCGACATAGAGTAGTAGACGCTTTTTCACTATTAGCTTTTGTGTGTAATTTCCACCTGCACTGGCCGCGGCGTCGTCGTCACAGTTCATTGCTCAAACTGATGCCCATATATGAATATAAAATAATGTATATCTGTACATTCATCACCCATGAACTTCTGAAGATCAAGGTTGGATGTGTGTAAGTCCGAAACTCAGTGATTGAATGGAAATAGTATCCACTTCCACTATCACTTTCATTTCTCTTGTTAAAAGATATTTCCAGTATATACTCAAACAGATATGTTAACAAATTTGGGTCGGCCGCCGCTACTGCTATTTGAGCAGCCATTCGGAAAAAAAATTAAATTAAATCCCTTTCATCCCAATTGTATCCAAGAAGCCAGGTACTCGTACAATCAAGATAATGGGTTACAACCTCAGGTAATGACCACCTTCAAGCTTATGTATATGCACTTAAGAAAAATGAGACAGTTTATGTCGAGCTTGATGATTGTCCATACTGAAAAGAAAGTGAATCTTGACGACAAGTTATTGTGTCTTACTCAACAATAATGTAAAGTTCATTGGCTGTTACCAGTACTACGCCTTAATGTAAGCCTTTTGACAAACTATACAGATCCGCATTTTCTCTTTTTCTCATAAAAAAAAAATGTAAACGATTGTCTTGTAATTAGTAAAGATTTAGTATTTTTAGTTTTTTTTTTTATGATGTTTCTGTTTGTCTTCGTGCTACAAGTATAATATGTTGTTTATTTTTCGCAACTTACCATCACGGTAGGGTAACCAAGTTGTTCATCTGTCATGGTTGATGAAATTAATCTTCACTCAAATTCTTGCACTTATTTCTTTAAGTTGAAACAAAAATTTTTATTCTGCGCATATGAACACCATATTAGAGTGCATACCATTGTCACGAGAAGAAACAAAGTAAACGACCTTGTTAAATATTTAAGTATTTTTCCAAGCTTGAAATAGGTTAACTTAGGTATTTGATGTTTATTCGGCTTTATTTTCAATCGAGCTTTAAAAATACAAAACAGGTCAGAATCTCCCTGATTTTATAATTATTTAATTTTTAAGGTCCCATAGCTGATTTAGCTTTGTAAATACCTACTTTTCCTCGTACAACTCATATTTTTTAAGGAAACCAATACTTTTCTTTAAGACATTCTATGGCTTCCTTACGTTCTTTGTCTAACGTCGTTGAACAATTTTGGCTTGCTTATACTTCAATCATATCATTATGGTTTCGTTTGCCACATTCCGGCACCTACCCAAGAAAATATTTTGCATCTGGGGTAGATAAATTTTCAATTTATTTTACAAATGGTATCACAATGTCGGTCCAGTTGTATTCTCTTATTGTAAAGACGTGATGTGAAAATGTTACCCAAGCAAAGTAGGTAAAGTAGGTCTTTCATAATGTTCTTGCGGAAGTGCAGTAGCAGTAGGTATCTATTTGTTTCTTGCGGAAACGTTGATTAAACTTACCCACAAAACCTTCAAAACAAGAAGAAACTATAAATACTCAATGGTAGATGAAGATATTGAATTTTGTTGCACATTTTAAGTGCGCAGTATTGTTGAAGCAAGTAATTATTTTTGTTTATTGCATAAATATCTAGATTTGCATTTTCATACTAAACTCTATTTAGATGTTCTATTAAAATTAGTAGTTGCAAAACATTAAATTTTTCGCGACTAGCGAAATCCAATTACATTAATAAGAGATTGGTTTTAAAAATTTTTTTGCTTTCAAATTACAGACCCCGCCATGAATCTGAAGATTCAACTTTTAACTGCATGTCTATGGCTTATAGTTCAATCAGCTTCAACTGCCGACAAATGGTCACGACAATTAGATGAAATAGGCCCTGGAACAGAAACATATGACTGGATACCAGTGGCGCAACCAGTCGATGCGAAAGAACGCGCCGGACGTGTCATAACTTATCAACAAAATTTTCCTCCTAATGCTGCATTTGGAGAAATACAAAAACCCCATCATGTCTCCCCGGCACAACAACAAGTTCAACCATTCGGGTTTCCCTTCCATTTTCAAAGATTCCCCCAACCCCAAACCCAGCAATTGCAGCATAACCAACCCCAACCACACCACCAGCAACCTATTCAACAGCAAAAGTTAAATCTTCCGCCACAGCAACCAACATCACAATCATTTTTCAAATTTGAAATGCCCTTTAATCGTGATGGTAATAGAAATCAAGACAGTTCGCAAGGTGTTCAAACAGGCTATCAAATACAACACTCGAACTTTGGAGCCCCAGCGCAGTCTTTATTCCATTCACCATTGTTTACTCAAAAGCAAGTATTTCCTCCAGAATTTCATCCAGTGCCACGGCCTCAGAGTCTTCTTCAACAAGCCTCAAAACCAGTTCAGCAGAATTTTATTGACGAGCCAATTAAACAATCCTTCCGCGAGCCTATCCCAACCCACAGCAGCGTATCATCAACTTCTGCTCCTCCAACTGCTTTTCCATTTCAACATAACTTCGAATTACAAAAGCCGGCTTCATTTCAATCCCAAGCACCATTCCAAGCAGCTCCATTATCGGCTCCAGCTCCGACTCCTGTGAATACACAACAAGATCAAGAAGTGCAGCTTTTATATGTTCCCTATGATACTCTGTACAATCAACAAAGGAATGAAAACTCCGCCTTCGAAAATTCTAAATTCAACCAAGAACCCAACGTACAACAGGTTAACCCCTATCAAATAAATGACTTCTATACTCCGGAAACTCTACAACCACAAGACCCTAACCGATTCATAGGTAGTACAACTTTAAGAACAACAACCACAACATTAAAGCCTACTACACCATTCCAAAACTATTTCAACCAGCAATTCACGACACCCAAACCAAAGCCTAAGGCTCATCAACCACCCTTGGCTATGTTTTTGCTTAAATCATCATCTCGACCAACCCAAAGTGACGTGGTTAATGCCTTGAGAAATGCTAAAACTATCGCAGTTTTAGACGCCCCAACATCTCAAGCTCCAACTGTGTTTGTTGGCCCAGCGGGCATGCAAACTCCAAACGGCTACGCCAAATTTGAGCTACCCTACCTTTCACAAATTGCACAAAATAGTAATATTGGAGATACATCTTTCTTCGTAGCTCCTTTGAGCTATCGTACACCTGCTGGTTTTAATAAAATATTATTGCCTGAACCTCATGTTGGATCAATTGTTGTTAATCGACAGAGAGAGACATACAATGATGTAAGGGGAACAAATCAGCCAGCTCCACAATACTCGAGTCGACCATCTCCAATTCCCCAAAATGAAAACTATCCACAATCACAGCCACAATATGAAAATTACAACAACGCACGGGGCTCAAACAAGCCATCTCTTCAACAATCCGACCTTTATAACAATGAAAGACCCTCAAACCAACGAACACAACAGCCACTAAGGGAAAATTACAATAATGTTCGAGGATCAAACCAATCACCAACCCAACAGCCTCAAAGAGAAAATTACAACAACGTTAGAGGTTCAAATCAGGGATCTCCAAATCAAAATGTCTTTATTACACCATCTCAAAATGAAATTCAGCAGTTCCCCAGTACGACACAACGCAATCGACCCGAAACTACGCAACGAATCAAAGCCACCACAATGAGAGAATACTATCCAGAAATAGTTCGTGATGTTCCCAAACCGGAAAGAAATCGCTATCCATATGAGGTCACAACCCAAAGACAACCTACGGCTCCCAGTCGAGGTCATAAGTTCTCTGAAATATCTACTCAGAAAAACTATTATCAAGAAGCTATTCAGGAAGTTACTTCTCCAAAGATCTACAAACAGGAACGTATCAAGCAAAAACGACCCGATTCTCAATATTCAGACAACCCAAGACCTTATGCAAATTTCAAACCCATTCCTAACAATATACCCGCTGAAGATTTTTACAAAGTTCAGCCAATAAAGACCAGCCCAACTACTACAAGCACAACGTCTACCACAACAACAACAACTTCTACGTCCCCTCCACGCACCTACTTTACCCAAACATACCCAACTAGCCCTCAAATCGACTTCCAAAGTACACGTGGTCAAGTCTATCATGGGCCTGAAGGCAATACCGGTGGAGATCGTTTCACCACGCGTCCCTCAAGTCAACAACAACAAGAACCTCAGCAAGTTTCTGACGAGGAATATCGTATGAAACAGTATTACCGCCAGCAAGAAGCTTTCCGTAACCGTCCTACCTACCCATCTACGACTCCTTCAAGGCCAACAGTTGAAAGTGTTCCCTATACACCGGTATCAGTAGATTACGACCGTGAAGTACGAATCCCATCTTCGACACCAAACTATTATACAACAACTACAACAACGCCTAGACCTGTGACACAACGGCAGAGGGTCACCTTCTACCATCCAACAACAACACCAACGTATGAAGAGAATAGTAATACAGTTCCCCCAAGTGAACCGGTCTTTGAGTTCTCTAGAGACCGAGATGTTCAGACTACACCTCCTCAACAAGAGGAAAAAACACAAGTGCCCGATAATCACAGACCCACATTTACTAATTCAAATCTCAATAACAATAACAACAACAACGAAATTTCAACTCAAGACGGATCTGAAGTAGAATATGAACCTAATCCCTATCAGTTACCATCTGAACTGCCACCACTTACTCCAAATCTTCCAGGACTTGTTAACGGACTTATTGATAAAGAGCGTCAAAATGCTTCCGAGGGAGAAACAACTGTGCAAATGGAATCAACAACAAAACCCACTACACCAATTCGACCATCAAGAAGGCCAATCAACAGAGTTAAGAAGCCAGTAGTCTCCAAAGTTTCACAATCAGTTTCGTATTCAAGTTCCGATTACTCAACAAGACGTCCACTCAATCGAACACGAAGGCCATATGCTGGAAGAAACTACACTACGTCAGCAACTTCAACAACTGAACGTTCCTCAACTACCAGATCACCCCTAATTCGTAACCCCAATAGAATAAGGTATAATCCAACACCTGAAGAACGCCAGTCTCTTCGAATTAAAAACAGAAAGAATGCATCTGGCGGAAAAAAAGACGATAACAGTGACGACCTAGAATACCAACGGGATGTCTTAAAACAGAATTATCCAGTTTTTAAGCCTGCAACTAGAAGAACAACAACAACTCCGGGTCCAATATCAACCGATAGACCAGTTTCGGAATCACAGCAAGTCTTCACTGTCACACCAAGTTCTGAGCAGAATTACGACGGGCTGATTGAGCCTATGCAGATAGCACAACAATACCAGGAATATCCGCAGACCAATTATGGGCCGGGATACTTTCCCAACGAAGAAGATACTGTACCAACCGAAGCAGTTCTCAGAAATGAAATCAGTCCGATATATTCAAGCACAACAACTACAGAAGAACCACAGGCAACAACACGAAGAACTCCATTCATCAGAAGAGGTCCAAGAATAAGAACAACAACAGAGACACCAACAACAAATGCTGCACCAACAACAGCTCCAAGTGAAGAACGATACACAGTAAGCTTATTTGTAATAACTCTGTCAACATTGTACATTTAATTGGCTTTAAAATTATAGGTTCGAACAAGAGCTCCTCCAAGGAGAGTTGTAAAAGTTCGCGCTCGTACAAGACGCCCTCATCCAGCATCCTCTACATCTACAGCTGCCCCTGAAGAGTCAGAAGACGAACCAGAACCATCTAAAGGAAACAATTTTAACAGACTTAATCGATTCAATCAAGACCTCTATCAGGATGAAGTAATTGATAAATTCTCTTAAAAATACCAAAGTAATCCTCTCTTTTCTCTTCTTAGATGGCCCAACGAAGACAGCGAATCAAGTCACAATTTCACTTAGAGCCCCAAGAATCTCAGTGGTCTCCGTCTCTTTCTGGGAAGTCCATAAACAACTTCCAGCCATTAACCCAGAAGAATGAGAAGCCAGTTCAAAAAACCTTTGAAAACGAACCAGAAATTGTAACTGCCAATCCAGACGCTGGAAAATCAGATTCCTATGTCTTTAACGTATCAGCTGGCTTCGGACCTACTGCAAATACTCATTTTAGTTCGAAAATTGAAGATGCAAAATCTTCAAACAACTCAAAGAAGTAAGTATCTTTCGATATCGAATTTTATACTTAATTGTACCTCTTTCTTCATTTCCTTTAACAGAAGCGAGAAATCTTTTGCTGACTTGCTTGAAGAAGTTATGTCAGACATTGGAAAGGTATCAGATGCCAAGTCAACCGATTCTGCCTACTTTGAGTCACAAAAAATGGATACTCATTTAAATAGGAAAGCCAAATGGAAGACCAATAATGCAAGTGCTGCAGAAAGTTTTGAGACCGCTGAGTCTCAAAATATAGGCACTCAGTTTTTCAACTCGCTTTACACCGGCAAAATGGAGAAATCTACAGCGTCTCACCCTGACGAAGTAGTTTCAACAACTTCCGCCAAGGTTGAGCCTATAGCTACTACGACAATTCCAACGGTAGTTGCAACTGAGCTCGAATCGGATATGATTACAATCAATCCAGAACCAGAGCCAGAAATCATGACAGAGTCTCTTGAAGAGTCCGAAGAACCACTTCCTACCACCTCACTTGAAAATATGCCTTTAGATACCGAGCCTGAGAGTATAACACGTCGTGTTGATGACTTATGGAATGTCGAAGATCTGGACACACAACCCAGTGTCTTTTCTGAAGTTCGAAAACAACTTAACGAGCTTTTTAAACCCGACGAAAATGAAGACGATGAGGATGAAGAAATCAAGGACTTTGTTCAACCACCTAAATACGAATACAAAAGCATACACCGAGTTCGAACTACTTCCGAAAGCACACCCATCAGTGATGCGTCTGCATTAACTGAAACACCACAAAATGGCAACGCGAACGTTTTCCACAAAAATCTAATGGAATCAGTGGTATATGCAACATCTACATCAACCAAAGAAGAAGCTCCAGAAACAGAAATTTGCTATAGGGGTCGCTGCATACGATCCGAAGATCTACCTTCTAATCACAAACTTCATTAGAAGCTCAAATCTAAGACTAAACAATTTAAGATTAAAGTGGTAGAGCTATTTATTCAAGAACTGTTACTACACATTACCTTTAAAAATCCGCATCATACTTTTAGTGGAGAATAATGCAAGATTTTGAGAGCCTTTTTTAAAGGTTTTCTGTGTGCATTTTTTCAAACTTGAAGAAAGTCATTTAATTTGTTTTATTTTTTTTTTTACCGAAACTTCTATCTGTTTTTATTTCTATTTTTTAGACTAATTTAGATATTTATAAACATAATAGTTTATAGCGGTTTTATTTCTGCTCAAGTAATGTTAAAAATTATAATTTAAAATTAGCTTGTTTCTAAGAGCATTCGATTATAGTATTAAGCCTAAAATTTTTTACCATTGCTGAAAAATAAAACATTATGATTAAAATAGTTTAAGAAATTAAATAGATAATAGACCTGTATATTTTTATAGAATAATTAATATAAATTAATAAAAACAAATACATACAAAAAAGTAGTATTTTTTAATGGAAGATCAAAACCATGAAGAATACGATAATAGCTTTATCAAATATATTAAACTTTTTCATGTTATGAGGAATTGATTGAACATACAAATCAAACCAAATATACGAAAATCTTAGCTGTTTACGCGTGCACTCTGGCGTATACGTGCTTTTTAGTAATTTATTGGATTTTTTTAAAACTTCATGTTAAAAAGTAGGGGTAGAGAAGATAGTTGATCATATATAACACTTTTGAGATTAGGTAAAAGTTTTGCCTCAGACTTAAGCCTTAACTAAAAAGTGAAAAAGTGGGAAATTTACAAAAATAAACATTTTTATTTCTTTCTAGAGCTGCTTGTTTTTTGGAAAAAACTACAAAAATTGTATTTTAAACCAAAAACTAAGCTTTCTGAATCATTATTTTTAATTTTGTGGTCGGAAAAACTGTCACAAAATGATTTGAAAATGTTCACTTTTTAACTTTTTGCAAAAAGTGGCCGTTGTTGACACAATGCCCTAGCTCCGAATATGCAAAAAATCAAAATCGAAAATTTTTTAATTAGGGCCTTTACGAGATTATGCGCAGTATGGCGTCCATGAGAGGTGGAAACATTCTTTGAAAAATAAAACCATTAGTATAGCCTTAAACTACGTTTCCACCTTCCCAAAATCCGAGATTTAGCTAAGTAGATTTAGAATAAACCTCGAGATTTAATCTAAATCTCGGATTGAGAGAAGGTGAAAATCTTGGATTTAGGGTAAATGAACCCAAATTCATGATTTAGTTCAGTAGATTTAAAATAAATCTCGATATTTATTTTAAATCCACTTAGCTAACGGCCATATCATATTATTCACTAGCTTAAAAAATACATCTGGATGTAAAGAAATAAAGAAATGTCAAAAATAAATCCAAATCCATGATATTCACTACCACACAGACAAAATAAAATGCACGACTGGGTCGCACGAACTTGCTCTTAGAGTTAAAGTTGCTTAAATTTTTAAGACTTTTTATATAGAAATTTGGAAAAAAAAACAAAATTCGTTTTTTAAAAAAATAAAATAAAATCTGAAATTAAATTGCCCTCCAAAACAAGTATTCAGTTTTGATTGATATATTAACATGCATTTTTAGAAAAAAAAATTTTAAAAATCGTTAGAGCCGTTTTTTAAAAAACTAATTTTTTATAAATATTTTTTTGGAAAAAAAGTTTTAAAATAAAATTGGTATGCCATTTGGTAGAAATTACTAATCAACATCTAAAAACAAAATTTTAAAAAAGTTCAATGTCCCGTTTTCGAAAATTTGATTTTTCAAAAAAAAATTTTCAAAATTTTTTTAAAAATCCAAAAATTATTTTTTTCAAAATTTTATTTTTGGCTTATATTTAAATTATATAAATGCTTCTCCACAAAAAGTTTCGTTGAAATCGAATAAGCAGTTTCGGAGATAATCGGATTTGAAAAAAACGGTTTTATGGCAGGTACCGTTAATAATGATTTTTAAAAAAAATTTTTTTCATTGAAACATAGACCTTAGCTTAAAACTAACATTTGAATTTTTTAAACAAAATCGTTAGAGCCGTTTTCGAGATATTTCAATTTTACTAAAATCGGTATATGACAAGTACCGTTATTTTTGGTCCAAAAAAATTAATTCCAAAAACCCCTCTGGAGAGTCGCAGAATAACGCTACATACCAAGTTTGACATTAATCGGTCCATCCGTTTAGGCTGTAGCTCCTTATACAGACAGACAGACAGACTGACAGACTGACAGACTGACAGACTGACAGACTGACAGACTGACAGACTGACAGACTGACAGACTGACAGACTGACAGACTGACAGACTGACAGACTGACAGACTGACAGACTGACAGACTGACAGACTGACAGACTGACAGACTGACAGACTGACAGACTGACAGACTGACAGACTGACAGACTGACAGACTGACAGACTGACAGACTGACAGACTGACAGACTGACAGACTGACAGACTGACAGACTGACAGACTGACAGACTGACAGACTGACAGACTGACAGACTGACAGACTGACAGACTGACAGACTGACAGACTGACAGACTGACAGACTGACAGACTGACAGACAGACAGACGGACTTCCGGGACCCACTTTTTTGGCATTGTCTACCATCGTAATTTCATGGAAAAATGTTATCTCAACTTTTTTTTTTGTACGAATGCATAACTTGATATATAGTACCTATATCGCAAGTTAAAATAGTAATTTTTAATATTTTTTAACTATTTTCATAGTTAAAATCGGGATAAAGGCTTGGATACACTTGAGGGTATGCGGTAGAGGTACGGGTAGCGGTAACGATATTTGTATGAAAAAAATTCCACATCTGAACGTTGATATGTCAGTTTGGAATTTTTTTCATACAAGTACCGTTACCTCTACCCGTACCGCTACCGCATACCCTCCGGTGTGGCCAAGCCTTAACTCTTTTGGATTTGGATTTATTTTTGACATTTGACAGTTTTACCATCCAGATGTATTTTTTAAACTAGTGAATAATATGGCCGTAAATCTCGGATTTAGGGTAGGTGGAAACATAGTATTAGTTAAGACCATGAGAAACACTAACTGCCATTATTCACTAGTTAAAAATACACTAGTTTAAAAAATACATCTGGGGTCGAATCACGGCACACGATTACGATCATATGTTAACGTTTTGACTATTGCTGTCTCTATTTTATCAGTAGAAAAAGATAGAGACACATAGCAAGTATGTTGTAATTCGACCCCTGGATGTAAAGAAATTTAACGGCCATATTATTCACTCTGGATTTTGTTTGGATTAAAGTGAATTTTAAATACAATCACTTAAATTTAAATTTAATAAATCAATTGTGGAAATGAATTTTACATCTAGAAAGCAGTTTAAATTTGTTTGGATAGATAGTTTAAAAATTGGATTTAAGAAGTGAATATTATGTGTTTGGATTTATTTTTGACATTTTTGACATTCTTTACATCCAGATGTTTTTTTTAAACTAGTGAATAATATCGCCCTAAGATTTAAAGGCTTGGCCACACCGGAGGGTACATGCGGTAGCGGTACGGGTAATTGTATGAAAAAAATTCCACATCTGAACGTTGATGTGTCAGTTTGGAATTTTTTTCATACAATTACCCGTACCGCTACCGCATGTACCCTCCGGTGTGGCCAAGCCTTAAGGCTTGGCCACACCGGAGGGTATGCGGTAGAGGTACGGGTAGCGGTAACGATATTTGTATGAAAAAAATTCCACATCTGAACGTTGATATGTCAGTTTGGAATTTTTTTCATACAAGTACCGTTACCTCTACCCGTACCGCTACCGCATACCCTCCGGTGTGGCCAAGCCTTTACGCAGATCGAGCTAAATTATTTTAGCCGAGATAAAAATCCCATACAAGTTATCGATAATTTGTGGGATATATTTTAGCTCGGCTAATTTTTTTCCATAATTTGTATGAGAGCGATCTGCGTAACTTTAAGCCTGGTACGCAGATTGACCTAAATTTGAGCTCCCATACAAAATTTAAGCCGAGCTAATACAAATTTATCAATAACTTGTATGTTAATTTTATTTCGGCTTAAATTTAGCTCGATCTGCGTACCAGACTTGAAGCCTGATACGCATTTCGCGCTAAAGCCTGGTACGCTGCTCGCGCTAAATTTTAGCTTCCATACAAATTATCGAAAATTTTTAGCCGATATAAAATGGATCCCATACAAGTTATCGATAACTTGTATGGGAATTTTATCTCAGCTAAAATTTAGAGCGAGTAGCGTACCAGGCTTAAAGCCTGGTACGCTGTTCGCGCTAAATTTTAGCGGAGATAAAACTCCCATACAAGTTATCGATAATTTGTATGGGATCCATTTTAGCTCAGATAAAATTTTTCGATAATTTGTATGGGAGCTAAAATTTAGCGCGAGCAGCGTACCAGGCTAGAATCAACAAAAAGTATCTTAATTGTAATCCGAACCCTACTCTAAAATGTCACTGTCATAAAATTGAAAAAAAAAACAGACAGATCCTAGTTCACTCTGACTGAAATCAAAATCAACCATTTTTTATTTTGTGACTGAATTTAGAATTCAGAGCAACAAAATAAAAATATTTTGATTGCAAAACAAAATAAAAAAAAAAACATTTATTATATTTTTACTTTCATTTTATTTCACACTTAATTTCATGTAAAAAAAAAAATGTCGAATCATTCTTCTAACTCCACCAACGATGGCAAAAAAACATCACGCATTATGACTTTCCGACCAAGTTATGAAGAATTTCAAAACTTCTCCGCCTATATCGACTATATGGAGTCGCGTGGGGCTCATCACGTAGGCCTTGCCAAAGTCATACCCCCACCCGAATGGGTTCCACGCAAATCTGGCTACTCTATTGACGAAATAAACATGACAATCCCAGCACCAATCTGTCAAGTTATATCAGGTAAATAATTGATTTTACTTAATTCAGGGTTTAGTTTATGCATTCGATTGATCGCACAGGAAAGCAAGGAGAGTACCAACAAATAAATGTCCAAAAACGAACAATGACACTGCGGCAATTTAAAGAACTCGCCGAGTCCGAGCGATACCAAACTCCAAGGCATTTCGATTACGATGACTTGGAGAGAAAATATTGGAAGAACGTCACGTACGTCGCTCCACTCTATGCCGCCGATGTCAAAGGTACGCTCACCGACTCGGAAGTTAAAGAATGGAACATTGACAAGTTAGAAACCATTCTTGACTACGTGAACAAAGATTATGGCATCGAAATTGACGGTGTCAATACTGCCTACTTGTATTTCGGAATGTGGAAGAGCACCTTTGCTTGGCACACCGAAGACATGGATTTGTATTCAATAAATTACCTTCACTTTGGTGCTCCAAAGACTTGGTATGCGATTCCACCTGCTTATGGGAAGCGGCTGGAGAAGCTTCTAAATCGCATCTTCCACGACAACTATCAGAACTGCAATGCTCATCTTAGACATAAGATGACATTGGTGAGTCCACAGGTGTTGCGTCAGCACGAAATACCTTTTAACAAGATCACACAAGAAGCTGGCGAAATAATGATAACATTTCCATTTGGTTATCATGCTGGATTCAATCACGGTTTTAATGGGGCAGAGTCGACTAACTTTGCCACAAAACGATGGATTGAATATGGGAAGAGAGCCAGTATTTGTCATTGTCGGAAAGATATGGTTAAGATATCAATGGAGACGTTTGTTAAGCGTTTCCAGCCTGAGAGGTATGATAATTGGATAGAAGGAAAGGATTATGGTGAACATCCAGAAGAGCCGGGCAAGATTTATCCGGCCCCAGCACCAACAATAAATAAATATAGTTACACAAAAAGGTAAGTTCTACAGGGGTGGAATCGGCTAAGGTGATAGTTGATTGTCACATTTTCTATAGTCATTTTTGGTCATCGCCTTTTCTTTAAATTAAATTAAATTAAATTAATTGATAAGATAAATTTTTTGAATTTCTTATCAAATAAAAAAGTTTTTATATTTTGAAATTTCAATGATTATAAACGTCTTTTTTAAGACATTTTTTATTGAATTGTAAAATATTTAAACAACAGCGAAAACAAATTATAAGAAATCAAGCCAGAATTATAAGATAGCCATTAGGATGAAGATAAGTATAAGATTTAAATATGTAAGCAATTTTTAGAACATTTTTTCTTAAAGTCCTGAGGAAGATTGTAAGCACAATCGAAACGTCGACAAAAAAGTAAAATCAAAATAAGACCTGCAGCCAGCGAAGAAGATAACATTCATGATCACTAGGGTTAGGATTTCCATGCACTTAAAATATGCATATTTTTTTTATGAGTTTGGACAACGTTGGTTTGTCAGTTTTGCACAGCATTTGCTTACGTTTTTGACTTTTTTCCAGTTGACTTTCAGTCACTTTTAGTCAAAAATTTCAAGCGTGTAGTTTCGTTATTTTTGTCAGTTTTTGGATAATATGCACGAAAATAATGCATTTATTTTTGAAATATGCCAAAATATGCAAATAAATGCAAAATAAGCATTTATAGTAAAATATGCAAAAATATGCAGTAACGATTGAATGCCATTTTAAAGGAAATCTCCTGATTCGTATACATAATTTGTTGCCATGCTTCCAAGGTGTTCCTAAAAAAATATGCATTTGCATGGAAATCCGATCTCTAGTTATAACATTCACCCAATTCAAATGAGCAAAAAAAAATTGGGATTGGTACAAACTGTGATGGGTCAAATTATAAATGCACTGGACTAAAGTGCTGAAACGCTGGAGACCAAGGCTCGATCCCTACCGATGCCCATTTTTTAAAAAATTTTCTTAATAAATATTTAAATATTAAATACATAAACAAAAAATACCAAGACTGGAAACTCGGCGGTCAACTGACGTTTGCCTACAAGCTGCGAGGTGTGGTGAATGTCGTGAACCTATCGTTGTAATCGTGTCAAATGTGTGGTGAATGTCGTGAATCTATAAATGTGTGCGTGTTAACGTCATTTACCAACGTGGTGGCTTTCACATATATTCACAGACAGCACTGTACACAAAAGGGTTTCGGGGGGAAAGACGTACGAAAGTTTCCAGTCTTGGTATTTTTTGTTTATGATTAAATATTCTATACTTTTTTCCCAAGAAACCCTAATTTACACATCGAACTATAATGTTCGTATTATTTTTGAATATAATGTATTTCGCAGTTGAGAATTGCAATGAAAATAGAACAGAACACTTATACTTATTGCAAAACATACACAAACGTTTATTTAGTCGAAAATTTTATTTAAAATATTATGTACGTGTTGATTATATCTTATCAATGAAGTCTCAGCTATACATTAGGGTAGCAAGTTTCAGCATATTTGCTATATTCCTTAACCCTTTTTTTTCACTTTTAAACATTTATTTATTTTATATTAACTTAATATTTATTGACTTTTTTTCTACAACTTATCTTCCTCAAAAAAATAAAATGCGCGACTGGGTCGAACGAACTTGCTCTTAGAACTAAAAACTTTATATATATATACAAATTTGGTAAATGTATAAAAAAAAACTTAAAATTCGGTCTTCAAATGTAAAAAACAACCTTTTAAATTCAATTCAGCTCCAAAAAAAGTATGCAGTTTAATTTTTTTTATAAAGATGCATTTTTAGAAAAAAAAAACTTTCAAAATCGTTGAGCCGTTTTTTAAAAAAGTAATTTTTTACAATTAAAAAAAAAAAATTTGGTATGTTATTTTGTAGAATCTTTTAATCAACACATACAAATTTAAAAAATTAAAAAATTATTTTTTTCAAAATTTTGTTTTTGATTTATATTAAGGCAAAATAAATGTTTTTGCATAAGTTACTTGGGAGATAATTTTAAATTTTAAAAACGGTTCTATGGGAGGTACCGTTAATAAGGATTTCTGAAAAAAAAATTTCATTCTGCCGCGTTTTGCATATACCGTTGCGGAGCGATCTTTTTTTGTAGCTGCTATACGATTGTGGAATGGTCTTCCATTCGATATGCAGCGAATTACCTCACCAACCATTTTTAGGAAGAAGTTTTTCGTATACCTTTCAAATCAAAATTAGTTTTTATAATTTTCTCTCTTTTTTACTATAAATTTTTCATTTCTCATATGTTCATATTGAATTGTACATAATTTATATTTATATTTTTACTATACATATTTATATTTTTCTTTTTGATCATAATTAAATAACTGTTAATTTTAAACACTTGGTAAGCATCTCTAGATACTAGCAAAAGATGTAAATCTTATTGTACCATGTACAAATTATTCAAATACAAAATACAAATTAAAAGATAGACCTTACTTAAAGTAATAACTGTTTTTTTATTAAATAAAAATCGTTGGAGCCGTTTTTAAGTAAATTAAACTTTTCCAAAATTGGTATATGACAGATACCGTTAATTTTGGTCCAAAAAATTTAATTCCGAAAATCCCTCTGAACAGGATGCAAAAACTGCTACATACCAAGTTTAAAGTAGATTAGCTCATCCGTTTAGGCTGTAGCTCTTTATACAGACCGACAGCCATCCTGACGCACTTTCGAGACCCATTTTTTTCGCAATCTCTATCATAGTAATCGGCCCTAGCGAATATCTGCCGTAGCGGGAAATTCTTCGATTTCATACGAATTATGCTTCGAGGTGTACTTCCGACAGGTAAAAACTCCGATTCGTATGAAATCGGACTAATTTCCGATCCCACGGATACCTTGCCGTATATTATGGAAAATAGTTTTCTCAACTTTTTTTTTTAAGAATGCATAACTTGGTACCTACATATATCCGAAGTAAAAATAAATAATAAACAAAATGTATTAAAGTTATACCTAAATAGCAGTCACCCAAAAACAATAACAAAACGGTGATAGTCACTTTGATAATCACCTTACGTAGAGCAAAAGTATTTTTTGTGATGATCAACGCAATCACCTTAGCCGATTCCACCCCAGTTTTGATATTGATGAAGTCCCGTTTTAAATATTTGTTTTTTTCTTTCAGAAAATCGACAGAATCAAATCAGGAACCCGACACCGATCAACCTCCACAAAAACGTGGCTGTTCAAGTCTGAATATCGAAAAAGGTCCCATAATCATGTTGAAAAAAATGGAAATTGATAAGAAATTAGACTTTAATGCCATGGCTGTTGTTCGTCTCAAAAGACTATTTGCCAGACTACCTGGGGTTGGGCAGGGAAAGAGTCTCTTAACAAATGGAATTATAAAAAACACAAAAAGAATGCGATTCCAAACTAGAACGATTATGCTGGATGAAGAAGAGTAGCTACCATTGCCAAAGGCTCTCATGCCATATCACCACTACCTACCTACTTTTACATGTTGTGAATTTTTTTTTCTATTTCTAGTTATGTAACTATTTTATTTTTTTTTTTGTTTGAAAAACAAACAAACCAAAAATGCTCTATGTCTGCATTTATACATGTATATTGGACTTGTCGTAAAGTCGAACTGAAGAGATCTCAGATGATAAATAATATTATTTTTTACTTAATATTGATATTTCACACCCCCATATTTTTAATTTAATTGTAATGACGATGACCCGAATAAATATTAATTAATTTTGAACAAAATTGCAATATAAATAAATAAAATATATTTAAGTTATCATATAGCGAACATTTGAGTTTAATTTTGTTTTTATTAATATTTATGATTGGATTAAGCGTAGTTATCCATTTGCGGAAATGGTAGGCATAATTAATCAGCTCTATCTCGAGTTTCACGTGAACATTCCACCCGGACAATTTAAATTTCACTTTTCCCCTATTAAAAAATGTCACGTGGAACGGTGGAACTCAGGATAGGGCTGTAAAATTATATTTTTATATTTGGGAATTCGCATTGAAGCTACATGATTAACGTAAAAAATAAGGCTCAAGTTGTCGTGTTATTTTGATAGTCGCCAACCCAAAATCCGCAGTGGATAATCGTCGGCACATTTAAAAAGTCAACACAGTTCAATTATTGTCAATTAAACTATCTCATTGCACTTTGATTGACACAACAAAATATCCGTAGGATGATACGGAATGGACAATTGAAGTGTGCTGAGTTCAACACACGACGATTTATTCTGGTAGGTATGGGAGGAAGCACAACGTTGGCTCACGGAATGCTAGCTTCCCGCACACACTTTTATACGTAACAAATTGCATACCTTTTTTGTATTTCTATAATTTCAATATTTGACATTATCAAGAATTCCATTCCCATCGAAAATTTACTACGAATCCCGAAAAAAAAACAATCATAAAATTCGTTCGTTAAAACGACGTAATGGTCCTTTTGAAATACCACGCCCAAGGCTTAGAGGTGCAAACGTTTTAGTCGAAATTTTATAATACTCGTACTGCTTTAAATCTGCAATATATGTATGATGTATGTACGACCCAACAAAGAACTAGAGGTGCTCAGTTTTCGATTGCTTTAGAATTAAAATTTCCACACGAGTTTTTGCTTTTGCGATTTACCATTAGACGAATACTTACCTAACCTTTTGAGACCGTTATACGCTATAAAGATTCAACTTAAAGGATAAACAGTGTCCAAGTGTATTTATACACAAATCCGTAGCTAACAAAAATGTATATAACATGTTCTGTGCAACCCAAGTCAAATAGAAGTAATCCAGATGCAACCGTTAATCAGAAGAAACCTTATCCACTAGCGGGATTGTAAGCTTCTTCTAAATTAAATGAGTTGAGAAGTGCCAATTGAGATAAGACGACCCCACAATGATATCCAATACATTCCAAATTGATGTGATCGTTGTTTGCGATCGCAATTCTCTTGGAATTCATTCCCAGAAAAAAATCAAGAGATGTTTTTGAGTTTCATTTATGTTCGCATGTTTAAAAGAAGAAAACATTCCCGGTGAAATTCCTATTTGCAATTTGAGGATTTTTTTGGTCACCCATGGTTTTCAAGACAGCAAAATATCATAGAAAGCCTTATAGTGAGTTTCACGTGAACAAGATTCCACCCGAAATAATTTAAAATCACTATTCCCTTATTGTGAGATCCGGGCGAAAAGTTGTTCGCGCTCGGATATTTCTCGGTATTTTCAACTTTATTTCAGTTACATATGTAGGTAGTCGACAGTTCTTCTCTTACTTAAATTGTGGTGCCGAATAAGAAACTAGTTTAGCGAAAAATGTAAATTCCCTTTAAAAATTCCGGGTGAACAAAAATATTCCGGATGGAAAATATACCACATGAAACTCCCGATAGGGCTGACTATGGTTTTTTTTTTCACGATCTACAACGTCCCAAAAAAAAATTGCAATTTTGTAACGATTTAAGTTTCTTTCTACCTCCCTTAAAGTGGAATTTAGGATAAAATAAAATCATCTACTAAAATGTTTCGCGTTGTTTTGATACCAATGAAAAAAAAAGTTTTCTGATCAATAGCTCGAAAAAAATATTTTTTTTTTTATTTTCTAATTCTTTCCAATTTTGATTTAATGTTTTTTTTTTTGTTTTGTTCTTTTTATTTTCGAAAATAATTCCTTTATTTTACACAAATGTGATTTTTCTTACTTTTACATTACGTATATTTATATTTAATTTTAAATTTAATAGAGTTAATATATTTTATATAATAAAAGAGCTACAGTTTAAGTTTAAAAAATAATTATATTTAATAAAAAATAAACAAAATTACGCCAAATAGCTGTATGTATCTTTTTGTCCTTCCATTCTTTCCAGATACTCCTTTTCTATCAAAATATCGATGCACTTCTTAATCACTGGTACCTTGGGCTTGAATCTGGTCGAAAGTTGATTGAGAACCTCCCCAATTAATTGTGTGTGGTTCAGCTTCTTGCGCATTTTCATGATACGCACAATTGCTGCCTGAATAAGTAATTTGCGATCTTCCTCAATGTGCTTATGGACAGCTTCTTGTTCAACGCGCAGTTCTGTTTTAAGTGGCTGATTTATGTTAATGCGATACTTCTTGTTCTTATAACCTGAAAAGAGTTCCACGACACTCGCAGCTGTTATGTTCGCTTCGTCATCTGTGGATGTGAGAAGTTTGGCTTTTAACAAAATCTGGAGGACTTGAATGAGATTTTCCTGCAGAATCTCAGTATTCTGGCCGAGCTGTTGTACGGTAAACTTTGTCTGATCATTGAATTGCAACAACACTGCCATTTGGAAGGTGCTAGCTTGCAGAGTGTATTTGTTTTTGAAACAATTTGTCACCAATTCTCCTTTGCACATGTGATATAGCCAATTTAGTTTACGTCCAGAATGACGAGCCGCATAAAAGTTGTTGAATCTCTGAACAGAACGTTCCAACTCGGAGGGCAACAAAAATGAACTACTCTGGTTAAATGGCCAAGATCCACTTGAGAGCACCTCGATGCTGAAATCAATCTCAGTCGGTGTGTTTGTTTGCTGCAAATGTTTCTTGAAATTATCATTAAGATCCTTGGACACTCCAATATCTTGGAACATTCTCTGTAACTTAATTGTGTATTCGTAGCCACAAGTTTGTTTAAGTTTCGAGATCATCGATGCCTCTGCATCGTCCGAAGCCGATGTGTGATTTACCAACCTCTTGGCGAGCATCTTTGAATAGAATTTCTGAAAGACATCTTTGTCTTCAATGTACTTAAAAACTACCATAACTTGGTTCAAATTGTCTTCCAGTTCAGTCTCTTCGGGATTTTTGCTGGACTTTTTAAGCAATAAATCACAATATTTAGCCAGCAATTCTGGACTTTTACTGGCACTATTTGCAATAGTTACAACATTTGTATTGATAAATTTGCCGCAGGCTTTATCGAGAGCTGCAACAAAGCCATTGTCATTGTTAAAAGCGGTTAGAACTAAAGCATTGTACTTCTTATGCACCTCGAGGATAGTTTGGACGTAGGTCTTGGGATCATTACTGGCCTCGGTGTTGCCGCACTTCTCAATCGCAGACATTCCCTGATTGTAGATATGTTCCTCAAGAATAGCTTTCAATTCAACAAGGCCCTCAGGAATTCTGGCCACATGAGAGTACATCCGACGTAAGTCGGTATTCTTGTCTGAATTAAGTAGATTCTGGAATTCAGCCCGGAAGATCTCTAAATGCTTTTGAATCAACACACGTTCACAAGTACTCACAAGACGATCGTGAGTGCTCTCATGCAAATACATTTGAACGCGCTTCTTTTCTTCGTTCAAACGTTGTTCAATTCGTTTCATGTACTCTGTAACCGAATTTTCTCTCAAAAATTCTACACTCTCTCTTGTATAATACCTTTCGGTGTCTTCAATGAATTTGTTTTCAAAACTCTCTTTGTATACAAGCAAGTTCTGACCTTTTCCAGCTATCGGATCATCATCTTCGTTAAGTCCCAACTCTACATAGCAATTTATAACCCCGGACACAAGGCCTCTGTTTATTGTCTCACCATTTCTTTCCTTTTCTATAAGCTTCAATACCGCATTTGTGACCTGTTTGTTAAGGTCCTTAAATAGATGGTTCTTCCATGTAACCAAGGCTAGTCTGTAAATCTCGTAAATGTCTTTCCTTCCTTCCTCGCATTCACGCTTCACCCAGTGTCTATTCAGATATGCACAAATTCCATTAAGAACTGTACTTGAAAACTGATAATACTCCCATTGTTTTGTATAAAATTGCAAAACAGCTTCGTCTATCAAATCAAAATCCACCAACAATTGGGTTAAATAATTTTCGAGGAACTTTCTCAGCCTTTTATACAATTCTTGGCCAACCAACTGTGCCCCTCCCGTAGGCATAGTTATGGGCATCTTTTTGCTACCCTTATTATTGCCAGAATTAGATGAAGTTGATGATGACGTCGATCGACTGGATGTTGGATTGACACTTGTGCAGTAGTCGTAGACATACGTGTACAACTGCATGTATCGTCGTCCAGGCAAACCCCGGACAGGTTGGAATATATGTATAATCCCCTGTTCGAGATCCGTCCATATTTCTTCTAAGTTGGTATGCTTAAGTCCCGTCCCATAGGAAGACTGTCGCGACATTTTATGTCTGAAAATGTATAATAAAACACAAAAATTGAACCCTTTAGAATTTTATTATATAAAGGTTTATTTTTTTTTTATTTGAATACAATAATGTATCGCCATGATTTGACAAATAGAGCCCAACCTAAAAACCTAAATCAGTTCTCACTTCTTTTAACATAAATAATTTTGTCTTTTAATAGTAGAGAATGCGATCAAACGCAATGAGTAAAATTAGACAAAAATGGGGAAAGGATCGGTCTAATCTAGACCCTGCATCAGCAACAATTTGGAGAACATGAATCGAACACGGTGAAGAACATGTGTGATGGGGGAAATAATTAGGATACGATCTATTTCATCCAGTAGCCTAAAATTTCATCTGGTCTAGGAATGACACAATTTGGACACCATCATAACAAACTTTATTAAAGGGATGTCCCGGCAAATAAATACTTCAGCCCATATTGTTTATTCATACTAAGCGTAGCAGCAAATTAGTAAATCAAATTGCATTTTTTGCGGGACAAAATTTTGTTCATGGAATGTGTTTGGGTGAATGTTCCTTTCATAAGTCATTATTTTGGAATGATTGGATGTCGGGAGCAGCCATCATCTTAGAAAAGAGGTTGGTACCCAAACTTTCACCAACTATAAAAATTTAATTTAATTAACTCACGGAATTCGTTTATATATCATTTTTTAGATGATTCTATTATGAAGAAGACTGCCCTTGGTCCGTTTTGGTTTAAATAAGTAAAAATGAAGCTATTAAATAAAAACGGTATCAACCTCTTTTCTAAGATGGCGCCTGCTCCCGACAACCAATTATCCCAACAGATTGATTTTTATGATAAGGACATTCCCCCAAACATATTCAATGAAAAAATTTTTCCCGCAAAAAATGCGATTTCATGCCCATATTTCTTTGTATAAATTAATAAAAGCACTTGAAAAATCCCGAGTACGAGGTAAACGCGACTCATTCAAATAAAATTGACAGGCAACATTGATGGTGTGTAGGGCCCGTATTGATTTTGAAAAAAGCCTTCATCACTAATCTACGAGTTTTCGCGCGATTAGAAAAACTTCGGTTTTAAATATCGGATCTTCAAGGTTAATATTTTTATGGAAGCTAAAAAGTCTATCAGACTACATTTCTGTATGGAAACAGTAAAAAAATGTACTCATTTAGAAATTTAGCAAAATAATGAGTTTAAGGGCCCTGTTATGACCCGAAAATCGAACGTTGGATTCAAGATTCGAGTTAGACGGATTAATTCCATATTTTTTCTTCAAAATTGTTCATTAAAAATGGTAAAAAAGTTTGACTTAGAGGGAGTCGACTGTAGTTCTCTATTTTTGATAAGGAGTAAGGGGCCAGTTATATCTATCATTGGTTTTCATCATTGAAACCAATCATAGAATTTTACAAGCACTTTTTTGATGAAACACCTTTTTTTCTTATTATTATTATGTGATAATTGTTAGTAAAAAAAAAATTAAAAACTGCTAATTATAAAATTTAAAGACAAATTATAAAAAAAAAATAATATTGTAAGAGTATATATGTAGGTAGTTGTCAATTCGGCAGACGGTAGACATCTAAATGATTTTGTTTTATTTTAAAATGTTATAATTATTTTGTTAATTATGAATAAAATCAATTCTAATCTAAAAAAAATCTAATCTAAAGAAAACCAATCATTGTAATTTTCATGACAGCTCGTTTATAGCAATCATTGAAAATTTCTATCACTGAAAATTCTTATCATTGATTCAATTAAACTTTCTATTTCACATACAAAATTCTTTGTGTGATTTCCAATCGATCAATACATAATTTGCATTTCTAATCAAAAGGCAACACAGTCAAATATCCATTCAAAAATTTCCCCGGATTGAATTCAATGATAGCTATAACTGGCCCATAACAACATGAAGGTAATAAGTTAAAAAGGAACATTCAATTAAACTAACATTTTTCTTAAAATACAATAAATTTCAATGATCATTGAACGTTGCAATGATAAGTGAAATGATAAAATTGTATTTTTAAAAAAGTTTAATCAAATTTAAATATTTTGTTCATTAAAAATAATGAACATAATAACCTTTATGTATTTATTCTTTATTGCTTGCTTCATTGTTTTAAAAGCGGAAATAAACATTTTCAATGATGCATTTCATTGATTGCTATAACTTCTGTACTCTTTATAGTCCCTCTAAATTAATGAAAATCAAGCTGGAAGTTACAACATTGTAACCACAGAATCTTCAGTGAGAGAAGTTAAGGAAAAAATAACTTATAATAATTATAGATACTTTACTGTGCAATAAATACAAGGTCATCAAAAATTATCAATACAACATCTCGAATTCTATCTGAGAAGTAACTCGCTGCAAGTAGGTCATCACAACCAAATAAGACCATAATACTCTAGGATACCTATAGCAAATGTAAGTATCTGTAACCACATGGCCCTAATTTATTTTATTTAACAAGTTTGATAATCTAACTAATTTTCCAAAAAATAATATAAAAATCGAAAAGGCAGAACTATCAAGATAAAAATAAACAAAAGCTTGTAGGTAATAAAAAAATTTCGAGTAACACTTTGTTACCCTAATTGGAATAATCAGCCATATAACTCATATAGGAACATGCACATATTTAAGCACATAACCCGTCTCGGGAACAACTCTACAAAAAAAAAAAAACCTAGAAAAATGCTCCTCAAACGACACCTAGAGGCTATCAACCTTTAATAACAGATTTTCAAACTTGATCCACACGATAAGCTATATTTAAATTTATATTTTAATAAAAAAGTTTAATTACCAGTCAAAGAAAGTTTGCAGCAGCAGCAAAACAAAGAAATTGTGCTCAGTACTTTTTTTTCTTTTTTCTTGCTCAATTGAAAATGGCCTTCGGCAGTGTTACTTTATACTTTTTTTTTATAATCGTTTAGCTGTGTTTCGAAATTGATTAATTGAAGAATACTTATGTTTTCATATCAGAATCAAATTGGTTTTGTATTCGGAAATGATTTGATTACGATTCGGGATAAATTTTCTTGATGAAAATTTTTCAATTTTCCGTTCTTGTGAAGCAGCAAAAATTATTTCAGTAGCACACAGCACACAGTCTCGTCGCACAATGAAATGACGATCTAGGATGTGAGAGTAAATAGAGGAGGTGTATATGTTTTAGGTGAGATAGCAAGAAGTATGAAGCAAAATTATTACTAGATTTCCCTTCCTGTTTCGTTATACTGAATTAAATTTTATATTTCTTTTTTAAATTTTTATTCTTACTTTTTATACACAAATTGATTGATTTTTGTTTTAGAGTTTTATTTTTGTTTGATAATTTTATAGAAAAACCTTTTTCTCTTGCTAAAAAAAACAAATAATTTAATTTTTCAACAACGAACGAAAATTTAAGGTGAACTTCACACAATACAAAGATTTGTGAAGAACGAAGAAGTGTGAAGGGGAAAGATATATAGTCAGGTATTGGCTATTGCTTTCACTTCAATGGTTGTCAGTTTTAAGCACAATTCACAATAGTATCGAATATTTTTTGGTTTATTTTTTTAAACCGTAATAATAATTTTAAAATTTTTTTATTTATTATTTTTTTTTTCGTTAAGATTTTTTATCACTTTTTAATTGATTTTTTTTTATGTATTTTCAAAAATATTTAAAATGTAGTTCAGCATTTTTTTTATATTTTTAATTCATTGGTCTAACTAGGGTTTATCTCTGGTTTAAGATTAGTATATGATAAAATAGTCAACCACATGCTTGTACTGGAATTGAACAACATATAACATGAGGGAATTGAAAGTTAGGAATTTTAATTATGTACCTACTTACGACTTGTTTTAAAATTACAAAATTTTGGCAAATAAGCTGGGATTCAACTCTGCTTTATCTTCCTTCTTTTTATACAGCGCTGTTATGATCTCATTCTCGAGGGGAGGGTTTAGCAAAGTTCACCTCAGGTCTTGTGTGATCTACTATTATGTCAGAGGTTGCGGGTTGAAATCTAGCTCCTTCGACCTAAACAGGTTCAAAAATATTAGGGACTAAAAGTTAGTCTTTTAAGTTTAGGGCCTCTGATTGGTTAGCTGTTAAAAAAACCTTTACTCATTGTCCCCAAAAATGGACTGTGGGGTTGGTGCGGGAATCAGGAATCCCTTAATATTTCAAAATCCTTTCGACTTCCAAACCTTGCAAGCGTGTTCCAAGCAGAATTGCTGGCAATTAAAGAAGCTTGCAAATTACTGAGAAAAACTTTAAATCAAACCCAAAACGTAGCTATACTAACAGATAGTCAGGCAGCTGCTATAAAAGCGATTTCTTTGGCCACGACACATCCAAACTGGTCCAGCAGTGCAGAGAGCAACTCTCAATACTGAGCGAAAGCCTGACAATCACTCTTGTCTGGATCCCAGGACACAGTGGTTTTGAGGGCAACGGAAAGGCAGTTAACATTCCCATACGAGTCATGAAGGGCAAAATCTTCTAAAACTACTTAACGAAAGCTGATAATAGGTGGCACAGCTTGACTAGCTGCGCCATATCTAGGAAAATCTGGCCGATCTATAATAAATTCAAAACTAATGATTTGATCTCCAGACCCAGAAAAGAAATTAGCAGTATCGTTGTGGTATGCAACGGTCTCCCATTTCCTATGCCAATGTCCAGCCCTCGCTAGGAATAGAGCACTTTTTCTGGGGAGTCAATTTTTCAACGACATAGATAAGATCTTAGAATCAAAGATCAAAGACTTGATCCCGTTACTCAATTTATTTTTAAATAAATCCATTTATCACTCATGGGCTTCATGAGTTTTGGTATCAAAACGGCGCACTCTGCTCTAATTGGGTCATCAAGCTCGGTTGTTTTGACCGCCATCTCTACCTACCTACCTGTCCCTAAAAAAAGGCGTCTCTGTCTTGTAGGACTCTTCCATTTTTGAAAATTAAAAATACGTATAAACAAGAATGGTGCCTTAAGTTTCTAGGCCTTCTCTAACTAAATTCCACGTGAAATTCAGGATAAGGCTGAATATCCAATCAGCCATATAACCAGTTTATTAATATTCAATCAGAAGAGCAAAGTTTTATGTTATTTTGTTATGCTCTGAAATTCAAACTAGCCAAACAAACAACTTTAACGGAAAGTAGAAGCTGACGAACTGGTCAACTGTTTTACTTCTTTCAAGACCTGTTTAAATCTTTCCGATATCTTTTTTACTTGCCGAGATATCTTCAGTTGTTTGGCATATTATATACCTACCATAGAAATTATAACGTCTTTATCTCCTTTATGATATATGAACCCGAACCCAAACCCAACGATTCCGAATTTTGAGGCAGAATCAAAACGAGAATCACGCACACATGTTCACACTTAAGACGTCAAAGTAATGGAATGTTTATTGTTTATTCTTCATTTCTGAATATTGAGATTTTTTACTATTCCAAAAAAGATATCAGAAAGATTTAAACAGGCATTGAAAGATGGAAAACTGTTCTTACAGAAATCTTTGCTAATAGCGTTTTCGTTTGGTCGTCCTGGACTCTCCGAAATTCATTCGAACGATTCTGAAACTGTTCGTTTGGCACTCATTGGCAGTTCTAATTCTGAAAAGAAGAGAAAATCGATTCCGAATTTCAGGAATAAAAATGTTTGAATTGTGTTGAAAACCAAACATCTAATTTCACTGATCAACACACTATTCATATCATGAGTTGGAAATAGTTACGAATCGTGACTATTTGACACTTCAATAGTTACAAATTGTAACTAAACAATAGACCATAAACATAAATAAACTATGGTTGAATAAATAACGAACCTCTGCCCTCTGCTTCATGGCCACATAGGACTGCCAACCACCTCATTTAAAAGTATGCGTCATTCAAAGAATGATTGCAATTAAAAGTTAAAATAATGATATTAAATTGATATTAAAAATTCTATCATTTTCTTCTTTAAACAAATTGTAGCAAAGCAACAGGCTAAGTAACTATAATAAAAAAAATTAACAAAAATGATAAAGTAAAGTACAACAAAATTTCAAAAGGTATCATTGTTTAAGTAAAAAAGAAGATTTCAAGATTTTTTAACAACGAAAAGAAGTTGAAACTATTAACTGCTTTACTTTGCAAATATTCAATCTGCGCAAAGTTCCATTTTTAGTTGGTGCAATGCCCGCACTTTTTGCTTTGCAAAAAAAACATCAAAAATTGCAAAGTGTAAAGTGGGGAACTTTTAATTTTTAGTGAAACACTTTGCACTTTTACTTTGCAGAAAAGTATTATTTTGCAAAGTTGCAAAATGAAAAGTGGTTGGTGCAATAGGGCCCTGTTCTTACCATCTACCAATTTTATATAGTATCTTTACTTTTAGTTAAAAACAAGGTTCACTTTTATGTTTTTATTATTTCAAAATGAGCATTTTTTAATTTTAAAGTAATTTCCATATTTCTAGATATCACATACTTGTTACGAGAAAGCCAGTATCTGCGAATTAGTTGTGAAAATAGTTATTTCATGATATTGCAACAAATTTAACCAATAAATGCAAAGAATAAAAGAGATTCACGAGAATAAATTTGGAGTTGAGTATTAAATAAATTATAAATAATAAAGGATAAATGGCAAATAATAAAGAGAGATTCTTATATATATACGATTAAGATACTCTAATCTGTCTATTTATATCAAAAACTGTATGATCTTCATTGTCGCTGTCGTCTTCGATAGCCATTGGAAGTGGTGTCAGTTCCTGAGTGGTTCTATCTCCATGAACACCATATTTTCTTTCCGCTCGAGATAAACGCATTCTAAAAATAGATTTTATTCTTGTAAGAATAACAAATAACAAATGATAAATCATTTTAATGTACCTGTTAATCTTAAGTAATATAAATACAATTCCTGTAATACTCAAACCAATGAAAAAGTAAAATCCCATTTTAAAAGATTCCGGAATGTCTACTTCATTTGGATATGGTTGGAAGAATATTTTTGTTTCAGATGGTTCATTGCTGTGGGGTTTTTCTTTAACATTGTTTATGGATTCAGCATTATTATTAACTGAATTTGATGGCGAATTATTATTAGTTTGATTCATGGAAGCTATTTTTTGGTTTTTTTCAACAGATGAAGTTGAATCATTTTTTTCCAACGAATCCGTTGAATGTATTACGAAGTATATAAAAATAAGTGTCATGAATTTGAAATGCTGCATTTTTACTTAATCTAATGTACCGTTGAACTATGAACTAGATTAAAATGATTTTTTTTTTATTTATTTACTTTAATAATTAATGCAAATTGCAACATAAAAATTAGAAGAAAAATGCATTTGACGTGTTTGTGATAAGAAATTGGATTTATTTAAATGTCATAATACGAGTGAAGTTAATGGTGGTTGAAAGAAAAATATATAACAGGGGTGTTATTGAATAATGGTGTAAACACAAGTAAGCTACATACTAAACAGAAGTATACAGAAGTGTCCATGCCGTTCGAAAATTATACAGTGGTAGCTGAGATGTTTAAAATCGATTGCAATGGTCCGTACACTTACGTCAAATATAGCTGAGTTCTAATGGAGGTTTTAAGGTACTTATGAGTACATCTAGTACATTTTTTACGAATATACTCTTCTGCCCTAGTAAATGAAAATTGCTTCAATTTATTGAAAAGTGCGCTGCATTGAACATCAGTAGTAAAGTACTCATGAGTAGTTTACCAACTCCAAAAGAAAGGGGCTCATATTGCTGCAATACTACTCAGACGTTAAGTACAGATGTTTGATTTCGTACTAGAAAATTGAAAACATTTTGACGTTTGAAGATTGAATCTTTTGAAAATTCAATGAGTGTGAGCAAGAAAAACCATCATGTATCTATTTTCTTAACTCTCATTGAACTTTGAAGTGTCAAGCCCCAGCCTCACTTACTAGCTACTGCCAGCAACATAGCGTCCCATTTGTTTCCCACTTAAATAAAACCAACTCAATTCCGTAATCATGGATATGAATCCGAAACTCCGAATTTTTTGAAGTTTATATTTGACAGATCAGCTCGTTGGCAGCAAAAACTCAAGCTAGTTTCACAACTTTTGCTTAAAATTTCTATTTTTTGCAAAATTTATCAAAGTAAAAAAGTTAAAGGTAATTATTATTTTTCATGAACAATTAATATTGCTTTTATGACAAATAAGGTAACATTAAAACTACATTCAATAAATAAAATATTTCCCTGAGCTAACCAAATCGTGTAGATGTGTCTTCCTTCCAATCGGGGACTGGACACTTTATAGAAATAAATTTTGAAAAAAATATTAAAAATCATTTTATTTCTTACATGTTTCTTTAGCTATTTCATTTAGCAATGTCTAATTCAAATGGAGAAATCTTAGAGGTATAACAATATAAAGTTTTTAATTATATTGGAAGCTTTATTTTCTTTTTTGATTTAGCTTATTTTTTTTATGTTCCACTCTGCTCTGACTGAATTTTTTAATTTTCCTTTAACAATGCTGATTTTGTTTTTTTTTCTTGGTTTTTAATATTTTGTAAATATTTAGTTTAATTATTCATTCTTGAATATTCAACAGAAAACACCATCATCTGTTAAAGAAGAAGGTAAAACCGCTCAACAAATCAAACGTAAACGCAATCGGAATCGAAAGAAGAATGTTAAAGTAGAGAATTTGGTATCGAAGACTTTTCAAGCTAAATTAATTGCCAATTCTCTGTTATCTCAAAGCAACGCCGAAAAGCCAACAACTCCTCCCAAAACTGAGGTCAACAAAAACCCCGAAACCGAACTACCCAAAAACGAATTGCAAGTAGAAAATTTATCGGCAAAGAGTAGTCCTACAAAATTAGCTGCTCAAAAACCTCCATCACCAACCAAAACTAATCCCTTACCTGAAATAAATACTAAACCAATAGAATCCAATACTAAAATGGTTCAAACGCCAGTCGTTGAGAAGACGAGGGAGGAGATCAAAGCCGAAAGAGAAGCAAAAAAGTTGGCAAAACAACAAGCTAAGAAAAAAGGCAAAGATACTCCACAAAAAACTGATGAAGGAACACCTTCTACAATTGAAAATGTTGAAGGTAAAGTTCTCCAATCCACAACAAAGCCGAATCAAGTTCAAAATAACGATAAAGAGCCTAAGACACAAGCTAATAAAGGTCTTAATTCCGCGGCTTCAGAAGATACCAAGACATTAGAGACGAAAATAGCCTCTGTCAATATCTCAGAAACTGGTAATAAAGCTGCACCGCCACCAAAAGAGGTAAATAGTTTTTTAATTGTATTTTATTTTTATAACTTCACATTTGCCGCAAACTTGATTGTCCAAATCTTACTTTATATGTATTTTAGGATTAATTTTTAGCAATATGTATGTACAGTGCTGTGAAAAACCACAGTACACATATATATGTGTACTGTGGTGAAAAACATTCCGGATTTTTTTGTCATTTTCATCAAATGAAATTTTATAACACAAAACTGGAACAAAATATTGTTTTAATATTTTTTCTAGATCGTTTATAATATCAGTTAAGGAAAAAAAATGTTCTTTAATACATTCAAAAATTTTAAAAATTGAAAAATGAAGAAAAGTCAGAATTTAGTCTTTGCAAAACTAACCGGATTTTTCAAGGATTTCGATTCTCGGTGTTGAGGTAACGGTTTTAAGCGTCATTGCTGTAAAATTTTTGTTTGTGGTAACAAACAAAGTTGTTAGCTTTGTGAATTGTATAAATTATTTAATGGAATAACGGAAAAAAACGCATTTTAGTCATAAAATTCGTTACTAAGTCGTAGAACACATTCAAACCGAAATAAAACAAAAGTTATCCCTTTGGGATGTTGTAAATTACAACGTCAAGTGAGAATGATATCGTGAAAAAGTAGAAAAGAGAAAAATCAGTTGAAGCAGATCACTTGGGTGGATGCCATAACAAAATATCCCTAAAAACTGATAGGCGAATAAAGAGTTCTTTGATAAAAGATCCGTTTGCGACTTCTTAAACTATTTGTGAGGAGCGTTATCTGCCTTCAACATAAAATACAGTAAGTACACAAGGAAGGCTTTGAGAGATTTGGTCTTTAATACTAAGCATTGTCTAAAAAGGTAGGCAATGAAAGGATCTTAAAAAACACTTTAAATTTTAAAATAAAAATACTTCATCATGGTTGTATTTACAAAAAATCATCTGAATTGCTCGATAACAAAACGGAAAAATATGTTTTTCAATGATAAAAGCAATTTTAATTTGTTCTATTCCGATTGTAAAATGGCACCTAGGCGCTCAAACATGGACATGTTTGAAACCATAACAACATGCTCCCTACCGTGAAGCAGAGGATCATTGATATTTTGGGGTTTTTCTAGCTGCAGGCTCTACCCCGTTACACCAAATCAACGGAATTATGGATCATTTCCAGAATGGAGAGATGTTGGAGTCGATAATGGCTCCATAAAAGGAGAAAGAAATGCCTTTACATTGGCTCTTCCTGCAAGTTATGAAGCCAAAAATTCTTAAAAGATCGTAAAACAGTAGTTCCGGGAAGACAATACTCCTGGCTTGGAATAGCCGTAACAATTATCCGACTTAAACCCGATTGAAAATTTGTGGGCCATCTTTAAGTGACAGGTAGAGAAGAAAACGCACACCTTAGCAACTAACGTACTTCGAGCTTTGAAAAATGACTAGGAGCATATTCCTAGTTCTATTTTATTTAATTTGGCCGAGTCCAAGCCTCGTTGGTGCCGAGCAGTTTTCGAACAAAATATTAACTTTGAACATAAACATTAAAAAATCCGGTTAGTTTTTCACAGCCAAAATTCTGGCTTTACTTAATTTTTCAATTTTTAATTTTTTTGTATGTGTTAAAGATCATTATTTTCTGTTGAAATTGCTTAATTGATATATAAACGACCTAGAAAAAATACTAAAACAATAATTTGTTTCAGTTTGGTGTTATAAAATTTTATTTGATGAAAATGACAAAAAAATCCGGAATGTTTTTAGCATCACTGTATGTATGTATTCATTTATTTAGTATGATATTACTATTTACTACTACAAAATATGTTAAACTTAAGATTTTAAGATATTAAATAAGCAAAATTTTAATCTTTTTATATGCATTTTTAAATGTAATAACATAAAATAAAATTGTAAAATTACACATTAGATTTAATAAAGGATATAAGCAAACGTTTAAAAACATTAAAATTTGATTCATTTTAAATTTCATTTGGCAATTCGTTAAAAAGTTTAAGTCCTTTATACATAATCATGTTTTGAGTTCTATTATCTCTGTAAAGTGGTAATTTAAAATTGTTATTTGTTCTTAAGTTGTAAGGTTGAACATCATGAATAAGTATTATTGGAAGGAACACTGTTTAGAATTAAGAAAATCCCTAGCTGCGAGATATAACATAATAAAATATTTAGGTATTAGCAAATGTAATATCCTTGCAAATAGAATGTCACATATAACAAAAATGTTAATTTTAAGCAAAATTGATTTTTGTATCTATATGTATATACGGCAAGTGTGCGAAATCAACCCTCAACATTATTAAACCTCCTTATCACTTAGCACCAAGAAAATGCCTCAATGCTTTTCCAACAACACCAATACGAAATCTATTTACCGAAGCTGGACTTCCATCCGTGGAACAACGTATAGAAGAAATGACTCTTAAGTTAACACCGAAATTAGTTCTTCTCCAGGAATTCAGTGATTGACGACGACATAGTGAACGCAATAAAACAAAAGTCTATGAAGAGAATCCCATCAACTCTAAATCTAGCCTTAGTCAAAGCTAACCAGTGTCAACTTCCGACGAAACTTGGTACAATTTTAAGCCGTCAGTTCCTTCTTGGCAGATCAATCCCGAATCACTAATCATGGACACAGCTCAATATAAGAACAATTATAACAGCCACATCATTTACCGTGCTCTGTTTTCGAGCATCGCATCGGAACTTTGTACCAAAGGATGGAATTTCCTCTTTACCCGATGGTTCTAGGACCCCACACAACATGTCATACGAAGTAACACAAGAGAATGGTCAAATAATGAGCATTGGCATTTTACCGAGTTTCACTTCCATTTTCACAGCTGAAGCTTTTGGTATTCTACAAGCAATTATTAACACAGCAGCTAAACATCGTGGTAGAACTATAATCTGCTCTGACAGTATATATGTGTTAAAACTACTATAAACCCAAACAACAATGTAGAACTAGTAACCGAAATAAGAAATCAGATTTATAAACTGCAAAATAAAATCAAACTTATGTGGGTTCCCGGCCAAACTGGATATTCGGAAATGAAGAAGCAGATCGAGCTGCCAGTTCGACAAAAGAGGCACCCGTTTACTCCTTCAACCTTTTTACAAAAAAAGACATGAACAACTTCATACAAAAATCTCTAAGAAAGAAGCAGCTGAATGGTTGGAGCCAATACCATCACCACTAAAAGGGAATCAATCGCGACAAAACATATCCTCAGTACCCGGATCTACCAAAATATTAAATCAGAAATTATATTCGACATAGGCTTGGACACACAGCCGTCACACACGAACACCTCCTGCCTCCTCATCAAACAAAACCCGCCCATATGCACCACCTGTAACGTAACTTTAAATTTAGAACATTTATTAAAAAATGCACATCATCTAAAAAGTTAAAAAAAAAACAATAATGTATATGACTTACAACTCCAAATCATACAAATATTGAAATTATAAACAATCTCATATCAAACCTAAATTTTAAAATTTGAATTTATTGTAAAACACTCAGAGCTAGGCTCTTTACACTATGTATTAGCTAGTTACTTTTAAATGCTTGTTAATAAATAATTAATAAATAAATAACTTTTAATTAATGTTAATTTTTGCAGGTGAAACCAGCTTTGACCAAAGCTGAAAGACGAGCAATTCAAGAAGCTCAACGAGCTGCTAAAGCAGCTGCAGCAGCAAAAACTACGTCAAAGCCAGTAGCAAGTGCAAAACCAACGAACGAAAAGAAGCCAATCAATGCACTATGTAAAGAGAATTCATCTCCTCGTGCAGCAGAAAAACTGCCATTAAAGACATCAAAAGATTGCAAAGTGAAACTTTTCAATCATCTGGAAAGTTGCCGTAAAGATTCAAATTTATTTGCCAACAATGTGAATATTCATCCAATCATTGTGAGATTAGGTGAGCAATATGCTAAGCGGACTATTGTAGGTTCCAATGCAAGATGTATCTCGTTTTTGAGTGCACTTAAGAAGGTAATTACACATTTTGTATGATTCAAAAGATATATATAAATATTTTTAATTTTCAAAAGGTTATTCAAGACTATGAAACACCAGCGAAAAAGGAATTTGCAAGAAGTTTAGAAACAACTATCAAGAATTGCGTTGATCATTTGCATAAATGTCGACCACTGGCAGTATCTGTTTGGAATGCCTATAAGCATATAAAACATGTATTGACTCAACTATCTGTCGATCAACCAGAATCTGAAGTAAGTTGAATTGAAAGATGAAATATTTGCAATATTTGTACAACCCGTAAAGTTCGTTGTTGTATCGTTAATCGAATAGAGCAAAGTTAAATTCTAAAACTCTACGAAATTTCGGCATGTTACATGCTTTTGTATTGTCATCACACTAAAAAAATGTGCTAATGCCTATCTTTGTTAATCTTTGATTAAAAAGATACAATTAAATTAGGATGAAATTCCTTTAAAAATAAGTTGATTCTTCTTTTTTTTTAGCTAAAAGAACATCTTTGCCATTTTATCGATACATATATTGAGAATCAAATTGGAAAAGCAGCCGAAGCTATAAGCAGTTCAGTTCAAGATAAAATCTCAAATGGCGATGTTATTCTAACTTTCGGATGGTAAGTTAAAATATTTATTTATATTTCTAATTGGTTTAAATAATTGTATTCTGTTTGTTGTTTAATAGCTCTTCCCTAATTAACTTCATTTTTGAAGAAGCACATCGTCGAAAAGTTGATTTCCGTGTCATTGTAGTCGATTCTAGGCCATTTTTAGAAGGTCAAGAACTCTTGCGTCGATTAACTGCTAGCGAAATACCATGTACTTATGTCCTGATAAATGCAGTTGGATTTGTTATGCCAGAAGTCACTAAAATATTACTTGGTGCACACGCTCTTCTCTCCAATGGATATGTAATGGCTCGAACTGGTACAGCACAAGTTGCTCTTGTTGCACGATCATTCAATGTTCCCGTATTAGTTTGCTGCGAAACTCATAAATTTAGCGAACGATTTCAAACCGATGCAATTGTCTACAACGAATTGGGTAATCCAGATGACCTTATAATGAGTAATAAATGTCGCCTAATGAATTGGGAGTCTCAGAATAAATTGTGCCCGTTGAATTTAAACTATGACATAACTCCACCAGAATTAGTTACGGCTGTTGTGACGGAAGTTGCTATATTACCATGCACAAGTGTTCCTGTGATCTTACGAATCAAGCCAACTGAAATTGGATATTAAATGCGGATATAAGAGACGAAATATTTTGGATTTAAAAATTTTTGAGATAAGTTAAAGCTATTGTTTTGTGATTTATTAATAAAATTATGAAACACTTTCGAGAGAACATATTTGTTTATTTTGTGTTCAGTTTGTTTTTTTTTTTTTTTTAAGTTATAGAAAAAGGTGGAAATAAATGCTAATAACAATACAATGCATTCTGAAATTCGTTTCTTTCCTGTATAAAATTTACCCCCAAATAATACATTTTAACGAGGACATCAGTTTTTTAGCGTTAAGCTTCGATTACACGGCCAACCCGTTGACTCTCTGACGTCACCAAAAACTTTAATCTCACTCTGTCAACGCATCGTTAGAGTCAAACCACAAAATTATGTGTCAGGGCGAGTGTTATTCTGTTCTTCAACACGTTGATAGCATTTTTTGTTGATGATCACAGGACAGAACACACTTGGATGATTTTGACGTCATTTTTACGTCAAAGAGTCAACACGCTGACCCATTTCGTTCATCGTGTAATCCTAGCATAGTCATGCAACTTTCCTCAATTTAATTCTGAACTTAAACTTCCAAAACAACTATCGCCGAAAACTAATTCAGTTTCATTAAATTGCTAAAACATATGTTATCCGTGGATATAATAAGAAAATGTATGAGTTTTGAGATTCCATTTACATGAATTTATTTAAACAATTTTATTTTTTTTATAAGAAAGCATTCATTAATTTTACATCAAATGAAAACATTCTCCAAACTTGTGCAATATATTATTGCTTAATAAATAAACTTAATATTATACAAATGTTTAACAAAAAAGCATATCTCAGTCAGAAAATTATATATAAATACAAATTACATTTTTTTAGCAAGATTATTTCAAAAATATCGGCAATCAAATGCTTAACAGTAAATTGTCATTTATTTTTTAACAAATTAGTTGAAATGCCTTCAATTTTTTTTTTATAAATTACACTTTTTTTCCTATATTTTATTAGGTAAACAAAGAATCCCAAGCAAACAAAAAAACAACTATTATCTCTAGCGTATATTATTAATTAATGAACTTTTACATAAATATCTGATTTATTCTTGTTTTTTTTTTTTTTGTTAATAATAAATTATGGGCTAGTTTTTTGTACAAGACGAAAACAATTTCTACAAACTGGAACAGGGTTTCCGCTTTCTTGTCCTGGTAATGCTATAGATTTATCAATACAACGAGCACAGAAAATGTCACCACACTTCCAACAATGGCTCTAAAGGAATGACATCATAACGATATAACGTTTATATAATTGGGGTATTACACAAACTAACTCACCTTCTTACTGAATTGATCGAATGGTGTCGAACATGAGCAAGCAGCTACGTTTCTTTGAGATTTCCAATCAACAGCAACTGAATTTATTTCTTCAGAAAGCTTATTAGGATCCACATCTTCGTTAAGCTTAAGTTGAGTTATTAAGTTAATGCAAGAATTCTACAGCAGAAATGATAAAAAGAAAAAAAAACTTACAGAAAGATTAGAAAATGACATTTCTTCTGGTTTGAGAGGATGGTCATCATCAGCAGCTGATAGTTCACTCATTTTCTTATCGTAATTAAATCTGTAAGAATAATGCATTAAGTTCGAGTTTTAAATAAAAGATAAAGTAAAGTTATTACTTATTATCATTCATTTCAGCGTTAGATGCATCCTTTGACTTTGTAGTAGCATCTTGCAGCTTTCTAGCTGATTTTGAAATATAATTTTTGAAACTGGCAATTCGCTGCAAAATATAACAAAAGTTTCTTTTAATAGTTTTCTCAAACTTCTGCCGACGTTAAAAGTTACCTTAGTTAAATGCTGTACATGATCTTCTAATGAAGTGCAATGATCTTTGCTTACTAACAACATGTCATTCAAGGGCTCTCGTGGATGCACACCACTTTCAAATCGACTGTATATTCCTCGCCAAAATCTAATAAGCATACCGTTATTCTATTACCATTCAAAAACCAAAGAAGACAATTTATTGTTTTACTTGATGCACTGAGGTGCTAAATTGGCCTTTATGGTTTCATCAACATCTGGTTTGTATAAGGGATTTATGTATTCATTCAAATGATTTGCCATGAATCCCCAAAGGGAGAATGTACGCTCAGAAAGCTTCAGATCTAAACGGTCTTTTTCACAGTTACCAATAAAGGTTCCGAATTGACAGGAATGTACATGGTCATGTAAAATAAGAAGGAAACGCTCGTTGAACTCAAAAGCATCATTTCTTTGGTTCATCAGCTGCCAAGTGCAATCAAGAAATTGTGTAAAAATTGGTGACACTTCCTTTGCATCAGTCTGAACGTGACCACAACGTTCACTGAATTTATGTCCGAAGGCTAACCAATCTTTTTCAATTAGAGCCTATTTTGTGAAAAAATGTAAGGTAATTATTTTCGTTCATATCATAAATAAGATAAATACCTGAAAGCCTTTAATGGTTCTGTAGTAAGGATCCAACATAAGGGCGGCTAGGGAGCATACTTGTGCTGTTCTATCCCAACCATCCGAGCAGTGGACAACAACAGAAACATTTTTGTCTACAGCATTTGCAATAAAACTAAAAAATAATAAAATTATTAATTCGATTGGAAAAATATAAAATTTAATTTCAATTTAACGCCAATTAAATAATAATAAAAAAAAACGAATCTTCAAACATTTTGTATAGAAAATCTTTCCCTTTCATTTTGGCATCAAACTCTCGTTTTCTACTGCATTAGTAGTAGCATATTTTTGGAAAACTTCCAAATAACCCATAACAATCGATTAAACAGCTCTACAAATTAATATACTCACCTCGATGTATCTAATATTGAGCGTATATGCTTTAACCAACCCGATGACTCCAATGAACTTAAGAATCCACTCATAGTAGGTGATTTCTGTTCACACGTTTCAATCAATTTCTGTAAGCTCGTTCTCTGCACGTGAATATTTTCTATTCCAAGAAAGTGAAATTTTATGTTTTCATAAAATGCCTCATTTTCGTATCCTTTGCCCGCAGCCCTATTTGCCATTGCATTTATCTATGGAATATTTATTGTTATGGGAGGACTGTCTTAATGGATATTCATGTGTGTTAGAACTTACCCTGGGTCGGGTATCAACAACATACATATAATCAGTAGTTTGATTTGTTTTTCGTATAGCTTCAAGCATTTGTTCGTCTTCTAGACATCTGGCGCTGAAACCCGAGAGTGGTTGACTGCATCGACAAATAGACGCCTTTAATAAAATAAAAAAACAACACAAAAAAAAAATCAATTAAAAGAAGGATGGGTGTTTAGAAGATTTCTTCTACATGTTATCCAATAAAACAAATTCATAGTGTATCATTTTTTTTTAAAGTTCTTTAACAAACCTTGTTTGAATGCAAATATGTTAGTGCTGGTAAACGTCCTTTTGAACGAAAACGTGAACTTCCCATCAACATTGCTGTTGTTGCTTCAACTGGAACATAAACTTGCCTAGGGTATGTGTCACATAATTCGTAATTTTGATTAAGTGAGCTTAGAGTCCATTTGTCGTTAGGAATTCGCATTCGCTTGTACTCGTTTTCGAGTTTAAAAAAATCCCATCCAGCTGCCTTAGGGAATTCATCTTTTGTCGGTGTATAGTTGAAGCAATACAGTTTATTTATTGAAACTAAGAACGATGGATAATTTTTGGTTTTAATCAGTTTTCGTTAATAATATTAAACACATGAGTTACCTGGTTGATACAGCTTCATTAAGGATGTATAGACATCATGGCATTCAGAATCTTTAGGAATGACAAATGTTACTGAGAGAAAGGTTTTACACCGTATCAATAATGGAGACCCCGTCGTACTCAGCGGAAGTTTTTCTACGTTAGCTATATGCATGTGAAGAACCTGCAAATTAAATTTTTATATTTCAAATGCATTTTGTCTCGTCATTTAATTAAAAAAAAAAAATAATGTCAAGTACAAACGACAACACTGGTCAACAAAGTTAATCTTTTTTTTTGTCACAAGAACCAAAATACATACACTTTTTTGAAGGTTTTAGGTGAGCTGAACTCAAATCAGAATTCAAATATATTTTATTTATTTATTGAAAAAGAACTGTTATATATGTAATTAATACAAAATAAATCTTTAAAATTTTTATTAAAAATCTCCTTATGTGTCCTTCATCTCAACATATTCGACTTATTTGAATATCTGAGCCCAGACAACTTAATGTAAATATTGTCTTTTTGCACAGCTGTATATTTAAATAATTAATTAACATTTGCTCTTTAATTAAAGAAAAATACAAAAATAAAATTTTCAATTTTTTAAGTTTTGTGTTATCTAAAAGAAATACTTTTATTTCTTATTGTTAATGACCTTAATGTCCGTAATGTAAATGTTTCCATACCTAAATCATGAATGTTCAACCCTTATGAATAAAGAATCAAAATCTATAGGTACTATTGCGTACAGATTACAAAAATAAAATAACATACACTTAAGGTAATCGATGTAAATTAAATTATCACAGGAAGTGACAACGTATCCGGAATAAAATTTCTATTTGATTTTCTTCAACAAGAAGTTCCTTTAGTACTTCATTGAAGCATTAAAGAAAATCCATTGCAGTGCTGGATATGATATCATTATAAAAGGCAATTAATTGTTAAATAATACCTACATCATTTTCCCATAACATATAATAACGATTGATTTTATTAATTAAAGTTATCTAATACATATGTTTGAAATGTTTCATTAATATTTTTTTTTTTTTGGCACTCGCACTAATCGATTTAGGGTGGCGATGACAAAATTTCGCGAAATTATTTCGTAGTTCTTGTTTAAAGAAGTCATCAACATATCATAAATTAAACATTTTACTAAACTTTGTGTTATAATAATAATTTTAAGGGCCATTTGCTGAAACGAAACTTAAATAATTAATGTTGAACGTAAACTGTCACATAAGGATTTATGTTGAACTTAAATGCTTAAGATATTAAATCCTAAGCGGGCTTTAGGTCTTTATTGAATCTAAAATCTTCGTTAAATAAATAAATAAATCTTCTTCAATAAAGACCTAAAGCCCGCTTAGGATTTAATATTTTAAGTAGTAGGTCACGAAGATAGAAATTATTTAAATACTTAAGTTTCGATTAAAGGTACAAAAATGAGATATAGGTAACCTTAAACAAAATATTGCCAGAAATTATTAAAAAATAATTTGATTTTAAAGCCGTGACCCAATTTTTACACTAACCTATGAGTATTTTGTCATCATTCAACGATTTGAAGAGAATATGCTTGATATCCAAAAAAGATAATAAATCTTCTAAGCATTTAAACCATTGTCCCTTTAAAAGAAAACAAAAAAAATCTTTAATAGGTACTCGTTTAACTTGATTATCTTATTCTGAAACAAAACATCCACTTTGTAAACAACAACGCTTTCCATATTCGATTCATTATTATTTAGGATAAGTAGATAATATATGTATGTAATATGTACATACATTCATCATTCAACTTACATTCTCCCCACACAAAACATTGTCATCTTTAGAATTTTTCTTGGCTTCAATCTTAGAAAAATCGATGGCCAATATAAGCAATGCGTGTGTATGAACATAATGTAGTCAATAAAAAGAAAAAGAAGCAAATAATATGGAGCATCATTGGACTTGTAAAGTTCGTGATTCAGTTTCAGACTTTAGAGTAGTACTTCAAAGAATGTGATGACTAAAGTTGGAAATTTGTTTTTTTTGTAATAAAATTTTCTTTTATAGCGATATATGTAAGTAAGGTACATATGTATAAAATGGTTTTAAAAGATTTTTTTCATAAAAAAAACAAAATTTTTTATTCATCTCTTAATTTTTTTTATAAAAAATTTAAGCACTTTCGCTATTTCTCAAGGCATTTCAGCTTTATTTAAATAATAATATTTCTTCTTCATAAGTCTTTGATTTTTTAAAATCCAATTTAACATTTTCCCCGTTCACTATCGTAAACTTTCTTACTAAATTGCACATTTTGTATTCTTTTATTTTTTTCTTACTGAGCCTTAGGACACATCTGTCACATTTTCAGAAACCTGCAATACAAAAAACCTCTTAAGAATAAACTGTGCTTTTGTATGAATTGTTTTGTGACATTTTTATACTGAATTTCTTTTGTATTCTAGTGTTGTGGCCTATTTATGAATGTAAACTCGAATGTTTGTTTTGTCAAAGTGTTGTGGATTTTAAATTAGGAAATCATTTTCAGTTTAAATAATATTAACATTTTTTTGTGGAATAACAAAAAAATAGCAAAGAAAAGTACTTTCAAGGAGTTGAAAATACAAACAATAAAAAATCATATCACGAATTCCATCACATTGAAATTTCGTTACAAAATCATTGCAGTGGAAAATCATACACGATTCGTTTATAAATACTGTGATAGATTCAAAAAACAGTGACGATGGATTTTTTTTCATTTTTTTTTAGATATATGTAATAGTTCTTCCCAAAAAATAGATCTATGATATCTTATCTATGCCCAACCGTGCTAATACCGAAAACAGCATTAATTTTCCTTTAGCAGCTCTATTTTTAAATTATTTATTACATACAAATACTGTTTTCTATGGAATTAATATTTGATTAATTGTATTTAAATTGAACAAATTATTCTTTATTAAAAATGAACGAACATTATTGAAAAAGATTTGAATCGAGAATAATAAATTTTCTAAAAACAAGTTTTGATATAAACATAAAAACATTCTCAGTTTAATTATTAATTGGCTTCAACAAAAAATGCATACAAATTCATACAAAAAAGTTTTTTTTTTATTTTCATATTGCTAACTGAACCGAAATAAAAAATTCATTATAAATAGCTGCGTTCCTTTGGGAACATTTAGCTTAGTACTTCTTGTTGCTTTGAACTACTTTTTCAATAGAGACAAAATAGTTCAAAGAAGCTTTAAGTACTAAGCAGTAGATAAATGTTGCCAAAGGAACGAGCTTATGTCTGCAGTAAAACTTAAAAAACAGACGTGAAAGCAAAATCGAACAAAATTCGTATAAAATCACACCCAAAATATGAAAATGAAAACTTCTAATAAATTAGAGCTCCTAGAATGGAACCAAAGTTTATTGAGATCAAATACATATTTTTGGAAAATGTTAATAAAAAATAAGAAAAACTTAAAAATTGGTATGAACATGTCCACAAATGTGAAAAATTAAATATTTCAAAATCTAGAGCTGCTAGAAAGTAACTAAAATGATTGTTAATATACATAAATCTTTTTGGAAAATTTTAAAAAGTTGAAAATTGCTGACCAGTATTATATATTTCATTGTTCTTTTGAATAAATCGCATTTGATCAAAAACTTATATTCAAAAATGCTATTTATTTTGTTCAATATTTAAGTTTATATTTTTGACAAAATTTATTTTTTAGAAGCCTTAACCAAAGATCATATAACTTGTTATATGATCTTTGCCTTAACCCTTAAAAACTCAGTAAATATATAAATTCAATTATTGGTTAATATAAATTTTACTTGATTATCGACAAATTAAGACATCAAAACAATGTTAACCTTCAGCATAAAAACAAATGGTTTTAGGTGAAAAGTAACAATTTACTTACCCATGTTTCTTTGTTTGTGTCCGGCTCAACAAATATTAAATGAGTTGCGGTCAAATAAAGTGTTCCGACAATCGGGTTTTTTGAATTGTAACGATCAATCATTCGTACATTCTCAACCTGAAATTAAATAAAATTCAAATTTTACAACATTTCAGAAAAAAGCAAAGCTAAAAAATCGACTTAAAAATGAAAACACAAGACCATCAGCAATAGTAAAATTATAAATCTGACATTAGTTGACATTAATTTTAATCACATAAAACAGAGCCTTTTCACCACAAACCCCAAACAAAGGACCTAATTTTTGTATGAATGAATACAATGCATTGTTTAGCACCCCGCTGAAACAAAGAAAACTACAGCTTCTTGGAACAAAAATGTAGAAGCACTTGACGTTAATAGCAACACGCTATTTACATAATGTACAATACATACCTATCTACATTATTGTGCATTTAAGAAAAGTTTTAGCAAGTAAAAAAATAATATAGAAAATAATGTTTTTGACCTTAGTTTTATTTGTGGTATATTTACTATGTTGCTTCTATGTATATAATATAATTTAAATAACAACAGTAAAGTAAAGTTAAAGAGCGGTTTTAATCCCTTTTTTTTTTAATTTTACAATTGAACTTTTGTTCAAATTATATGAAATTCATTTGGTAAAAATAAAATAGAGCATTAAATAAATTATTGTGAAAGAGTCGGAGAATATTTTACAACAACACCTTCAAAGATCAACTCGTGGAATGGAGAGATGACTCAAAGATGCCATATGCGCTATAGGAAATGAATAAAATTGTTGGAAAGAATTGTCACTTATTTCTAATTTTTTACTTTTTAATTCTTAAAAAATCAAAAATTATCTTTATTTTAATATCAGATTTCAGGACTTGAGTTGTTATATTTTGTTTAGCTTTTTTTGGTTCGTAATACTGTTGCAATTAAGCATTTTTATATGTTGTTCCTTTGAGAAAACCAAAGTTACTCTATTTTTTTCAGATTTTTAAAGTGATTTTTTAAGGTCGCACGTATCGAGTTTATCAAAAAATAATTGTTTTATTTTGATTTATTTTTTTTTAACAAAGTACCTAAATATTCATTTCTCAAAAAAAACACGAGAGAGCATATACCCTGTGGGCAGTTATGGTAAATATACAGAGTATTACGTTTCTGAAAGTTGTTTGATTAGTTTTTAAATGGAAATAATGTACAAATATGTATTTATGCATTTTTTAACTTTTTTTAAAAGAAAGTAGGCAAATGTGTTAAGATTTGCATTTGACAAAATACTGTCCATTAAGTAGGCATAGGTACTAACTGTTTAAATTTGTATTTTTAAATAATGTTGTATTTGTCAGTTAAAAGAAAACTATTTTTGAAAGAGATTTTGAACAGTTATTATTTATAAAATCGATACGTGCGACCTTAAAAAAAAAACTTTAAAAATCTGAAAAAATTGAATAACTTTAATTTTCTCAGAGGAATAAATAGGATTTTCTGGTCCACCCTAATAAATACGAACAATTTGTAATTACTTAATTTTTTTAATAGAATTACAATAATTTTTGGTTGTGAGTGGAAATAATGTTTGGGGATATCATAATTTTTAATTTTTGCCTCCTCAACAATTTTTTTGACTTGGCTGTATTGTTTTGTGCAATTAGCCGATAAAGTAAGGTGTTTCTCCCCGGTTTACTGCCTATTTGAGACTGATAAAATAAAGAATATTTTAAAGAAAATACATATGTACATACATACCTACAATTTAGATGAACGTTTGGTAAATATGCAATAGGTGTTTAACCAAGTGAATTTTGTATGTAGTTGGATTTTGTTTTTAAATTTACTGAATAATTACTTTTAAATATTTAATCATCGTGAGTAAAAAATATGTCTTAAATCAGCTCCAAATAATAAACAAAATAATTCCTTCACGTTGTTTAGAATTTCAAACTCATCTTTAAAAGGCGTTTTAACTGAATAAATTTGATTTGCATAATACGTCAATAAAAACTAAGACATTGTAGATTGAAACCAGTCACTACATCGACTATTCGGGATTAGTGCAATTATTCCACTTAAATTATGTATACAAACAATTTCTTTAGTAATTGAAATCAGGGCTGTACTTTATTTATGTTCAAAGTTTATTCAGTTTCAACTTGGCTAAAAAAAATTGAAACATGAAACATCATTTCCATCCAATAGAAAAAAAAAAAAATCCTTTGGTCATTTGTGTTTTCAACACAAGTACGTAAGAACTTAAAAAAATTAAATACCTACGAATACGAAACCCTAGAGATACTTTATCATCAATTACAAATCTTCTATGACGTCACCCACAATTTCAACGACTCATCACGAAATAGATTATTGTGTGTATGTGTTTTGTTTTCTACCCAATAAATTTTGAACCATTGACATAAAATTGAATATACAAAATTCTCATCTTTAAATTACTATATTTTTTGGGTAAAATAATAAATGTTTCCTTAAAAAATCGATATTAAATCATTACAAATTACATTTGCTGTTTATTTGCTCACTAGATAGATACACATGTAGGAAATGTTTGTGAAAAATATATAAAACCTCATGTGTTGGTAGGTCAAGTATGTAGCACATAGGAAAATGTTTCTTATCATTTTTTACTCAACACAAAAAGGTATGAAAAGATAATTATTTAATTAGCTTTGCTTATAAATTTTTTGAATTATTAAGAATGATCCAGACTATATTAATTGTGTTGAACGATAAGGCAACCGCCAAAATTATTACGAAAACCCACCTTTTTAATCACATTGTCTCCATTATAGTAAATGGGAGTCTCTTGAAATTCTTCTTCTATCCACGAAACAACTTTTTCCGAAACAAAAGGAGGAACTGGAACTCCCCACAAACGTTTATTTACATCCGGTTCATCTGTTTCTGGTGATATATTATCAAAACTTAAACGAAGTGCCGAGGTTGGTGATAATTGACGTTCAATTTCGTTAAACTTATTCATGAATTTCGTAAAATCCATAATTTGGATGACTCTTGTTAAATTTAATGATTCCTGCTATTTATGCAGATGGTTTTCGTTGCAATGACAAATAATTCCGTTTTTTTGAAACCAATATTTTATTTCCACCGACAATACTCCGAACAAATCTAAAGGATAACTGAGTAGAAAATCGTTGATACAAAGTTTTCACTGTAAAGCCAATAAAAGTTTCCCCTTTTTGGCGCAGTCGTAGATATTACTTTGCAGTTTGGGGAAAGAAAACTTTATGCGTGCATTGAATGTTAAGATAAAACTGCACATTGATGGGATGCAATAGAAAGCTGTTGAACAAATCAAACATTGTCCGAAGAATATCTTAACATTGATACACTGTGTTCATCAGATTACATTTGTTACATATGAAACATTATAGGTTTTCATAAGGCAATAAAGTTTTGTTTTTCTTTTGATATTACGTTGTATGGAATTTCCTTTTACTTTCCTGTTCCAAAAGAGAATGATTTTGTTTTGAACAAGGAAGGAACTACCATGCGCATAAGATAACGTGTTAATTTTACCCTTTATGAAATGAAATGGTAAATGTTTGACCTGATCTTTAAAGCACTTTATATGAAAGATTTTGTAAGTTTCTTGCCCTTGAAAAGAGGAAATAGAAGTCGTTGTAATACTTTTAGAATAGCATGACACTTAGCCTACTTTCTAATGTCTTTCAATATAGACAATATAAGATCCAAAAGTGTTTCGAATGCACATTGTCTTCTAAAGAAGGAAAAAGCTACTAAATACAATCAACGCATGTATAGGTTGAAAAGTATTGTTTTGAATATAAATAAAATTTGCATCAAATAAGCTACTATATAGGTACTGCATATTATACAAAAATTGCAACTTTTTTAGAGAAATATTCGATTTTTTCCTTTGAACTTGAATTACTTTGAAAAAAGGGGATTTATAGTTTTAAAACTAGGGACATTATTTTAATTATTTATTTTTTTTTTTTTATAAAAACGTATAAATTATATCCGCACTGCTTTTAAAGTAATAAAATAAATATAAAAGTTTTGTTTTGCGAATAAAATAATATAAAAAAATGAGAAACAAATCAGTTTAAGAAAAAACTGGAATAAAGTTAGATAAATCAAAAAGTGAATGATTACAGTTTTGACAACTCTTCTAATTCCTAGTGTAGAGCTAAAACTAAAGCAATATAAGGCAGGTCAGCAATCATAACTTAAGAGACACCGAGACTACTCATAAGTTCTATGAATAGTGTGGTTAATTCCATAAGTTTTTTGGTGAATGGGTTTTAGGTCTTTTTGTCACAATGCTTCATCTATACAGGGTGTCCCAAAAGTAATGGATCAAACGAAGTATGCTGATAGGGGATCTTAAGGGCTCTCAAAATTTGGTAACTTGTACATCCCAAATCCTTACGGTTTTCGATTTAATGCGATTCTTGTGAAATTTCGAAAAATCCTTACTTTGCAACAGTATTTTGCTTCCTGCGCCCATAATTGATTTTTGTTTTTTAAAATTCGTTTACGAAAACATTGCCAAATAATTAGGAACAATTAATTAATCAAAATATTTTTTATTCCACACGCCACATCGCTGCAAATTAACTAACAGTTTCATATTTTATAAAAAATCTATTTCTAACTTTTATTTGAGAGCAACACCGCAAAAAAAAATTTGTACGGTGTGAGAATTGTTTATTATTTTAAAAAGTTGCCCCGTTATTCTAGTTTTCAAAAATGTATAAAAGTTTCCAAAGTTGCAGTTAGATCACAAAATATTACAATTTGAATTCAACAAAACAGAAATTTTCAGAGCAAAAACACAAACAAAAATAGAAGCTTTTGTTCAAAGAAAAATAAACAAATAACAGTTCGAGAAAATGTGTTTATTTTTGGTTGTTTTTTGTTCTGAAAAACCCTCACACCGTACAAATTTTTTTTGCGGTGTTGCTCTCAAATAAAAGTAAGAAATAGATTTTTAATAAAAAATATTTTGATTAAGTAATTGTTCCTAATTATTTGGCAATGTTTTTGTAAAAGAATTTAAAAAAAAACAAAAATCAATTATGTGCGCAGGAAGCAAAATACTGTTGCAAAGTAGGGATTTTTTAAAATTTCACAAGAATCGCATTAAATCGAAAACCTTAAGGATTTGGGATGAACAAGTTACCAAATTCTGAGAGCCCTTAAGATCCCCTATCAGCATACTTCGTTTGATCCATTACTTTTGGGACACCCTGTATATGTACATGGACGAAACGTTATTTCGCCCATTCACCAAAAAACTTATAGAATTATAAAGAAGGTCACCAATATCAATAGATAGTGTGGTTAGTATAATAATAGAAATAATTTTTTACTTGCTCTATAGGGCAAGTATTGGTTTCGTGTAGAAAAAAAAACGAGGTTTTAATCGAAACCAACATTACGATGATGGAGAAGATCAAAAAAGTGGTTTTCGTCATGCCGTCCGTCGGTCTGTGCGTCCATCTGTACATCGAGCTAGGGCCTAAACGGATGGATGAATTTGCTTGAAACTTGGTACAGATGATTTTTACGTAATTCCCTAGACCCGTTTTTTTTATTTTTTTAATATCTCCATTTTAACGTATACCTCCCATATAACGTTTTCGAGGTATTACAAATTTCTCGAAAACGGCTCTAACGATTTCGATCAAATTTGGTGTGCGGAATACTCTTATTGATTCTAACAAAACTGCGTTTTTAGTTTTTCTCAAAAAATGCGGAGAACGGAAATATGGCTTTGCCGTTTTTCAAAAATTGACATATTTTTTAAGTTCATATATTTCATCAAAGCATTAGTTATTTTATTTAAAATTTACAGAGATCATTAAGTATAAAATGTTAAAAAAAAAATATTTTTAAAAACATTTTTGAAAAAAAAAAAAATTTTAATTTAATTTTCAAACTTTTGATTTTTTTTTTTTTTCTACAAAATCTTAAATTTCCAATAGATATTTAAGATAAAGATACTGTGAACTACAAGAGCAAGTACGTGCGACCCAGTCGTGCATTTTATTTTTTAAATAAAGGATAAGCCCTTTCTGATCCGAATCAGCTAATATTTACATATTCAATTCATTTTTCTATGTACTACTGTTTAAAATTATATTTTTTCTCCAAATAAAGAGATATTATGATCTTTCACGGGAAGTTCTTATTTATCACCTTCAAAACTTTCTGATTCCAAAAAAAAGTAAAAGCACTGCAAGCTGGAAACCAGATATGATTGATAAAACATTTTTAATAAAGGGGCGTATTAGTACGTATGTTGGTCCACACACTCAGCCTGAGACATCCGCTTTTAGTCATATTTGGTTATTTTTGGTCTGATTCTGTTCCCAACTTCAAACATCGTGCTATTTTATGTAGAAGAGGAGTGCTCACGAGTAAAAAATATCCCCACCCCGAAAATCAAAATTGTGGTGATTTTTGAATTATCGTAATAATGTAGTGTACTAACCTCTAAAACTAGCTTTGTCTAGTGTCTTTAGTGTAATGGAAAAAGTTTTTCAACTTAAATGCAAGGTAAATAGTCTAAGCATCACTAAGCGCAGTAGAGGAAGATCTCGTCTAAGGTGGCGTACGCAAGTGGAAGGGGACATCAATCAAAATGGCGTGAGAAACTGGGAGCAGCTGGTTATAGACAGAGTTGGCTGTAGAAGGTTCTTTGTTGAGACTCAAATCCACAATGGATTGTAACCGACTTAAGACGCTGGTCACCCTAAGTACGTAAGTAGACATCACAAATAATTGCAATAAGGGAGTCTGATTATCAGATTTGCGACCCTGAATTAGCTATAACTCTAGCCATACAAATAAATAAATATATACAATAATTGAATCGTTTATTTTCAAAACATGATAAGCCCACTTTTTTTCAAAATTCGTTTTTTTAACTGAATATGTTCTTGGGGGATAACCACACCTGCCTTCAAAATATGAAGCATCTACTCAGTCTATATTCGATTTTACAGCTAAGCAAAAAAAAATTTTATTGTCAAAACATCATAAAAGTCCCGGACTTATCATCTTTTGAAAATAAACAGCAACTTTTTTATGAGTAATTGACTACACATAGAGAAGCTGACTACTGACTCAAAATCTTAAGTTGAAAGCGTCTTTCAAGTAAATTAACTACTCGAAACATTATATTCTATTCCCAAATGCAATTGTTTGATAGACTGAGGCTTTAAAAAAATTGTATATTAATTTTAAAACTAATTTCACATTCGTTTATTTTCAAAATATGATAAGTCCAAAATCGTTTTTATTTTTTAACTTTTAAACAATCGGCCCAAAAAGTAAATACCAAACGATATTCTGTAGCTAAGTAAAAGTTCTACAAAATATATTTTTTATACATTTTGCTACACTTAACAAAAGAAAATAGAACGTTTTTTTCTTCTCCTGAAAAATTTGAAATCATGGACTTATCATGTTTTGAAAATAAATGATTCAATTATAAAAGTAAAGTATTTAAATAGTTAAAAATATTTGGGTTAAGATTATAAAAAAGTAACGCATACACCACAGTGATAATCTTAGTTTCCTCTAATTTAATCACTGGCTGAATGGTAAACCATATGTAAACAACTGGAGGTGGACAAACGACAAACATTTTTTGAAAAAAATTGTATTTTTTATATTTTAGGGGACTTTGAATTTTTAGTACAAAGCTTGTTTTTTGATTATCTTCTAAACATAGGGTGGACAAACGATGATTTTTTTATTTGTATCAATTTTTCGAAGTGGACAAAGGATCAGCACGAAACACGTCGCCATCCACTTTCAGAATTTTCATATCACGCATCTGACCAATCAGAGCCTCTTAAAGTTCAGAATTTAAACTCAGCTGCGTTGAACGCGGAGATTGACAGTGGTAAGTTACGCTTTTACGACATAAGGAAGCATTGAGTTTTAGAAGCATTAAATTAAATTCCCCAGATCATTTTAGATCAGAATTTATTGTGCTAATTATACGTTGACGTTGGAGCCCAACATCCGAAACGCGGTTCGAATTTTGAAAAGAATATGAAAAGCTAAGAGCCAAACAGTTTTAAAGTTTCAGACAGTAAATTATTAATAAAAATGAGGAAGAGAGTGGGAGGCAAAACGGCGCTCTAGGGCGCAACAGTATTTATTTTGTGGGTATCGGAATCGAACCCATCCAATACAAATTGTATTAATCGGCCCGAAAGCTAATCAATTTCTAATATAACGAACAAGAGATTTATTTAATAAAAACTCGAAATGTGAAATCAGTTTAATAAAAATAATTGAATAATTTTTAAAAATTGAATACAAAATTACAACTTGAATAGACTTTTCAAGGTTAAAATCTTAAGCAATTTAAATTGTACTTTTTTTCAGATGTGTATGCGGTAGGAAAGATACTCATATAAATGATTAGATGATATGTAATTGGAAGCATACAACAGATTGTTCTTATATTTAAATTAGATCTTGTAAAACACAATTTAGTAAAAAAAGTGTGCTGATAAGAATTCAGCTCGGTTAAATACCTATCTCATTCTTTTCGAACAGATTTAAGTCTATTTTTGTGATTTTTTACAGCAACAGATTAAATTATAACAACTTAAGTTAATTAAAGTATTAAGATTTTTTTTTAAGGAAAGTTTATAATTTTTATTCTTTTGTCTATTAATAGACCAGTGCCGATGCCTTCAAAAACATTAAAAAGTACAAAAAAATCATAGTAGGATGAAACCCATTGGAAAAGGAGGGGAATATGATAAGAATGAAAGGAAAAATAAATTACGGGCGAGCCGAGTTCGGGAAGTGGGTGGGTTGAGTTTTTAATGGTAAAAAATGGTATATCTCGATTTCCGCCAAAACTACAAATCCTATAGAAAAAAGTTGTATGGCAAAGTTGTAGGTAGTAAAAAGATCTACAACTTTTGTACAACAATTTTTTCACATAACCTCAAAATTTATGTGAAAAATTCAAAAAACCGTGTTTTTGGTTTTTTATTTTTATCTTTTTCAAAAACAAAAATTTTTCTACGAAATTTGGTGAAAACCTACCTTATTATATCCCAAATACACTATAATTTATTTGATTTAAAATATTAATTTGTTCACCTTATTTTGACTTAATACCAAAAAAACAACCTAATTTTCAATCGAAAATTCACGTGTCAAAATATCAGCTTTTTTCAAAAAGTCGGTGGGTATTTCGTTCGTTAAAATGTCTATTTTCTGATGGTGTAAAAAAATTTTACATTAGTATACTATAGAACATGTTCTAGTAAAATTCAAAAAATGAAAAAAGCTTGAATTCGAAAAAAATTTTGTATCATTGTTTACAATTTTGGCCTATTTATTCAAATTTACACTTTAATTACTCAAAAAACGTTAGATTTCATGTAACATTGATTAATCTTACGTTTTTTGAGTAATTAAAGTGTTAATTTGAATAAATAGGCCAAAATTGTAAACAATGATAAAATTTTTTTTTCGAATTCAAGCTTTTTTCATTTTTTGAATTTTACTAGAACATGTTCTATAGTATACTAATGTAAAATTTTTTTACACCATCAGAAAATAGACATTTTAACGAACGAAATACCCACCGACTTTTTGAAAAATGCTGATATTTTGACACGTGAATTTTCGATTGAAAATTAGGTTGTTTTTTTGGTATTAAGTCAAAATAAGGTGAACAAATTAATATTTTAAATCAAATAAATTATAGTGTATTTGGGATATAATAAGGTAGGTTTTCACCAAATTTCGTAGAAAAATTATTGTTTTTGAAAAAGATAAAAATAAAAAACCAAAAACACGGTTTTTTGAATTTTTCACATAAATTTTGAGGTTATGTGAAAAAATTGTTGATATAAAAGTTGTAGATCTTTTTACTACCTACAACTTTGCCATACAACTTTTTTCTATAGGATTTGTAGTTTTGGCGGAAATCGAGATATACCATTTTTTACCATTAAAAACTCAACCCACCCACTTCCCGAACTCGGCTCGCCCGTAATTTATTTTTCCTTTAATTTTCATCATATTCACCTCCTTTTCCAATGGGTTTCATTCTACTATGATTTTTTTTGGTTTCAAAAATTATTGACCCTGGTCTATAAATAATTATAATTGAAGAAAGTCTTTTACCTTTGCCAGTTTAATGTCATCCATATTTTTTTTTTTTTTGATACAGTGGCTACTTTAATCGAAGACAAGGAAACAACCAAATAAATAAACTCAAATTAATTTACTTTTTGATAATTTGTTTTAAATGCGCACTTTTTTTAATACAATATCGTCTGATAAGTTTCCTTTAATTTCTTTAATTTTTGTTGAAAAAAAACACAAAAACTTTTTCCTGTATTGACCGATGTCAGCTAGACAGGCGAAGGAAAACAAAAAAAATGATGTTTTTTTTTTGTTTGGCAAAAAAAAATTGACAGTGACAGTTGTAGTGATGGGCAGAGCACTGAACGATATGCATGAAAACGTTCAGAGAGAATTTTAAAATAATGGTGAACCTACATTTATTTTTTTACTTTCATTTTCTAAATACATAGTCATATAAATACATACATCAACAACACCATTCATATGCTATTCAACTTCAGAAAGAAAAAACAGTAATCCAAACACAATTCCTAAAAGCACTCAAGTCTGAAAAGTGGAACAATTCAGCTCTTTATTTTGGTATACTAAAAGTTTTTGAAAACTTTTTGACGAAAACCGCATCTAGTGTGTGTGTCTAGTGTAAAAAGGTTATTAACGTTTTTTGTTGTCGTTGCAATTATTGTAGTTGTGTTCCCCTTTGACTTCAAAAACTACTGCTAAGTACTTCTGATTTTATGAACTTCTATTCTTCTATACAAAAATATCTTTGAATACATTCAGAAAAGTACTTTGCAGTACTTACTGGAGACCCAAAAAAAATTCAACTAGTTCCGCACTGGTGTAAATCATAGCACAACCTATTAATTCTGTGCTGAACGATGTCATTTATAAATCGGCTAACAGCTATATATCCATTGGAATTTAATATGGCGACTGGCTCTGTGCACTTTGCTGCTGCTGTGTGAATTAAAATTTATTTTTTAGAACTTGTCGCATTCCTGAGTGTGTTGTTACTAAAAATTGTGTGACGTTTGTTAAAGTTGTAACTTTTTCATTTTTCTTCTTTTTTATCCGAAAAGAATAAAATTCTTTTCAAATTAAATATTAATCGAAGTGAAAATATTCTCTTGTACTCATTTTAAATAGATTCTGGTTTCTGAAGAAAACGTTGAACAAAAAATGAGACTGCTAATTTAATGTGAAAACAAGTACAAGTACACACATATAATTAAAAAGAAATATTTTTATTTGTTAAAGTAAATGAAGGAAATTTTCTTTCTGCAAATTCTTTGCTAAAAAAAATAATTTTACCAAAATATTTAATAATAGTCAAAGCTTAAGAAAATTCATTACGATTTTTTATTTTATATTATCAAAGGTCTTCGGTCTTTATTAGGTTTCCGTCTAAGTTATTACCGAAAGAGTTGTTGTATAATTTATTTATCGCGCGACCTTACAAAAATATTAAGCAAGAATTTGAGGTGTTTGCGTTTGTCATTCCATTGGACTACGACTACCATCGTTGTCCACAAGTTTGATTTGATTATACACCTGTACTACACATATCAATTATTATTAACAAATATTTTTTGCTAAATGCGATATTATTAAATCGTAATTAAAATCATTAAAAATAAAAGACAGAAGAACTCCCAAGACTCGTTGTGTTTTGAAATTAAATTGCAAACCTAAACGAAAAAGGATTAAAAAGAAATTGGGGTTCTGCGAATACAATAAAACACATTTAAACTTAACTTTCTTCTGCTTGAGAGAGACATAAGAAAATAGGCCAAGTTGAAAAATAAAATAAAATCTATTAAGCGCCTTAAAACAAAAACAAAAAAAAAAAAAAAAAACAATCAGGTAGGTACTCTTTAAGCTTTTGCATATTATTATATTCAAAAGCATGATGAGAAGATAAATTACGTACTTAAATGCGAATTGCTTATAAAACATAGTATCTTTGAATTACACAGATAAATCAGATACTCTTACCTGCCTGCATCAATAAAATAAAAAAAAAAAGTCTATTGAATTAGTTGCGCAAACATGGAATCTATGGAATATGAAATGGCAAGGAATATGACTCTGTTGTTCTTTCTTGAAAGACTTTTGGACAAAGGAGAACCTCGTACTGTTCACGATTTAAGTTGTCAATTTGGAGCAAAAGAATTTACGAAAGAAATGCGTCAGATTGCCGGTGGAAGTCAATCAGGTAAGTTGAATTAAAAAAACAGAAATATCAAATCAATAATAATTGATAAATGGCATATTCTCCTTAAATTTGATTTAACGTCTTTTCCTATCTTTATTTTAGTTAGTTAAAAGGGTAGGTAATTTCATGAAAAAGTGGACACGAATTTTGAACAAATTATGCAAACTTTTTTAATTTTTCCAATGGCAAATTACTAAATTCAAGGAGTATAAATAATTTTAAAGCATTTTTAAAGCTTGTCAACTTACTTACTTACTTCCCTTCTGATTGTTAAAATAAATAACCATTTAAGCAAGGTTCGTTAATGTTTTGGTGTTGTCACTAATTTTAAAGCTTGTAATTTTTTATTTATCGAATCTTCATTGAAAACAAATTAAGATTCTAAATTTCACAGAAAAACCTTCATACGTCGGACTCTTAAAACTTGTGTCCTACTTTTTCCCAAAAAAATGCTTTATTATGAAAGTAATAGCCATCCTTAATTCAGGGACAGTATTTTCGTATCAATTTTATATTAAAATTGATAAAAAAAAATCTATTAATGTATTGGAAATTTTTGTGAATGTAACGTGAGTTGCCCATTTGAATAAGTTAAAATGTAAAAGAGTTTTCAAATGGATGTATTTTTATTTTTTTAGTCAAGAGTTATGGAGGAAATACCTAATAAAACCTCAAGGCTCAATAATTGGTCCTTTAATGTTTTCTTTATTCATTAATAAATTGTCACAAGATCAGCCCTATTCTGCTATTCGATTCAAGTTAAACTCTTATATCGAATTCCTTTAAAAAAAAAAAAAAAAAAAACAAAAATCGAATTAAAATTTAGATGCGATTTACGTGTCGTAGACAATGGCCCGTAGGTATGCTTAAAAAATAGTAAATACTAGCAATATGAAATTAATAAGTATAAACTAGGTTTGATATGCACAAAATGTTGATAAAAAACGTTTATACTTTACAATTTTTCTAAATCTTTGGATTCACGTGAATCGAAAGCAGAATAGGGCTGAATATTTCATTCAGCACTTTTTATATTTTATAGCAATGATGTTAATTCGCTAAAAAAAAATATAGACTTGTCTTCGGTGCACAATTAGGAAATATAAAATGAATTTATTTTGAATCCATCAAAATCATAGGTACTTCCTATATCTAAAAGACAACAACTTCAGTCTCTCCCCCCCCCAAATTAAATTTAATAGTGCCCACAATAAATTTTATTTCCAAAATTAAGAAGTTAGGTATGTATTATTTTTTAATAGCTCACTCATCTGGAATGAACACATAAACAGCATAGTGGCTTAAATTTATACTAGCCTGCGTGGCTTATTTTTGACAAAAATTTATCTTCCAGTTAATACAAAATTTAGACCCGTGAAAGCACTTATTTTACCAATTGTCACACATCGCTGTAAAATTTTTTTGGATTCAGATTTCGAATATTTTGAAAAGCTCACACCACTAGCAATTAACGAGATTTTAAAATTTGTTTGTATTTTATCAAAAGATACCATCATGTCGTTGCCTACACAAATATCAAAACAAATATATACTCGGTTTTAAAGTACAGGGTAATCGTTTTTCTATTTAATCTCATCCTCCACAAGGAACCAATTTACAGTCACAGTCTTGTTTTAAGACCTAAACATACACTGCTAGTCACTTGAATAGAAACACATAAAAAAAGCGATTGGTGCTTTGGTAAGGTAACTAAGCTGATTTTTGGCTTTGCATTTTCAGGTATAAAGTCGATTTCAGACCTATACCTATTTTCTATCTATATTCCCACAAATATATTAATATTCCTACAATTCTCACTACGACACGTACTTATATTTTTACTGTTGGTACAAAGATAGAGTGGTAAGTTGTTGTTTTTTTATGATTCCCCTCCCTATGCATTTCAAAATTTTTATGTTGACTCACACTATTGTAGATGATTCCCAAAGTTCAACGCAGGTCACCACTCACCACTTAAGTTCTGAATTTTTAGATAGTTATATGTAAGTCGTCAGAACCAATCAAAACCTCTTAAAATTCCGAACTTATGTTCAGGTGGTCAGCCATTTTCTTCTCATATTTTTGAAGCGTGCCAGTACTCTATGAGAAAATGAGCAGACCTTACTGCCGCGTTTCTGACGTCATTTGGCAAATATTTGTCAGCGACTGATAATATTAAACATGTTCAATTTTTGTTATTAAGTTTTCAAAAGGTGGTTATGTGCCAATTCTACTTTACAAAATAATTTAAAAAAGGCGAATTTTCTTCTCCTTTAAATTTATAGGACGATTGACGATAACGCTCAAATTTCTTTATTGAGGAAGTTTCGCTTTCGTAATAATAAATTTTTTACCAAAACGTGTCGACATGACCGTTTCGAAATGTTAAGGTTTCCTGCGAATATGCCAGAAATTAGTATAGCATATCTAGATATCTTCTGCAGCATAGTCAGAATCTCGTTAAATATAGGCTCCTAACAAGAATGTGGAACTCACGATTTCATAGTGTATGTGAGGTGGCCTAAAACTTATACGCCAACTGTTAAAATCATCCAGTATAATATTTTTATTTAACCTCTATTTTAGGACTAAAAAAATTCTTGGCCCAATATCCATCTATTTTTCTTGTTGATGGTGACTATGTTCAAGTCAATTCATATCAAACAATTACCGACGACCCAAACGGTGGTTATGCTGGTCGCCGTGATTACATTCAAGAGGCAAAGGACTACTTTAAAAATAAAATGCTTCAATACGGATTAGGTGTTGAAGTCCCAGTTAAAAGTCTGCTCGGTCATCGCAGTCAAGCGTCACCACAAGTAAGGCATATCTCAGGTAAGTCATAATTTGTCATATATATTTTTAATCAAATTAAATACAAAATGAAACTTATCTAGGTCAACATATCAAGGAGTTCACTGACTTTCTCATTAAACACCCTGACACATTTAAAGTAGTTAATGATCACGTTATTATTGTCGGTTGTGAAAATATGGACGATCTTCCGGCATCGGAACGCTTACATCTGCCTCAAACCTACATTGACACTAAAGGAACACAACAAATGCTTGATTTTTTCGCCCAATGCATCGAAGTCAAAGGCCCTATTCTCGTCGATCAGCTTTTCCATCTTGTTACGTCAAAGTTCCCCCAAGAACAATGGCTCAAAATGTTTAAAACACCTAGCGATTTAACAACGTTTCTTCGTTTATTCTCTGATTGTTTCAATATACAAGCAAATCTAGTCACTCTGCTTCAAAAGCCAAAACTCTCCGATTCTCACATACAACAGGCTCAAGCAAAGTCACGAGAACAATATAATGCAATTAATAATATAGTTAACAATAATCAAATGAATACTCAACTAAACACTTCATCCCCCATTCAGCAGCAACGAATTCATTCACCAGTATTCCGTAGTGTAAGCAACAATTCCAACTACAGTAACAATTGCAATAACAACACTGTAGCGCCAAACTTCAAGTTGAATGAACCTGTTTCAAATCTATCCACACACAGCGCTGTTTCATCAAGAGGTGAACCCAATAGTGGATGCGAAAGCTTTGTGATGTCCTCTGAAATGCAAATTGAAAATCTTTGCGAAAGAAACTGCCCTAGCCCTTCTACTAGTTCATACTATGGTACTCCTGCTGTGCAAAACATACCGAATCCAGTACTTCCTGGACCTCATTCCCAACAGCCAACAGTTCCCGAAAGAGTCAACAGCCAGAATCAAACATTGAAACAGCGAATTAACAATTTAGTTATAAGGACACTTGCAGAAAATTTCGAAAAGGATAAACAATCAATGGCTGCCTTGGGAGATCATGCTAAGTCTGGAATGGGATATGTCCCACAACAACAGCAACAGTCTCAACAATTCAGCCCAGCTCATTCACCTAGTCACAATTATTTCGTAGGCGATACTTGGAAAATAAAGATTCTACAAAACACTAGAGTCATTTCGACTATAAAAGAGAGTCTCTTTGTTACCGATACTATTCTCAAGTTTGCACATAAGAACCAAAGTGTTGTAATTTCTGTAGACTGTGAAGGTATCAACTTAGGAGTTAAAGGAGAAATTACCCTTATCGAGATCGGTACAACAAGAGGCGAGGCGTTTATTTTCGATGTGCTCACTTGTCCCGAGCTGGTCTCGGACGGTGGGCTAAAAAATCTTCTCGAACACGACTGTGTGATCAAAGTTATTCATGACTGTCGTAATGATTCGGTTAATATGTATTCTCAGTTTGGGGTGTTGTTGAGAAACGTATTCGATACACAAGCTGCGCATGCTGTTGTTCAATTACAGGATAGCGGTAAACAAGTATATAAGGCAAAGTATATATCATTAAACTCATTGTGTGAGTTGTACAATGCGCCGATTAATCCAATTAAAGACCAATTGAAAAATGTGTATCGTCGTGATCAGAAATATTGGGCTAATAGACCATTGTCTCGAGATATGCTTTTATATGCAGCTGGCGATGTGTTAGTACTGATTAATGATCAGTTGTATGGTAACTTGGCAAGGTAAAAATTTAAACTACATTTAATTTGTTTTGCATTTGAAAAATGTTATGATAATTTTTTTAGACAAATCAAACCAGAAAATCAACAACTCTTCTCCGAATTATGTACTGAGCAAATTTTAATGCAAATCAAACCAACCGAGGTAAAAATTCGCAAGAAACAAAGAAAAATAAGCAGTGAGGTGGCAGATCTTAAGCAAAAACTAGGGCAAACCAATAAGAGCATTGTTTTAAGTAACAGAGAAATAAGATTACTTCGGTAAGGTTTTTTATTTTAATTACAATTTATCAGAGTTTCAGTTAATGTTATATAAAATCAACTAACAGATACATGGACCTCACGGAAGATGAAAAAGAACGATTGAAGGGTTTCTATAAAGTTGCAAAGAAATTGGAGAAAATGGAAAACATTAACAATCAAAATAGGTATTAATCATTTTTTTTTAAATAACGTCACGTTTAAAGAAATCTTAAATTTTTTTGTTTGCTTTACAGAGAACATAGTGACTCAGATGATGATCAGGATAATGTAGAAAATGATAATTTCCCAAGTCTAGATAGTGTGCCATCCGATAATTCACTTACCGGAACTTTTTCACCTCGTTTGAACTCAGAACCTCCTAGCTTGACTGAATCCATGCAAATGATGGACGAAATTCTTTCAAACAGCTCTATGGATCGATTGTCAAAAATCGATAAATTAGAAGCTATACTCTCGGCGGCAACCCTTTTACCCAGTGATCAGGTAATGCTTTATTTTATTCTTTCATATAATATTTTAAACACTTTTTTTGTAATAAAAATATCGTTTTTGCGCAAAGTCTGAGAAATATTTTTTTTTCTGATTTTTCTAAACGACACCCAAACCCTAGTTTTGTTAGATTTTATGACCAATTTCTGTTTCTTCTTTTGATTTACAGATTATTACTTCTAATTCAATCACTGAACAATTGGGTTCTAACATCGCGACAACAGAAAATCTACAAATAGTCAGAGAAAAAACTAAAAAGTATGTAAATAATCTTTTTATGATCTTCTAGTTATCAATTTCGTTAACATTTTATTTCTTTATCTTTTCTGTTTCAGTATTAAGAACTGCAATTGCAATAACGAACTTAACTTTTCACCAATCTTTCGTGGCACTCCTGATCAGAAACCAGTTGAAAAGGCCGATGCATCTTCACAAACATTAAGTACTGGTGACATAGTCATAACAAAAATATTCTTCCAAGAAGAGCAAGAAAAGGCCAAAGAAAAAGTTCTGACTTCTTCACCCAGACGATCCGCAACATAGATGAGTTTCGAAAAAAAAATGCGGTTGTTCTTTAAATATTGTCAATTGCTGCAGTTTCGTTCTTCGCTTTTGTGGTTCTATGTTCTCATTGCACCCTTTAACATTTTTTTTTATTCAAAAGAATTTGGATTTTGAAAATTTATAATTAAATCGAGAGAGGATTGTAAGTGATATTTATTGTATTTTTATCAAGTATATAATTAGTAGTTTATAGTATAGATCGGGGTAATCGCGTTTAATATATTTAAATAATATTGAATTTTTTTTTCTTCCAATTATTGTCACAAATTAACTACAAATAAAAGTGTACTGGTTCCCGTACGAAAACGATGTAATGTAAAAACTTATATTTTACCGATTGGGATCAACGTTAAGTTCATTAACAATATTATTATATTTAGAAAAAGAAATTGAAAATATTTACAAAAAAATAAAAAACTAATTTCTTATGAATCAAATAGCAATTGAGCGTTGATAAATGTATTCAAATCTAAAAATATAACCAACGCAATTTTTTTTTTTCTGTTATAAAATATCAATCAAAGAATCCAATGGTACTAAAAGAATTTAAAATTTGTTAACTATTCTAATCTGTTTATTCTTACTGTTAAAATTGTTTAATTCCCTACAAAATTGTATATACAAATATTTTCGTTCCTTTTCTTAAAAAAAAAAAAATAATAATAAATATCCATCAAATTGTTTTATATAAATGAACATTCAGATTTATTGGACCAAATACCTACTGTTACCAACTAACTGATTATACTGTATTTTGTTAAAGAAACTATAAAAGTTTAAAAAAAATAACGAAAATCAAATAACTAGCCATCAATCGCAACTATTGGTTACTAAATTTTTTTTACATAAATAAACATTACTAAAAAGCTTAACAGTTTGTTTTAATTGAATTTAAATTAAAGGTCAGAGAAATTGCTAATATTGAAAATTATTCTAGTTATAAATGTTTATCGTTCACAAAGTTGATCTGGATTCGCCGTATTTTGTTTTGATAGATTTTGTGGAGCACATGGACAAAAATGCTCCGGCCCGCAAAGTTTTCCACTCCAACCCAGTGGGACGGCGAGTAGGAAGGGAACCTCAATCAATTGGGGCCCTATTTTGTAAAACGATTATCGTTGAAATTACTTCGTTCTCGTTGAAATGAGACTACGTATTACGATAATCGTTTTACTTCAACGATACGCGTTAATCCTTACGACAGACATTTACCTATTGTTTTACTTTCGTTGTGAGATTCAAAAAAATACTTTTTTCCGTTTAGTTTGGCCAAACGACTTTCTCGTTTTACATAATCCCTCTTTGTCGTTTACTTCAATATCGTTGACTTGCCGCTCGTGTCTAATTACGTTATAGACCCCCTGGACGTGTGAAACTGAAAGCAGCTAGCATAGGAAAGAGCTGGCTGGAGAAGCTTGAAGATTGAAGCCCCAATTCACAATGTAGTTGCTTAACGGCTCTGGTCAACTTAAGAGACTATCGCTTAAACGATTAAAAGTTTTCGTATGTGCGAAAGGTTGCTTCATATAACTTGAAAAACGAAAGAATATTTTTTTTTTTTAATTTGTCGGACATTTTGTAGTTTTTCAAAAAAGAATCTGGCGCAGGCCTGTCGAGGTGTCCGTTCGGGGAAAACTTTTTTCCGATGTGTACAGTCGGGGAATTTTCTAGCAAGGTATCCGTTCCGATTGACATATCGGACAATGTCACAATGATGCAATAGAATAGGTTCGAACAATATTACAATGGAATGTGACGCCCATCAACGCATTGGTTTGAAGTGCGTTCATCAAAGAAATTTTGATAGTAATTTCTTGGGAATTTCTTGGGAATTTCTCCGACAAAAAATAGTTGGGGAAATATTTTAAGAAAAAAGAAATCAACACAGAAGTAGGTTTAAATATAAAAATTAACATAATTTGTGTCTATGTTTGAAATGTTAACCAACACTTGTATCAATAGTATTAAAAGACCAGTTTTTTTTTGACATGGGTCAAGTAACACTAAAGTAAGCATTTTCTTAGATCCCACAGAGTGGATGCATTATTATAGGTACAAAAATCCTCAGTGAGCATTTTTCGATGTCTTCCTGGTTTTATTTTTCCCATGAACAATTCAAAATTATTTATGTATGTATTTGGAATTACGATCTTAAAGTAAAACTAATACTAAAGTAAAAATTATTTTTTTAAATATATTCTTTTTTAATTGATAATTTTATTAAATTTTTCTTTAAATTAACAATAATGTACATGATATTGATAACAATTACAACATACAAAATAATAACTTCTTATTAATCTATAAATAAAAAAATCAGTCAACACGTTTTTTTTTACCTAACAATGAATTTTAACAATTAACTTATTTTTTATTTGGCTTTTTTCAATATAATCTAATTTTTAATAAAGTAAACTGATATAATATTTTCGATATTTCATATACATATGTATGTAGGTATTAGTAACATCATGATGCAGCTTTATATCCCTGTTGTATGTAGTATGTTCGCAACTTAATTAATAAAATTAATAGGATGAAGGAAGTTATAGATTTCGTATATCAATAAAACAAAACAAAAAAACATTAAATAACAAAATGATAACAAAATTCTATAATACAGAAAAAATGAACAGTTATTATTGCTGTTGTCACCTATTGGAAAACAAAGTGACTAAGATATAAGTTTTGGCAATGAATTATATTTTTAAAAGGATTTGAATACTTAATTAATTTAATTAAACATGCTCAAAATAGTTATCGAATAATGAAAAAAATATGATATAATTTAGAACGAACTTTTGAAAAAAAAAAAACAAATACATATTTAAAAGTTTAATGTCTTGGCTAGGTTAAAGTTTAAAAATGCATTGAATTTGTCTTAACTACAAGTTCTCTTTTTTTAGAAAATTATATTTTTTGGTTAAATTGTGAACTTAGGAAATGAACGTGATCAATAGGGCTTCTTCTTTTTTTTTTTTTTTTTTAAATTTTACCGCGATGAATTAATGCGAAACATAATATTATGCATTAGAACCACACTAAGTCTCTGCAAAAAGGAATACCGATTTGCATTTCGAGGTCACTTAATTAATTAATTAGCAATGCAATTACAAACACGGCTTATTAAATAGATGAGATCATGTCATGTAGCGCATTATTTCGCGTAATGCATACAGCAGTTCAGCTTGATTTCTTGCTTCCATAATCATTAAGTTAACGTGAACCTTAAAATGAAAAGTATAAAGATTTAAGTATTAAAGATTCAATATTTAAAAAATGCCATGTCTTTTTACTCACCTTTTCACTGTCTAAGAGTTCCATGAGTATGTTATCGTAGTCTTTCTTTGTAATTCTTTCAGGAAAACAGCAAGCGGTTTTAATAAACATTTTCAGAGGACGGTCAAGAAGCTGAAATTTTAAAAAGCAAAAGAAAGGTTAATTATTTTAATAATAAAAACGATGTATTTATTAGTTAGAAGACACGTTCAGCCCTATCGAGTGTTTCACGTGAACAACATTCCGCCCGGAAAAATTAAATTTCACATTTCCCCTATTATGAGTTTCGGGCTAAAAACTCTTCATGCTGGCGAAAAAGGAACTCTAGTTTAACGCAAAATGTAAATTCCCTTCGGGGGAAACTAATACTATTAAAAATCCAGGAGAATAAAAATATTTCGGGTGGAAAAATCTCCACGTAAAACTCAGTATAAGGCTGTACCTACATACATTTTTCAATTTCATATTTGCGTATACTAATAACAAATAGGCTAGGCACGGATTAATATTTTGATGGGTTTCTCTCGGAATTTATTGGTGTCGGAAATAAATTTTGCAGAAGAAACTAGCTGTCATTTCATAGGAAATTTTGTTCGCTGACAAATTCCGAGGGAGATTCTTGATCGACCAATAAGTTCCGGGATAAAAAATATTCCGAGACAAACAAAATTCCCCTACTGATTCAGGACCAGGACAGGGCCCATTATGTGAAATATTATGCAGGTTCCCAAAAGAAGAATGTTCTTAATGAAAAGAATATTTATAATACAAACAGGAACAATGTTTATTGAGCAAAAGTATTTGATTGAATGAAAAATATTAATTACAAAATTAATAAAACATAATTATCAGAAACACTATACATAAATTTAGTACAGTAAATATATCAAAGTAAATAATTATTGTAAACGTATATATTGTTAAAGACCAATATTTAACACGCCCTCTCAATACAAACGTTAACAATAAAGAAATTAATTTAGTTTTCTTAATCCAAGTGCTTCAGTACATTTCGAGTGAACTTCACGACTCAACGGCTTGGTAAGAATATCTGCAGTCATCTGATCAGTTGGTATATGTTGCAACACAAATATCCCAGCAACAACAGATTCTCGAACAAAGTGATGTTTGATGTCGATATGTTTAGTGCGTGCATGAAAAACATGATCATTTGCCAAGCACAGTGCACCACGATTATCAACAAAAATTTGAGTTTTAGCAAAGTCCAAAAATCCAAGCTCCAGCAATATACTTCTCAAGTAAATTGCTTCCTTCGAAGCTTCAGATAAACTTACATATTCAGCCTCTGTAGTGGAAAGGGCCACAGTTCTTTGTTTTGTTGATTTCCAAGAAATTGCTGCACCACTGAGTAAGAACACATACCCAGTATACGATCGACGATCTATGACACAATTTCCCCAATCAGCATCAGTGTATCCACATAAGGCTTCTTTCTTTTTTGTATACACAAGCCCAAGACTTGCACTTCCAGCCAGATACCTTAGCACACGTTTCGCTGCTAACCAATGACATTTATTTGAATTGCAAGTAAATTGTCCCAATCTTGAGACGGTATTTGCAATATCTGGCCTTGTCGCCACAGATAGATACATCAAGGCACCAATAAGCTCTCGATACGGAAATGTTTCCTGTGAATCATTAACTGGTAAATTGTCAAAACTTACATTCTTTTCGGAAGGTGTCGCAACTGGATTGCACTTCTCCATTCCATATTGTTTGAGAAGACTTAGTGTATATCCCTTTTGACACAGTTCAATTTTTCCAGCTTCTTCTTGATTGATTTCCAGACCGAGACAATATTTCGCCAAACCAAGATCTTTAATTTCGAAATCTTCTTCCAAAAATTTCTTAAGTTGCGATGATCTTTTGGCATCTTTCGAAGCAACTAATATGTCGTCAACATATATTAGTACGAAGATTCTTTCGCCCTCAGAATCATCTTGAAAAAGACACGGCTCATTGACTGTAGGCTTCAATCCAAAACTCAGTAACTTTTCTGTGAGTTTGAGATACCATTGACGACCAGCCTGTTTAAGTCCATAAATAGCCTTTTTCAACCTACAAGCATTGCCTCCATTTTGAAAACGGTTCAGCATCTTCTTCGCTTGCTCTCCAAAGTTCGATTTTTCCCCTTGTTTAGAAATAATTCTTTGCAATATCTCATGCAACATTTCAGGTACTCTCATCGTCACTTCTTCATTTAATGTCGCATTTAAGTATGCCGTCACAACATCAAATTGCCATACTTTTAGGTCAAACTGTACAGCAAGAGCCAATAGCAAACGTAAAGTTTCTAGTCTTGCAACTGGAGCAAATGTTTGATGATAGTTAACTCCTTGCTTCTGACTATATCCTTTCGCTACGAGTCGAGCTTTTCGTCTTTCGACCTGACCATCAGAGTTATGTTTGTTGGTCAAAACCCAACGGCACCCAACGACATCACTTTTCTTGTTGACCTCAACTATTTCCATGGTATCATTTTTGAGCCAACTCATGACTTCGGATTCCATGGCATCCTTCCATTCCACGCTTTCGTCACTGCTCATAGCATCAGCGACACTAATCTCAACAACACCAGCGAACTCTTCACTTTCGTTTTCTGTTTCAGCTAGTATTTGAAGGTTTTCTTCTTCGTTTTCTTCCTTCGATTCTGTTGTTTGAAAAAGTTTTCTTGGACGCCCTCTGCTTCCAGTGCGAAGTAAACGCGGCCTTCCAGGAGCTCTTTTAAGATCGGTAAGTGAATTTGGTTCGTTTGATTCAGGTTTTTCTTCATAAATAATTTCATCTATCAATTGACTCTGCTCTGCCTCAACTTGGCTTCGTTCGGGCTTTCCATTTTGCCACAAAATGAACAACTCATCTACTTCAGCAGGACAATCATTCGGAAGTTCTTGTGATTTCTCTTCAACGAATTTCAGATCACGACTATGCACAATTTGTCGTTTACTCGGTACCCATACGCGATATCCTTTACTTTCTCGCGGATACCCAACAAAAATTCCTTCAACAGATCTTGCCGCTAGCTTATCCTTGCCTGGATTTTTGTCCAAAATGTGCACCTTGGAGCCAAATGTCTTCAGATATTTTATGACAACGATTTCGGATATGAGTTGCTGTTGCTACTGCTTCGGACCAAAATCCAGCACTCAGACCAGACTGTATCATCAAGCATCTAGCCATGTCCATGAGGGTTCGGTTCATCCTCTCGGCTAAACCATTTTGTTGTGGAGTATGAGGAATCGTCAACCTTCTCTTTATGCCTTTATCTGAAAGATATCGATCAAAATTAGCATTACAATACTCACCACCATTATCTGATTGTAGATATTTTATTTTTGCACCAGTTTGCCTTTCAACATAATTTTGATACATTTTGAATGCATCAAAAACGCCACTTTTTTGTTTCAGAAAGTAAACCTCGCACCATCTGGTACTTTCATCGATAAATGTGACAAAATATTTTGCACCACAGATTGATTCCTTTCGAAATGGACCAACAACATCAGAATGGATTACTTTTAAAATCTCTTCACAAGATTCACGAGATTTTGGAAATGGTGTTGCCACCATCTTTCCTTTAAAGCACACATCGCACTCAAGTTTTTCATGGTTTTTCGTATTAAAAGCAGGAATTCCACCGATTTGAATCAGCTTTAAAATGTCTTTGCTGTTCAAATGACCCAACCTTTCATGCCACTTCAACAGTTCGGAGCAATCAGGTCGGACAACCACTTTTGCGCAATTGAGCTGTTCTCTTACTATGTAAAGATCACCTCTTCTATCGGCAATCATAGAAATTGTACCATCTTTAGCTTGAACAATAGCTAATTCCTTCCCAAACTTGACTTCATGTCCCTTATTAGTGAGTCTTGCTACTGAAATTAAATTTGTTCGCAGCTCCGGGACAAATAAAGTGTCCTTGAACTCAATCAAGCGAGGACCTTTATCGCTAGCCACAGTTATATGCACAATACCTCTGCCTTTGACTTCGGCTGTTGCATTGCTAGCAAGGTTCAGCTTTACCTTAGGTGATTCATGTAAGGATTGAAAAAGAACTTCATCACCGCACAAATGAGATGTGCAACCACTATCAAGAATCCATTCCCTATTCGATTTTGCATAGCACATATTACTTTCGTGAGCATTCGTAAGATAATTTACAGCAAACGAATCATCAGTATTATGCGCATATTGCTTTGACTTCTTTTTAGGGAATTCAGACTTCTTAGTTTGACACACATTCGCCTTGTGACCTGTAATACCACATTTAAAACATTTTACCTTTTTATCGAGAGGTTTCTGCGATAATTCTCCAGACCTATGTTGAGTCTTAAACGCACCTCTTGAATTCTTTACTGACATTGCAATAACTGCACCCTCAGTTGATTGCTTTCTTGCTTCGCATTCTTCAATAATCTTGACTTTCAATGCTTCAGCAGAAGGAACATCATCGCGAGATTCGATCGCACATCGGAAATTATCGAAAGAAGATGGAAGGCTGTACAAAAGCATTATTGACAATAAATCACCATTTATGGTCACTTTCATGCTTTCAAGCTTATCCACCGCATCGAAAAAATTTGCCATATGCTCCCTCACATCACCGCTATCGTCTAGCTTTTGAAGCATTAACTGTTTCAACAGCGATGCTTTCCTAGCAGGACCCTTTGAAGCGTAAATTGACTCTAACTTGAGCCATACACTTCGTGATGTTTCGCATCCACGAATCTGCTTAAGTTCCAAAGGATGAATGGACAAAATCAGGTCAGCTCTGGCCTTTCGATCTTGTTTACACCATTCTTGAACTGCAGCAGGAGGTTCAGTTGGCTTTACAGATGCCCCCGAGACGTATTCCCACAAATCATTTTTTGTAAGGAGTGCTTCAGCTTGCATGCTCCACGTATCATAATTTTCTTTTGAAAGTAATTCCAGCCTTGAGGAACTATACGTGGGAACATTGCCAGCCATTTCAATTGTTTGCGGATTTTCAAATTCAAATTCAAATAATTGAAAAAATCTTGCACTAAAATTCTTCTATGGGAAATAATCGCTTTAATTTTATTTCAATGGAACTCTTGGTCCTGGGCCCATAACCTGTGAAATATTATGCAGGTTCCCAAAAGAAGAATGTTCTTAATGAAAAGAATATTTATAATACAAACAGGAACAATGTTTATTGAGCAAAAGTATTTGATTGAATGAAAAATATTAATTACAAAATTAATAAAACATAATTATCAGAAACACTATACATAAATTTAGTACAGTAAATATATCAAAGTAAATAATTATTGTAAACGTATATATTGTTAAAGACCAATATTTAACACATTATTCTTAAATCATAATTTGCTTCAAAACTTATGGGTTTTTTTCTTTTGAGAGAAATTATTACTCTTAATTTTCTTTATGGTATTCTTTTACTAAACGAAATATCTTAGTGATTCAGTCGTTTTAATCGGTAATTGCCTAAAACCACCAAAATTTCTAAATCTAACACGAAATAAGATACAGTTAACGTTAAGTAGCAAAATCGTGAATGTAACAATTCACGGTGTTACAAAAATGAGGTTTCAAAATATACGCGGGCGGAGAACTATCAGGTTTTGTAGAGCTAGTCACACTGATTACGAAACGGTATTTAAAAGTCCCCTAACACCCCCAAAATCTGAAGTTACGGGCAAAAAACGGTTTTTTGGACCTTCACCTATTGAAAAAATTCTAGCTTCGACAATTTTTTACCCATTTTCGATTTTTTTTACAGTTTCTGATAGAAGATAAATATACCTTTTCAACATTGTATAAAACATGTAACTCGGTTAAACCACTTAGAATTTATAAGCTGTCAAAGTTCAAAAATTCCATTTTTTCGTCATTTGCCCAACTTCGGCATCAATTTAAAGTATATGTTTTCAAAACAACATGCTATTTAAAAAATATATTCATAAACTATATCTATTTCCCAATCAATCGAGGTAATTTTTATGAAAATCACTCCAAAATTGGCTTAGAAAAAAAACTGCCTCAATTGATTCCTTATCAAACAGTGAAAACTATATGTTTCTATGTCTTCTAGTTTTCTAGTATCTCCCCACCTAAACGTGGGGAGATAGACCCCCTTTTCAAAGAAAAAAATGTTTGTATTGAGCTCCTCTACAAAAACCCGCTATCAAATCCTGGCGCCCAGGTTATCCTACTACGTGCCGAAACAACATTTTTGTTCTATACCTAAAAGTTCGAATTTCGGTATCTGGGTTGAAATCGAAAATTTTTATTTTCTAAGCCAATTTTGGAGTGATTTTCATAAAAAATACCTCGATTGATTGGGAAATAGATATAGTTTATGAATATATTTTTTAAATAGCATGTTGTTTTGAAAACATATACTTTAAATTGATGCCGAAGTTGGGCAAATGACGAAAAAAATGGAATTTTTGAACTTTGACAGCTTATAAATTCTAAGTGGTTTAACCCGAGTTACATGTTTTATACAATGTTGAAAAGGTATATTTATCTTTTATCAGAAACTGTAAAAAAATCGAAAATGGGTAAAAAAATTGTCGAAGCTAGAATTTTTTCAATGGGTGAAGGTCCAAAAAACCGTTTTTTGTCCGTAACTTCAGATTTTGGGGGTGTTAGGGGATTTTCAAATACCGTTTCGTATTCAGTGCGACTAGCTCTACAAAACCTGATAGGTCTCCGCCCGCGTATATTTTGAGTGTTACACCGTGTTATTGTTCAGTCACTTATTTAAAATCAGTCACCGATTTTTTTTAACAGATCTAGATAAAAAAAAATACTCAACGGTCACAAAAAATAAAATAAATAATAACGGCAGTAAGGAAAGTATAGCTTTAAAAATATTATACTTAATAATATTTTTAAATTAATTAGGGCTTAGGCTTAATATAATCTGTATTTCCCGCGCAACGGTTTGTTGCGTTGGACTATCACGCCAGAGATTCTGGACTCAAATCTAGCCCCCAACACCTATAGAGATTTTTTTGCAGGTATACTGCTTTTTATGCGGAATAGACACAGCCTCCAGGAGTATTATAGTCTTGAAAAATTTCATCTCAGGTAAGCCATTTCGACTCGGGTTACAAGTTAAAAAATCCTCATATTAATTGAGCTCTAAAATATTGAAATTTGTGTTTTATCAATTAACAATTGATGTTCAGAAACGTTACGCACTAAAAAATTAGTTAAGTTTTGCTTTTATAAGTCGTTTCCATTGCCTAACCACATCCAGTTTTAAAATAGAACGTGTCCGTACGCATATAAGAAAATTTAAAAATGATAAATAAAACCAATATGAGCAACTGTTGCAAGCTAAAACATGTTGAAAGCGATGAACCTTTAGTAAATATTTTTTTCAAAGAGACAATTTTTTTTGTTAAATCATTTTTGATGCTTTAACAAGTCAGATTAAAGAGCAATAGGAAGTTTGATTTGGTCAACGAAATAACAAACTATAGAAGTTTATATTTTGTATAGAAAATAAATGTTACGCATACACCACAGTGACCCACAACGAGACTAGTTTGGATATTTGATTTGATTTGATTTCAATTTCTGTTGTACGAACTATAGTACAGGAAAGATAGACTTTTTCGTGGAACGAAATACAGGACGGCTGAATTTTTCAAATCTGAAAAAGGGGTATTAGAAAAGCTTAAGTCCTGGTTTTCGGGACGCCACCCCCCTGGCGAAATCCGCCATTTTGGAAAACGCGAATCACTCTATATCTCCAAAACTATGGGTCCTATTGAAATGGTTGTTAGACCAAAGTTCTTGGAAATTTAATTATCTTTTTCTTTGTAGTACATTATTTTTCTCAGCGGGCAATAGTTTTGAGGTTATGTTGTTTTAATTTATTTTTTTTCGGTTTTCTTAAGATTATAACAATCCCCGTACTAGCTACATAATTTTTTAAACAGTAAAAGTTATAGACCATCAAATTTCCAATAATTTGGTATATTTTCAAAAGTCATGCGATGTATGAGTCGAAAGTTATTGAATTGAAAACTATAGTCTAAGTACAGGAAAGTTAGTAAAGCAATCAGGCATTTTGTGGAACGAATTAAAGGGAGGCTGATTTTTTCAAACCTGAAAGAAGGGTATTAGAAAAGCTTAAGTCCTGGTTTTCGGGACACCAACCCCCTGGCAAAATCCGCCATTTTTTAAAACGCGAATTGGTCTATATCTCCCAAACTATTGGCTTGATCGAATAAGTTACTGAACCAAAATTGTAGGTAATATACATAAATATCTTTTCTTGTGCATGCACTGTTTTTCAGCGAGGACAACATTTTTTAGGTTATGTTGTTTTATTTTTTATTTTTTCTGTTTTTTTAATTTTTCTCAGTCTCTATGATAGAAACATAATTTTGTAGCATCATTAAAGTTGTAGAACATCAAATTTACATTAATTTGCGATACTTTTGAAGATTATATGACTTTTCAAAACAAAGATAAGGAACTTAAAGAGCAATCCCTCTCAATATTTTCAAAAAATATACTAATATGTTTTTGCATAAGGTATGAAAAAAAGGCTAAATCGGGTACCTAATGTAAAAACAAGAAAAATATGATAAGAGGGGGAGTTATTAAGGTGGGTAATTGTAAAACTTACAATATTGAGGTACACATATTTTGTTTTAAGTCAAACATCATACTTTTATGATGCTAAAAAATTATGTTTCTATCTGTTTCTATCTTCTACTGAGAAAAATTAAAGAAAAAAAAACAGAAAAAAATAAAAAATTAAACAACATAACCTAAAAAGTGATATCCTCGCTGAAAAACAGTGCATGCACAAGAAAAGATATTTATATTACCTACAATTTTGGTTCAGTAACTTATTCGGTCAAGCCAATAGTGTAGTAGATATAGACCAATTATCGTTTTTCAAAATGGCGGATTTCACCAGGTGGTTGGTGACCCGAAAACCAGGACTTTCGTTTTTTTACTATCCTTCTTTCAGATTTGAAAAAATCAGCCGTCCTGTACATCGTTCCACAAAATGCCTGTTTTTTTTACTAACTTTCCTGCACTAATATTATAGTTTTCAGATCAATAACTTTCGATTTATACATCGCATGACTTTCAAAAATATACCAAATTATTGGAAATTTGATGGTCTATAACTTTTACTGTTTAAAAAATTATGTAACTGATACCGGGATTGTTATAATCTTAAGAAAACCGAAAAAAAAATAAATTAAAACAACATAACCTCAAAACTATTGCCCGCTGAGAAAAATAATGTACTACAAAGAAAAAGATAATTAAATTTCCAAGAACTTTGGTCTGACAACCATTTCTATAGGACTCATAGTTTTGGAGATATAGAGTGATTCGCGTTTTCCAAAATGGCGGATTTCGCCAGGGGGGTGGCGTCCCGAAAACCAGGACTTAAGCTTTTCTAATACCCCTTTTTCAGATTTGAAAAATTCAGCCGTCCTGTATTTCGTTCCACAAAATGCCTGTTTTTTTACTAACTTTCCTGTACTACTAATCTACATATCACTGCGGGTTGTATGTGAATTATTTTTTGTATTAAAGAATTTGAAGGCTCGTTGATAAATTTTGTTTTTGATAATTTTAGTATAATTTTGTATGTGAAATAATAAGGATAAGAACAAAGCTACATAATGAATTAATCTGTCGACATTGAGTTCAACTGCATTTGAATTGATTTATATTTTATTTAAAAGTGAACTTATAAAAACTTACTTGATTTACTTCACCATAATCATAATCGTCATGTCTTATACCATATATACACTGGATGTAGTTCCAAATTGCACGTCTAAATTTTGATGTGTCGACATTTTTGTTTCCGCCCATCGTAAAGTAGGTAAGATTATATGCAACACGAAATTTATTATCCAATAAATAACCTACATCATCATACAACCTACAATTTATCAATCAATTTTTTAAATAATAACAAAAACATAATTTATTATGCTTACCCATTCACTAGTGAATAACCGTGATCATCCCAGGAATAATCCTGAATTCTAAAGGTATTGGGTATATTTTCACCACCACGACGTGCAAAATCTTGATATGTAAAACTGGGGTCATCAATATAGTGGTTAATTATTGGGGGAACCTCAATTGATTTCTCTGCAGGTGCAGATGGGAGTTCTGCTGTTTGAAGCTCTACACTTTTAAATCGATTACTTAATTCAGCTTCGCTGCATTCATCTGGTTTTTCAGATAGAACTTTCATGCGTTCCATCAAAGCTTCCACACTAACTCCTGATTTATTTTGTACGCCAGCTACATATAAGAAACAATTGACAATAATTATAGAATTGAGAACGCATACAAATTAAAACAAAAAATTGTTACCATTTGAACTAAGTCCATTTTTTCCATCAACAGTTGATACATTTTTATCTAGATTGTTGTTCGATGTCAATTTTAAATCCATGACGTTATTATTGTCTATGGGTAAATTACTTAGGACAGTCTTTTGCGTTGGGGATGTTGACTTTGGACTAGAAAGACTATCTAATTGTTGTGTGAGACCACATGAGAACACAAATGAAGATAATGAATGGAAATGGGAGAGTAAAACCATAGCATGAACTACCTCCGACACAGACCAACTACTTTTTCCCTTAGTTAGACACTATTAAGACAAATTAAAAAAAAATGGAAAAAAATTATTAAAAATAAATTTTTTAATGATTACTTTTTAAACCTTACTTCAATATGTTCTTGGCGTAACAGCCAAGGTCTATGAGCTAATAATTTGTTCATATCATATATGGCACGTAGTTTAGGTGGTATGAAGTCCAGGCCACTCAACCACCTTACGTCTCCACCCTGATCGAGAAACTCTTTTTCATACATTTTAACTAAATATGGACATTGATGACGAGCAGCAGCCTAAAAAGATAATATACTGTTTGTACAAACAAGGTTAATATAAAAATTTGTAATGCTTACAATTATTGCTAAATAGTATCTGTAATCGTATGGAAGAGGTCCATCACCACGCATTATAAAATCTTGTGTTCGTAAGAAGTGTTCTAAATAGCGGGGATGATATCCAATCACTAGGGAAACATGATCTAATTTAAGCTCTTCCATGTTATATTGGTTTATGGCACACTGTAATTAAATACAAAAAAAAATTATTACTTTTATTATATTAAAGATATAACTAAATAAATTTATTAATGCCTATATCTTATAGAGTTTTAGTGGGCGCGGCACTAGCAAAATACGGTCACGTCCTGAGCGGCAATCCTGATCGAAGTCGCACAGCCGGTCAGAGCTGTTCTATTTTAATTGAAATCCTGAGCGGTGAAATTCTAAATTAACATAAATATTCTATTTTGTGGCCTAAATAAAGGTTTTTTGTGAAGACAAAACATTGACTTAATATATAAATTTGTATTTAAGATTTTAAAAAATTAAATGGGCTTCGACAGGAATTGAACCTAGGACTCCAGCGGATGGATCAATTCTCTTCAAACTTTGAATGTAGCAGTTTTTGTGCAGATGATTCTTTAAAAACCCACTGAGTTTCGTAAAACAGATGGGAGAAATTGGATCTTGATGGAAATGATGTTTTTCCATCAAAATAGTACATGGTTTAGGTGTTTACACCTGGTTTGTTACATTTATATTGAAAATAAAAAAAGAACTGGCAAACACTCATTTATTTAAATAATAAGCTTTAATCGAATTGGGTCACTGAGGTGTATGCGTAACATTTTTTTTTTTTCAATTGAAAACAAATAAAAAATTAAACCGTGTTCAAATAATAAAACTAATTGGTCTTCCTTGGTAAGCTATTCAAAACTCAACATACTCTTGCTTAGTTAAAGAGACTTGGCTACATCTGTGTTTCTAACCCATAAAAAAGAAAACTATATTGTGCAAAGATCAATAGTTTATCCCTTGGACATTCGTGTCAAAAAGTAAATTTTCACTGTTTACAAACACCGGAAAAAAGGTAAAACTTCAAAAATATTGGTTGTGTGTAAAGTAAGTTCACGGACCATAATTGAAAAATTTTGTATAAGCAAAAAAAAAAAAGATTTTGGCCGTCTTTTGATTCGAACCCCAGACCTCTGGTACAAAAGACAAATTGTTCAACAGTTTTACTTTAAATGAAATTACAATCTATACCACATTGCTAACAGGCTCAAACGAACGTCAGCGTGATTTACACTTTTTCGTGAAGTTTGTTTGATTCGATTAATTAAAAATAAGACAGGCCAAAATTACCTCAAATGAAAAAAATGTACGATTTAGATTATTTATTTTGTAAACTAGCTAAATTTTATCCTTTCTACAAACCTTTATTTACAAGTGTACTTCAATAGTTATTTCAAATTAAAAACATCTAAAATTTTGAGCTATAACTGTAAGTCTAGGCCTTATCATTTTTAGTTTGAGTATTAAGAGTCAACGAGATCATTATACTTTTCTATGTTTGTGTGTGTGTATGTTCTTTGTTTTGAAAAATGTATCTGCAGTTGTATTTCGAAAAAATTCCTTAAATTTTGATATTTCAAAACAAAACAATAGATTTATTTTTGCCAAAAATCACAAACAAAATAATTTATACACACAATTTCAGTTGGGGTTCATTACGAGTCGAACCACAAACAAAGAGTTACGTTTTCAAAGTCAAAGTGTTTTGGATATGAACAAAAAAAAATATTCTTTCAAAAATTTCTAGACATAGGAGATCAACTGTATAAGTACTCGTAGGTAGGTAGGTATATTGTTGAATCGGACAATAATATTATTGTTCATTACATTGTTTGTGTGTTCACATAAAGGCCCGAGAACAAAGGTAGGTTGGGATTCAGATAATACGAACAATTTGATTACTTTTATTTTGTATCTTTTGCACAAAATGTTTACTCGAGTTTATTTTCGTACATTTATTTTGAAACTGTGACAGAGAGCTAATTTCTGTTGAACTTTGATGCTTTGATCGAAACGAAATAAAAAAAAAAAACAAAAATCAACACACCACCACCGACCGGACCGTTAGTGTCTCTCACAGAGAAGTAAGTTATTAAATTTAATTTGAATGTAAAAATTACAATGAAAATTGAAAACAAAAATTAAATGTGTCACATTCACATCACAGAGTGAATCGTACGTTTTATAAGATGTTTCTATCCACAAATGCGGTTTTGTCAGTTATATATACTACCTACTATTTCATTATATTATTTTTAGTTCAGACGATAAGACGCACAACAACATTTGCCACACTTAGCTGGCAAGACACTGGATCTGTGTTCTGTTTATCTTTGCGTTTACATTAAAATAAATGCAACTATCGCTATGTCTATACAAAAATAATTATTGCAAGAGGAATAATCTACTTTTACTCTGTTTTTTTTTTTTTTTTTTATTTGTAACAGTTGACTTATCACTATCAGCCAGCCACTTGAACAAAAACATTTTGCTCATACCCCTTGATAAGAACGACAAACAAAATAAATAATATACAATCCAAAATTGATGATCGTGCTTAGAGAATTGAATGACTTGCCTGAAAGCTTTATATTAGGGTGTTTGTTGTTCAAATGTGGTTAAAGTTTGAATTTATAACAATACATTAATAAAATTGGTCAGGAATTAGAGTCAATTTTATCAAGCTAAGAAATCTTAAAATAATTCCATTAATGTATAGTTCTAATCTAAAAAAAAGGTTTCCATAGAAAGTGTTCTTCATTGAAAATGGTAATAGGATGATTTTGCTAGTTCAGGTTTAAAAGATTTCAAAAAAATTTCCCGGACTAAGTGTTTTCTCATGTTTCTGGTAAAAGATATTTTTTGGGGTGCAAAGATTGCTGAACGATCGATATCTCAGAAATATGCACTGGTCATTATAATATCCCCTTGTAACCCAAAATCGTAAATTTTTAAATTTATAATGTTATTCGACTTGCCTTTAACTAAAAAAGGCGAACTTTCAACATTAACTGTCAATTAAAAACTATTGGTGTCATTTATTAGAAATATGGTGTAGTATTTCGATAAAGTAATATTTAAAAATTAAAAAGAAGAAAAATATAATTTGTACAGATTTTGTGCGATCTTTGTTGGATTTTAACTGATATATCACATGCGGCTACAAGGGGATATAATATAAAATAATACATAAATAAAAATAATTATATCATTTTAATATGTGAACCTGATGTTGTTTATAAGGAACGGTTCCTCATAGTAAAGGTAAGTTTACGACACAATGAACTGGTTATTTTTCAAGAGAGAAAAATTCAACTATAGGTACTCTGGTTAGTTTTTTAAAGAAATTAAAGTAAATGGAGTGGACTCATTTTCTTTTGATAACGCGTCACATAAAATTTTCTTATAAATGTTTTCTGGTAAATATCGTTCACTTACTTGAACAACATACTACGTAACAAAAAATGGAGAAGTACCAAATTATGATGTGGCAAACCAACCATAAATGTCAATATATTCCTATTCTGATTTATACAAAATTTCATTTTGTTCATACATTTTTGGCACATTTCTAAGCTTATAAATGAAACAAATCTTTTAAGTAGGTATCACAAAAAAAGGAGACAATGCTTTATTTTTTTACAAATTATTCCACTGTGGAGGGAAATTAGAAATTATTGACTGTTATAAAAAATGTATATTTAAAATAAAAAATGATTTACATAGTACATTCAACTAAATTTAAAGTTTCAATATAATTAACTCATTTCAAAAAGAATAATATATTCATTGTCAGGTAACAAAACATGCAACAAAACATGTAACAAAATGACCAAAAATGGAGTATTTTTGGTCAACATTTTTAAACAAAAACCCCAATATGTTGTTTGCTTTTTAACACACAACAGTGTTTGTGGTTTTTATGGCTTTAAGTTAATTGTATGTGCGAGAGTAGGAGTATGATCTAGGAATGTGACGACAGAAAAAGTTTTATCTTGTTTGTTATTTTTATTGAAAACATAATGTTTTTGTTTTTATAAAAGTGCTAATCTGATATAAGGAGAAGTATTTTCCATCATTCAAAAAAAAAAAACAAAAAAATTGTTTCTCTTCTCTCATAATTATTTAAATATTCAATAGTAATTATTCTGCATTAACTATTTTATGAAACCTATAAATTCCTGTCAGTAACAATTGCAGCTTTTGAATATTGTTCCATAATTATGAAAAAAAAAAAAAATATATAAAAGCCAGAGCTGAATAATTGATTTTAAGCTTTGACAAAAAAGCAAGTACGTACCCTTTTTAGTTTATTTAAAGGCTGCTAGTTATTGCTTTTACAGCTCAATCAATATTTTCGTAAAAAATATTATGAAATTATCTGAGAATATAAACAGACCTAAATAAGAGCAGAAAATTAATTACAGGAATTGCTGCAATTTATGAAAATATTTTGCATTCTTAGTTTTATACACATTTTTTTAACTATTGTTTTTTTTTTAAACAATGAATATCACAATAATTCAGTGTCTTAAATAAATAAAGTTGCAATAACAATACACACCATATTTAACTTAAAAATGTAATTGACATTATTAATCGAAGTGAAACCACCCTTTAGTTTATAAATCCGCATCATCTGGTGCTGATCTTATCAGGCATTTGACCGATCACTTAAATCGGTATGTTCCACTTGACAAACCAAAAACAAAAAAACACATGCAAAAAGGTAATTATATATATTTAAATTGAAGAACACACGAAGCCAAAAGGCATTTGACTGCATCTTATGCAATTAGCAATCTGTACTTCTGTGTAGTGATGATGATGATCATTGGTGCAGTAACAAAAACAAAAAAAAATAGAAGAAACCCGCTGTCTCTCGAACTCGACGAACATCTGTCCAAACAAGAATTTGTATCAGAGGAGGAAGCAAAGGAATGTATATTTTTAGAATGAGTACTAATAGTGAAAAACAATTTATTTTAAACTTGCTATGGTTTGATTACGGATACAATGCGAATTTCAAAAACAAAATAATTCGAAGCTTCTGAAAAATTGAAGTAGACAAGTTGTCACACTCCTGTAACACTGTATGTAGTGTGCTGGGTATTTGTTTTTATTTTTAAAACTATTGTAAAACTATTGTGTTGGAAGAATATATACATATCTTAGATATTACTGATAAAACCATTTTATTATTTGATCGTTGCTTCAAATAAGGTGCGAGTACTCCAATGAAACGCAGGTGTAAAATTGGAAAAGCAGGAGAACCTGATTTGGTTTAACCGAACAGCAATGAACTGGCATTGCACTGGTGAAAATGCCGGTTATCTTAGTGAACCGGTTGAACATTACGATGACTGTAAGAATGAACTACATAAATATATTGCACCCTACTCACTATACTCTGACAGCAAACATGTGCATTAGATATTTGTGTTCATAAACTGTGTTTAAAATGCATTGCTTATGTCAACTCGCCGAATAAAATGATATAGATATTTCTTTAAAAAGCATCAGAAATAGGATTAAAATTAAATAGTGCATTATAAAAAGTCTGAAATTCAGGTGACAAGAAACGTTTCTTGTTTGAAAAAATAAATATTTTTTTTTTATTCTTTATTTTATACTCTTAAACTTATTCTCTTTTAGTTTTATCTATTTGGACAAATTTAGTTTCAAAGTATCAAAAAAAAGGTTACTCATACGCCACCCAATACCTTTTTCTTATGTGTAAAAGAGTTTCTTTATGCACAGAGAAGTATGGCTTTGAGATATTTTATACAAATAAATGTTTAAGTATAAAAAAATGTTACTCATACGCCACCACGATCACCATTGCCTTATGAGTAAAACAGTTTATTGATGTAACTTGCTATCAATCGGTGAGTTTAATCAGTAAGAAGGGATTTTATTTGATTTCATAAAAACTTTTCATACACCACAAATGCCAACACCATGTTTCAAAATTATTCAAATATTTTATAATGCCTTGACCTCAATTAAATTAATTAAATTATTTAAAATTCTAATTCGATGGTCCTTAAAACAGCCAGAGGTAAAATGAAATAAACAAGTGACACTTAAACTAAACTTGTGATGTTTTTAGTCTTTGAATAAAAATGCGACTATTCAATTGATAGAATGATTTTTCATTTCCATTTATTCACATCTAACAAACAAAAAAGTACTCATACACCATGGTGAACTACATATTTAATTCTTTCCATAGAAAGAAAACTATTTTTCGTTTTGTGTTTTAGGGCACTGAGTTAAAATGATATTAAATACAAAAAAATTGTGTAGATAAGTTTATAAACGCATTTTCATAAATAGTTCAGGCTTCAAATAAATCATGTTAAAATTTTCCATAGCCAAAGAAATTGGGATTAGAAAAAAATAAAAATATTGATATAAAATGTTTAATTCACAAATTATTATATTAGAAATAAAAACATCACTTTTTAATACTTCAGGTTTAATTTGTTACGTGAAATTACTTTTAATTTCTTTTGTCTGGAATTTTATAGCACAACACAAACTCTAATACTCTCTGAGCTTTCTATATGGTTTGATAATAAAATCATTTAACCAACTGAACCCTTCAACTAATAAGTTCACTACACGTGATGTCTACAATAATATGTACGAGCGTAGAGGTACTAGGTATAATATTCAAATAGCAGGCAAACTCTTTTGAATGTTATCAATCAATAAGTATACTTCTAAAGATTAGAAACTTATCATGATGAGTTGATAAGTTAAGCTACCTTTTATATGACTTAGCAACGTTCAAAATAAAAATTAATCAAAATAAAGATTTACAGTGTTGTATATTGTATATATTTTATTAATCACATATTGTTATTTTTTCAAAGATTTATTCTGAAAATGCTATACCTAATTATTGTTAATTTAATTAGATTATATCTATTATGGTGTATGTATATTTTTTTATATTTTTAAATTAATCTTCCAATTTGTACAAAGGGTTGAAATAAATTAGGTGAAAATGAATGTTAAATGTTGCAAATTATCGAATAGTACATAACGATAAGAATTAAATCTTGTATTTTTGCACTGTTTTCGCTTTGTTTACGTGCTTGCGTGACAGATTTTTCTTTCGATCCACATATTAAATCAGAATCCCAAATGGTTTTTAATATTTTTTTTTAATAGTGATTTGATTTATAGTATTATGAAAATTAAAACAATGGAACAACATTACCGACTAAAGTAAAACCGATTTTTTTATAAGAAGTATAGTATTTTTTTAGTTGAGACTTTAGGATTTTGACTCGTGTGATACTTTCAAATTTAAGTGTATATAGAACCGTTCCTCTTTTCAGAACTTCAACAGATTTGAATTCGGGGAAGTTGTAAAATGCTTAATTTAAGTTTTGTGAGTGAAACCCTGACGAAGTTCAGCGCAGAAGCACACACTTTTTTTTTTGTATGCGGAAGGCTTTGAAGTGCTATTTTACGGAATTTAAAAGGAAAATCGTAATCTCTAAAGGAATTTGAGCTTAAAATAATTAGTAAATGATTTTTTTTAATTTTCAAAAGAATTGATAAGGTATTCATAAAAATCACCACCCCTGATTAAACACTAACAAAACGAAAAAGGAATTATCCAAATCGGTTCACTTGTTCTCGGGATTTAGCGAGACCATCGCACAGAAATTGATTTATATATTATTATTTACCTATAGATACTTATTTATTTTATCTTTGTTACCCTTTCTTTAACATAGTTTAATATAGTTGAACGCAATTCAGAAAGAAAAGTCCAATTTGATGCTTGCTATACTTGTGCCGTATTAAAACAATTACGCATAACGTATATCTGTGCCTGATTGTTTCTAAAGACCAAAGGAAAAAAAAACAGAACAGAAACAGATTATCTGCATGTTATCACATACAATTTTCCATCATAAAATGATTAGAAATATTTAATACTCGCGAATAATATACTGTTGTTATCGTCTTTGGTTCGAAATAGGTGGCCTAAATTTACCAGACACAGGAGACAAATTATTTTTTTGTTTTAATAAATACAAAGCAAATTGTTGTTTTTTTTACTAACGTGGAAAAGTCTTGTATTTAAATATTTTAAATCATAAAAATATATCCTTTATAATATTAAATATGTTAGAATACAAATTTTCGGATTTTATTCAAACTTTAAAAGTACAAATTTTCAAACAATTTAAGTCTGAGAACGCACCTATCAACAAGAATAACCAAAAACAATCTTTTATAATTGTGATTTTCAATTTAAAACTTATTAGATGAAAGTTCTTCGAAATAGAATTTGAATGATTTTAGGAAAAAAGCTCTATATTAAATGAATTATTTTCATTCCTTAAGGCTGCAATTGATAAAATCTAAAAGAGCTCAAGACTTTCACTTTGAGTAACCTAAAATCTTTAGTTTGATCTTGAAAAAAGTTCCTCATCTTTATTCAATCTTTTTAACTTAATTGCATCAAATTTGAAACATCTAAGTATAAAATCATTTGATTGACTAAAACAAAGAACTGTTAAAAGGGGTAACATAACTTAAAAGAAAATAATAAAAACCTGACTAATAACGCGTAGGGGTTGTTGAATAATTTGTATAGCAAATAAAAACTGAATAAAAATTTATAGGTAGCTAGTCTCTCTTGTCTATAAATATATTTACCCAATTTAATAAAATAGATTAATGAACAAAACAAAAAAATAAAAACAATAACCTAAACCTATACCTACATACATATGTATACCCCGTTCCTTGTTCATTATTGTTATTATCTTTATTGTTTATTGAATTCTCATATATTCATTTTACTTGCTTTATACTTAAATGAAGTGGAAGTAAGCACGTACAACGAACATATACATTTTTTTTGTTTTATTGTACAAACTTTGCATTTAATCGAGGTTGTGTTGCTTTTGCTTGCGTTAAATGAAATACATTTTTATTTCAATAAACAACAATGAAAATATCGTTTTCTTAGTCTCTTTCAAACAGGTTATTTTTGAACTTAAAATATGAAAACAAATTTCATCGGCAGTGCTATATACAAAGTAATGCAACGCACGGAAATGCATTCCTGTTTTAAGACTCTCTTTCTCTCTCTCTTTTTTCATTTTCCATTCTTTTCCGGGGATGGAGCTCTTAATTATTTATATATGCATTTATAGGCCAAAAATAATGGAGTTGATGGGATATTTGAACGATGAAAATGTATACGCTCAAATATTAAAGTGTTAAGTTATTATTTCGTATCATTTTTTCGGACACAACCAGCAAAATGGTGTGAAAAAACGTTCCCGAAATGACTTTATTTCGGGAACGTTTTTAAAGTAGAAAATCCAATTAAAATGAAAAACAGAAACAGTGTAAACTCTGGGTAAAAACCTGGTTAGATGGTAAATATGGTAAGCGAACAACTGTCAAACTCTTACAAAATTTTGACACATTAACCACTTTACCAGTTTTACTCAGAGTTTAAACCGTTTCATGAGTAGTAGGGTGTGTCACTTTTGTATGGCCGAAAAAGAGTACTCTAATTTTGCAATGTAATAGTGGTCAAAAGTTGTATTATAGTCTAAAGTTTAATAATATGTAAACAAAATTATAATATCGTTCGTCTTTGGCTCGCTCAAATCAGTTGAAGTTGTTAACAAAAAAAAAAGAAACGATTTTATATGAAAAAATGATTTTTTTTCCTTCGCATATTATTTTGCAGTTTCTTTACTATAGTGTTCAAATTCAACAAAGGTAAGCTTAAAATTTTTTCTTGGAATTATCTTTCACGAGAAAGCCTAAAAGTATGTATTTAATAAGAGTATATGTGCCCATGATTATGAAAGTGGACTAAGTCACTTTTTGCATTGTTTAAGAAAAACTTATATAATAATTTTGCTATAACGATTTAATTGTATTTCTTTTATAAAATCACTAGAGGAGCAATAAAAGCTGAAACACAATCACGCTTTAGGGCGTCGCTTCGTTGCGTTACGTTGAGAAATCCTCAAAGCGCGCTTCTGTCACTTTGACTTTGAACAGCTGATTGCAACATAAAATCTGCTGTCAAATAAAAAAAACACAGTCACTCACAAAATTATTGGGCCAAGTCTTTATCTTGATTTAATTGTGGAAAAATGAAAAAGGATATTAATGTGTTTAAAAAATGCATAGAAATTTGTTTATTCTTTAATCCTATAGTTATAAAAACAAAACCAATCAAAATATATTGTTTTTAACAATAAAACTCAGTCCAAAACATCATTAAATTTTTTTTTGTTTTTAAAGCCCAGTACGCAGATCGCGCTAAACTAAATTTTATCTCGACAATTTTTATCTCTACACGCGTTCGCTAAAAGCCAAGATAAATTTAAATTTAAAAATAACGACTGAATCACAGTTTTATTTACTTATACCAGCTTACATTCAATATTACATTACAGATTTTTTTTACCTGCAGAATATCTTTTTTACGCTCTCATTTTGTTTTATTCCTCTTCTTTTATATATTCCAAGGTTTTTTTGCCTCTTATTCCTTGCAGCAACAACAACAACCACAAAAATGCCTAAATTTATCTGTGAAAAAATGCGCTGAGCATTATTTCGCGAGCTAAATTGAGTGGAGACTTTTTGCAAAAGTAGTAGATGAGAATTCGAATTTAGTGCGTGAACTGCGTACTACCTGGCTAAAAATCCTCGCTAAAATTTATCTTTGGAGGAAATTTGTATGAAAGATAAATTTTAGCGCGATCTGCGTACTAGGCTTAATACGTAAATTGTTTTGATTTAAAATATCTCGATGTCGTTTTTTTGTGCAAAATCTATATAGAGAAATTAAAAAACACACATAGTTTTGCAATAATTTATTTTTTTTTATTCACATTTGGCGCAATAATAATGTGGGTGACTGTAACTATGTCTGTTAAATGTCAGAAAGCGAGCAAAAGTTCAGTCTGGTTGAACTTTTGCTCGCTTTCTTACGTTTCCTTACGTTTGTCAAAAAAAGCGTACGTAAGAAAAGCGTCATTGTGTGAGGATACACAGATTTCCTATAGTTGAACTTTTCGCAGTTGTCAAAATCGACGGCAAAGCGTGATTGTGTTTCAGCTTTAAAGAAGTTTACTTACTGCAATTTAGCTTTCAAATAAACTTTACCTTTTAAATAATAATTATTTTTAGGCTAGATTTGATGCCATTATTAGGAGTGACTTAGTCCACTTTCATAATTAAGGGCACATATATATTTTTTTTTGTATCCAAACGGTGCAATTTAAAAAAAAAAAAACATATACATATTTAAAAAATCTCTAAAAATCCAAATTTCTTCGATTTTTTTCTATATTTTGAGCGAGCCAAAGATATTAACAAAAATGAAAATTGTAAATGCAGAATTTAATTTTGATAACTTTTAAAAGATATTAACTTTGAAAATTCCAAAGTTCAGCATTTTGACACACCTTAATGAGTAGGTACCTCTAATTTCAACAAAGCGGTGTCATTCATTCAATGATATTTCAGAGAGATCGATTTTGGCGCCCTCTATTTGTTTATAAAATAATATTTTTTTTTGAAAAATCTTTATTCAAATTCAATTACACTTAAATTGTAGATTTTGATTTATGGATTTTTCGAGTTTAAATGAAATACATTACATACAGAGATATTTTTGAACTTAAATTTAATTTAGTTAAAGTTAAAATCAAATTCTCCGGAACTCAATTTTCCAACCTGATTGTCGCCCTTAGCGATTCGTTCAAAAAGGAGCCTATATTAGATTCATGCAATAAATCCGTATCTGTTATTTTCTCTTTCTCTATATAAAGTATGTTCATTTATATTGATATTAGCGTTCTCTTAACATATATATTCACGTAGTTATATGTATATGATGTGTGCATCAATAATGTAAGCACACATGTTTTTTTTCTTGATAGAATAGAAGTCGGCTTAGTGTAAGCTTTCAAAACATCAACTATACATGTGAGGTAGTTTAAATTATTTTGCAACTTTGTAATTAATTAACTCACCCCACAAGATCACAAGAACAGTAGGTATTATAGGTAGGCTACAACAAATCCAATTTAACATTTGACAAATGATTAAATATTAAAAGTTAATGTTAGCAATAATAACACTCATCAGTCATCACACAGGTTTTGTTTTATAAATGTTATTATACTTAAAATATATAGGTTTTAAGTTTTATTTATTTAAATTATATAATTTCAATTAAATAGATATGTTAATTATTTCTATTTAAGTGACACTTTTTTTAGCGCGAAAATAATGAGAATTGTTTAAGATAATTTTGATAACAATAACAACTTTCTTATAGAATCAACGCAAAATAAGGTAAAAAAATTTAAATATTTTATCTCAAGGCACATCAACATAAGAAGATAACAAATGAGTAATGAAAAATATATATTTTTTCAAACACTGTCCCGATCGTTTCACGAACAGAGAGATAGGTTATATTAATGTATTATAAACAAAAATATGATCAAAGCGGTTCAAACCATTGTAACAGACTGGCTGCTGCTCCCCATAGTGGCGAATCCAAAACTGAACTGTTCGCTAGCGGTTTTACTGATCGAAAGTGAGCCTCTACTCTACTCAAAGTGGCGAATGGCTGTGTTGTGGCGAATAGACCTAGAGAGTTCTTTAATCAAAACAACACATTAATGTATATGTATTTTGCTGTTACTATATCTTCTATAGATAAAGATATAGTATGTACGAGTAGTATATAAGTAGGTATAGATATAAATTTGTATTTACAGATCAGAGCAAGCAAAAACAAAAACAAATACCTATATTTTAAGATATGGCACTCGGACTTGTATTTGTATTGCGGGCGGTGGTGCGGGGGAAGCTGATTTAAGGCAAGTTACAGCAAATAATAAAAAAAGCTTATTTTGTCAATACAAAACCCAAAGAACCTTAATTTGAATAATCAAACTATATTTATTGTTGAATGATGCGGAAGGGTGTACTCTGCTCTGTACTTTTAATAGGTAAGGTAGGTATAAAGAAAAAAAAAAAACGATCTACCTAAACTTTTTTTTACGTATATTTTATTTTGTGTGTGTTTATTTAAACTTTTAGTAAGGTCCATCTTATTTGTTTTTCTGTATTTTGTATATTAAATTTGATCAACAATTAGTCGAAACTTTGAGTTAAAATTAAAAAGATACTGGAGTAGGTATGTATGAAATGTACTTGTTGAACTCTCTTTTTCTCAGTTTTAATTTATTTAGCTAAAATTAAGAAGTATTTCAAAGCAAATAAATTTTTATAGCGGATAAGACTGTTGTGTTCAGTCAAAATTCTGTACATGTGTTCTTGTGATATAATGTACCTACATAATTCGTATGTAAGAACTATCGAGGACAAGTTAAAAATCGCATTCGAGATAGCAACCAGAGATAACATTATTATGATAGAGTATCAAGAAAAATACGCATAGGTATCTCAAAATTCAAAATGACTCAGTCTGATTGGCTCCTAAGAGGGATTATAAGGCCAATTTTTGGCGAAATTAATTTTTTTCTCTTGAAAAATTGTTTTAATAGAAGACTTTTGTATAGAGCTTTTTTTTTAATATTTTTATAGTCATCAGTTACAGTCACATAGCTTGTTCCTAAACAATTAGTATATTTGTAATACCAAAAATATTCTAATTCCGTTTATTAAATAGTTTATTCCGTTAAATACTAACGATATATAGGTAAATTTTTTTTTAGATTAAAACTATAATTGTACATAATTATATATTATATTATTACAAAATTAGGTAGTTAGGTAGGTACCTAATGCACTTAAGGTTCGATTTAATTCCGCCAAACAAAAGTGACACACCCTAATGTATGGTCCTCAACATATTGAAGTATTTATATATCATAACCTTGGTTTTCTGCTGATTTTTCGATAAACCAATATTTGCACATTCTGAGCATTATGTAGTTCGTTAAGCATTATTTGGAGTTCTTCACTGCTGTTTGAGACTAGTATTATGTCGCCTGCGAATCGAAGATTTAAAAGATATTTGCTGTTTACTTTTAAGCCTTTACTATCCCATAAATTTCTAAAGGCATTCTGTTTTTATGCGTGCGGTGCTCCTTTCATACTTTTCGATTTAATTAGACTAAGGGCCATTTTTTTCACTCGGAGTTGAACATAACTTGAGGATTTTTATCTTCAACTTCCAAATTCGGTTTTATTCACTCCAAGTTGACGTTTTTAACTTCCGATTTTAAACTTGAGAGTTGATCAACTTCCAGTTTTCTCAACTAAAAGTTTGCCGACCAAACTTGAGAGTTTGCTTCAGATTTTTTTTTTTTTTCAATTTTTCTGCCAAAATTTTGTTGGCAGTTATTGTATTAACGAATTAATATTCCAAATCAAACAAAAATTAAACACAAAATAGAATACAAATATGCCATAGATACGACAGATTCAAATTTAAATTTAAATAAATGACAGTTTTTGTTTCATATTTCATAAATATCGCAGGGATATTTTTTAAACTTAAAGTTGGCCAACTTTAGATCTTCAACTGGAGAGATTGAGAAAATAATTAGGGAGTAAAAAGAAATTTCAACTTGCGTTTCAACTCTCGAGTTAAAGTCATCTCTCAAGTTGGCAAACTCGAGTGTTTGCTTCAACTTGAGCAATAGTAAAAAAAATGGCCCTAACACACTCCATTAAATTTAAAGTCGCCATTAAAAAAGGGAAATTTTAAAATTTGTATGCGATTTGACAGTTTTATAATTTTTAATGGAGCTTTTAAATATAATGGAGAGTGAATAAATTGGGCCTAAGTCGATTTAAAACTATCAATTGATGGTTGATAAAAATAAAATTTCGATATATATTAAATTATGAAAAATTATGAAAGTATGTAAGGTGCTTTAATAAAAGTTACTCCATAACTATCCAAAAGCGTTGTGATCGTTTGGAACAAATCTCTTATATTTTTGCCTATTGTCCTCTTTAAAGTTAGGACCATTACTTTCCATTTAACGTTTATTTTTTGTCCTACCCCTTACCTACCCCTACCCTTTACCTAGAGAGCTTTTAAAAAAGAGTCGACCTATTGACTCGAGATTGACCTTTTTATACAGACTTTAAAGACAGACAGACCAGACAGACAGTATTTGTCTAAAAAATGTTAGTAAATAGTTTTTTTATTAATTTAAAATTTTATTTTTTTCTTAAATTTCTTATAAAATAATATAAGTTTTTGTACAAGAAGTTCCAATCTACTGATAAATTTAGCCAATTTTGCGGTGACGCAGCGGTGTTTTGGGAACCCGCGAGTTTTTTAACGCAGCGTCACCGCAAATTGAAGCAACGTCAACGCACCTGTGTCATACAATCAGGATACTCTGTATCCTGTACAATCAAATGGCTGCGTCAAAAAACGCAACTGTGCACCGGGTCTAAAATAAATCTTTGTTATTTGTATTTGCTAAATTTTACTGCTGCGCTGCGGTGTGAACTAGATATTGCAGATCTTCAATGGATGGGTTCTTCGTCGACTTTTTTAATACCGATGGTAAAAAATCGATCAACAAAATGTCGATAAAAATATTATTATTGGTATAGACGCCGAGGCCGGTTAAGCAAATGCCCTAAAATCGATTAAGGACCTTTTTGGAAAGGTCCCAGATGTGCCCCCTACCCAAAATGCAAAACTAATTTAAACTTAGACAGTTCCTGTTTCCAACCAACATATGAATTGAAATTCATAAATCGTAAACAAATAGAATGTATTAATTAAAAAAAAATTGAATTTATTGGGTGAATGAATCCGCATCAGAGGTACCTTATCTTTATCATATAACTACCAACTTTTTTAACATATTATTTTCTTTGTTCACCTATGCTGATTGTACTGTAATGTTTTATCATTAATTCACAATGCACTTTATCATATCATTTTAAAATAAGTGGGTACTAAAATATATAAAAACCAGACAGATGATACATAGTAAATATTTAATTTAAATACAAAACAAGTAGAAAAGTACATACAATATACACCTGGCTATCTTACTTAATCGCACTAAAACTTTCAGATAAAAATGCGATTATTCTTATCAATCATAAATATCGTTGTTTATTTTTCTATCTCAATCTCATCAATTTTGATATATGTATGTATATATCAGTTTAGTATAACCGGATTTTAAAAGGTAAAATTGGTATTGTATGTGTAAAAATGCAAACAAATTTTAAAAAATGTTATGCAGCTATCGGTATTGTTTGGTTCTAACCAAAAGTAGTAATAAAAACAAGTTTAGGACCTTAAGGTTTAAATAAGTAGATGACTGGATTCATAAAAAAATAGTTTAGAAAACAAACGGAAACACTAGGATAGCTATGCTTTTTCCCTAGGCCACGGACCAAGAACTCAAAGATCATCGAAATATAATCGTGTATCATGTACCATTTTCATTGCTACAAAAAATTTCATGTAAAAGATTACCACACAACCTTAGTGGGAGAGGCTCTATGACTGTATTTCAAATTTTCGTATGATCAAAATTTTGAAGAACGGCGTCATTGAAGTTAAAATTACTGGTTAGTGGCCAAAATTGCCAGAAAGTAAAAATAAAAATGTTGCATAGAGAGAGTAGAAGAAAATGCAGAGATATTCATAAATGCAGATTATAGGAAGATGATGTCGAAGAGGAACATGTTTGTCTGCATCATGCCTTTAGTTCAAAAGTACGAATTGCAGGTACATATACATATATCTACCCCTCTTATACTTTTCAGCATGCTGATCAATGTAAATCCACCAGAAGTCTTCTCGAGGACGAACCGAACAAACAAATTTGTAGAATTTTCTCAGCCCTTCCCCAAAATATTATCCAAAAAGCTGCTCGTTTTGCTGCTAGACTGAGAGCCGTATGTTGTGTTGCGAGTTAGGAGCGCCTTTGATATAGAAAGTAGGCAAAACTAGAAAAAGTACGTATACGCCATACTTTTTTTTAAATGGCTTATTTAGGTTATATTTTGATAATTATTTTAAATTTATATAAATGTTTTTTATATGTTTGTAATGCACTTTGCTTTACTTACTTAAAAAAGGTCTATCATAAAAAATTGTAAATAGGTATACTCAGAGAACAAAATAGTTATTATCGAAATAACTATTAAAATAGTAAAAAAAATAGTTATTTTTGACTATTTTAATAGTCAATTGAATTACTCGTATTCTCCAAATTAAGTATTAAATAGTCAATTTTAACTATTAAAATAGTTAAATGTGACTATTTAAATAGCCAATAATGACTATTTAATAGTCTATAATGACTATTTAATAGTCAATAATGACTATTTAATAGTCAATAATGACTATTTAAAATAGTTATCCCGGTTTTAACTATTAAAATAGTTACTTTTTTTCTTTGTGTACTTGTACTTCAGAATTTAAAAGTATGCACGAAATGTGGATGGAAAATGTTTTTTTTTTTTTTGGAACTCAAGATACATTTTTTTGATCTAATGGTTTAACCTAATGGTTTAACAAACATTTAAAAACAGTAGTTTATTTTTTCGGAGGCCCCGATGATTTATTATTTTTTTGGCCCCAGAAGTAATATTTTGGGGCATCGGAAAGATAATATTTTTTTCTTAAATACATTTTTTATCCATGCTTAATTACGCCCATATTATTCAATAGTTTAAAAATACATCTGGATGTAAGGAAATTTAAATCCATAAAATTCGCTGTTTTAATCCAAACTTAAAGCATTCGAGTTTCATGTATACTATACATCTATCCCGCTTTACTTTTCTACACGCAAATCAATATTAAATCCACTGTAATACAGATGCATATCTTCTTTGCCATAAACTTCCCATAATCAACATTTTGATTTCTTCTCTCTATCCAAAAACATTTTTGAATGTAATTTTTATTTATTTTTTGACGTGATAAAGTCTTATAAATGGATGAACCATGAACCCGTCCCACCTCATATTTTTAGCAGTGCGGTATGGATTTCAATTAAAAATCTTCTATAGCTTATTTGAAAGATAATAACTTAAAGGTGAATACTAATGAAGGATTTTGAAAAATTCAATCATTAAATAGGGTAAATAGGGATAAAGAAAAATTGAAAAAAGTGGCTATTTTCTAAACACGACGTTGTGGAAATTTGAAAAAATTCTAGAAAATTTCAAAACCAAGTTATTAATGGTTTCTTAAAACATAACAAATTTAATAAAATTTGATACTTAAAAACATATAATATTTTAATTTTATACAAAATAGGTTAGAAAAATGTTGACCATAATATAAGCTTTTTTCGAAATAAAAACGAAAATGTGTTTTTTAACAACTAGAATTTGACTTTAACTGGCTGCCATTTTGTAGTAACTCACTTTAATACAATGAAATAACATACAACGATAGAAAATATTATAATGAAGAGAATGAATGTTCATTTTTTGGCCTGAGACGACATACTGGAGCAAAGATATTAGCTTGGAAGTAAAATATCCCAATAAATGCATTTTTGTGAATAAATCCGCTAAAAAGAATGATCAGGTGGTGAGAAATTGGGTTTAAGCCTTTTAAAAATACCTCTATCGATCCTTGAAATAAAAACTGACAGTGCCTCTGTGCGCAAGGTCAAATGAAGCTTTGACTGGAGTATAAGGTTATGATGGCCATACGCATGCATGTGCAAATTGGTATTTTAAAATGATTTTTGACCAGATAATAGGCAGGACTATATTTTTCAATCAATTTTGTATTCACAATTTTGAGATAACGGTAAAATAAAGTTATTTTTTTAATACGTTCTATGTTTTGTTCTGAGGTACATAAAAAAATGATTTAACTTTACTGAGCATGCTGATAATATTACCTTTATTTAATATATCACAGTACATTTACTACAAGCTACACAATGTGGAGATCTATTTGATCAGTTTGAAATTTCGACATGATTGGCTTTAAAAAATTCTTAACTTTTTTTGTAGGCATCGTAGAAATATAATTGAATCCTCATATAAGAGGTGGATTTAATGGTGTTACAACATAAAAACGATTGAGTTTTTTTTTGCTTTTTTTGATAAAAATAGATGGGGTTCAAAAAATTCTAGCTCTTTTTGTAGATGTCGCACAGGCATGGTTGATATGAATATTTTGTGCTGAAACAATAGGCTTTCAGATGGTATAAAATTTATTAAATAAAAAAAGATATAAAAAATGGATAAAATAGTGTTAGAAGAAAAAACGTTTGATTTTTTCACTTTTTTCGCATGAAAAATGATTTTTTTCAATAAATTATTTTTACAAAACATACAGATAGAAATATGTATGTAGGGTCTTAATCTTTAGCTTAAGTTCTTTAACATAAGAATTATGATCTTTTACAAGAAAGTTGACAAATAAAAAATTTTTAGATCATTTTTACTAAATTTTACTGCTGCGCTGCGGTGTGAACTAGATATTGCAGATCTTCAATGGATGGGTTCTTCGTCGACTTTTTTAATACCGATGGTAAAAAATCGATCAACAAAATGTCGATAAAAATATTATTATTGGTATAGACGCCGAGGCCGGTTAAGCAAATGCCCTAAAATCGATTAAGGACCTTTTTGGAAAGGTCCCAGATGTGCCCCCTACCCAAAATGCAAAACTAATTTAAACTTAGACAGTTCCTGTTTCCAACCAACATATGAATTGAAATTCATAAATCGTAAACAAATAGAATGTATTAATTAAAAAAAAATTGAATTTATTGGGTGAATGAATCCGCATCAGAGGTACCTTATCTTTATCATATAACTACCAACTTTTTTAACATATTATTTTCTTTGTTCACCTATGCTGATTGTACTGTAATGTTTTATCATTAATTCACAATGCACTTTATCATATCATTTTAAAATAAGTGGGTACTAAAATATATAAAAACCAGACAGATGATACATAGTAAATATTTAATTTAAATACAAAACAAGTAGAAAAGTACATACAATATACACCTGGCTATCTTACTTAATCGCACTAAAACTTTCAGATAAAAATGCGATTATTCTTATCAATCATAAATATCGTTGTTTATTTTTCTATCTCAATCTCATCAATTTTGATATATGTATGTATATATCAGTTTAGTATAACCGGATTTTAAAAGGTAAAATTGGTATTGTATGTGTAAAAATGCAAACAAATTTTAAAAAATGTTATGCAGCTATCGGTATTGTTTGGTTCTAACCAAAAGTAGTAATAAAAACAAGTTTAGGACCTTAAGGTTTAAATAAGTAGATGACTGGATTCATAAAAAAATAGTTTAGAAAACAAACGGAAACACTAGGATAGCTATGCTTTTTCCCTAGGCCACGGACCAAGAACTCAAAGATCATCGAAATATAATCGTGTATCATGTACCATTTTCATTGCTACAAAAAATTTCATGTAAAAGATTACCACACAACCTTAGTGGGAGAGGCTCTATGACTGTATTTCAAATTTTCGTATGATCAAAATTTTGAAGAACGGCGTCATTGAAGTTAAAATTACTGGTTAGTGGCCAAAATTGCCAGAAAGTAAAAATAAAAATGTTGCATAGAGAGAGTAGAAGAAAATGCAGAGATATTCATAAATGCAGATTATAGGAAGATGATGTCGAAGAGGAACATGTTTGTCTGCATCATGCCTTTAGTTCAAAAGTACGAATTGCAGGTACATATACATATATCTACCCCTCTTATACTTTTCAGCATGCTGATCAATGTAAATCCACCAGAAGTCTTCTCGAGGACGAACCGAACAAACAAATTTGTAGAATTTTCTCAGCCCTTCCCCAAAATATTATCCAAAAAGCTGCTCGTTTTGCTGCTAGACTGAGAGCCGTATGTTGTGTTGCGAGTTAGGAGCGCCTTTGATATAGAAAGTAGGCAAAACTAGAAAAAGTACGTATACGCCATACTTTTTTTTAAATGGCTTATTTAGGTTATATTTTGATAATTATTTTAAATTTATATAAATGTTTTTTATATGTTTGTAATGCACTTTGCTTTACTTACTTAAAAAAGGTCTATCATAAAAAATTGTAAATAGGTATACTCAGAGAACAAAATAGTTATTATCGAAATAACTATTAAAATAGTAAAAAAAATAGTTATTTTTGACTATTTTAATAGTCAATTGAATTACTCGTATTCTCCAAATTAAGTATTAAATAGTCAATTTTAACTATTAAAATAGTTAAATGTGACTATTTAAATAGCCAATAATGACTATTTAATAGTCTATAATGACTATTTAATAGTCAATAATGACTATTTAATAGTCAATAATGACTATTTAAAATAGTTATCCCGGTTTTAACTATTAAAATAGTTACTTTTTTTCTTTGTGTACTTGTACTTCAGAATTTAAAAGTATGCACGAAATGTGGATGGAAAATGTTTTTTTTTTTTTTGGAACTCAAGATACATTTTTTTGATCTAATGGTTTAACCTAATGGTTTAACAAACATTTAAAAACAGTAGTTTATTTTTTCGGAGGCCCCGATGATTTATTATTTTTTTGGCCCCAGAAGTAATATTTTGGGGCATCGGAAAGATAATATTTTTTTCTTAAATACATTTTTTATCCATGCTTAATTACGCCCATATTATTCAATAGTTTAAAAATACATCTGGATGTAAGGAAATTTAAATCCATAAAATTCGCTGTTTTAATCCAAACTTAAAGCATTCGAGTTTCATGTATACTATACATCTATCCCGCTTTACTTTTCTACACGCAAATCAATATTAAATCCACTGTAATACAGATGCATATCTTCTTTGCCATAAACTTCCCATAATCAACATTTTGATTTCTTCTCTCTATCCAAAAACATTTTTGAATGTAATTTTTATTTATTTTTTGACGTGATAAAGTCTTATAAATGGATGAACCATGAACCCGTCCCACCTCATATTTTTAGCAGTGCGGTATGGATTTCAATTAAAAATCTTCTATAGCTTATTTGAAAGATAATAACTTAAAGGTGAATACTAATGAAGGATTTTGAAAAATTCAATCATTAAATAGGGTAAATAGGGATAAAGAAAAATTGAAAAAAGTGGCTATTTTCTAAACACGACGTTGTGGAAATTTGAAAAAATTCTAGAAAATTTCAAAACCAAGTTATTAATGGTTTCTTAAAACATAACAAATTTAATAAAATTTGATACTTAAAAACATATAATATTTTAATTTTATACAAAATAGGTTAGAAAAATGTTGACCATAATATAAGCTTTTTTCGAAATAAAAACGAAAATGTGTTTTTTAACAACTAGAATTTGACTTTAACTGGCTGCCATTTTGTAGTAACTCACTTTAATACAATGAAATAACATACAACGATAGAAAATATTATAATGAAGAGAATGAATGTTCATTTTTTGGCCTGAGACGACATACTGGAGCAAAGATATTAGCTTGGAAGTAAAATATCCCAATAAATGCATTTTTGTGAATAAATCCGCTAAAAAGAATGATCAGGTGGTGAGAAATTGGGTTTAAGCCTTTTAAAAATACCTCTATCGATCCTTGAAATAAAAACTGACAGTGCCTCTGTGCGCAAGGTCAAATGAAGCTTTGACTGGAGTATAAGGTTATGATGGCCATACGCATGCATGTGCAAATTGGTATTTTAAAATGATTTTTGACCAGATAATAGGCAGGACTATATTTTTCAATCAATTTTGTATTCACAATTTTGAGATAACGGTAAAATAAAGTTATTTTTTTAATACGTTCTATGTTTTGTTCTGAGGTACATAAAAAAATGATTTAACTTTACTGAGCATGCTGATAATATTACCTTTATTTAATATATCACAGTACATTTACTACAAGCTACACAATGTGGAGATCTATTTGATCAGTTTGAAATTTCGACATGATTGGCTTTAAAAAATTCTTAACTTTTTTTGTAGGCATCGTAGAAATATAATTGAATCCTCATATAAGAGGTGGATTTAATGGTGTTACAACATAAAAACGATTGAGTTTTTTTTTGCTTTTTAAAAATGTTAGGAAATTTTTTTAATAATATAAAAAATTTATTTAAAAAAAATCGATTTTTTTTTCTTAAAATTCTTTTTTATACATGAAATAAAATGGCATACTTGGTTTTGTGTAAAAGATTATTTAAAACGGTCTTTAGTCAATTATAAAAACAATTTTTTTTCACTACTTAGGTATAAATTCCATAAAAATATCAAATTTTAAACTTTCCATAATTTTGTTCAATACAAAGCTTTAACATTAAAAAAACTTTTACCGTAAGATCAAGTACGTGTGACCCCTGTCGTGCAATTTATTATTTTTTGAAACAAAAGCACACAACTCGGAACCACCAAAAATTTACAATACATTTAAAAACATTTAAATAAATAAAAACATTTAAATATATGTATTTAATAATTTAAAACCATTAAAATAAATTAAATAATTTCTGAAATTTAAATAAAAAGGTTTTTAAGTCAGTACTAGTACAATTGTATTTTACCAACCCTGGAACAGGTATAAAAATAAAGTCCAACACTACTATCAAGTGGCATCACCCAAATTAAAACCAAACCATCACAAAAGTCAAAAATTAAAGATGGAGGTTGGCTTGACTGTCATTCGCATTCCATCGTTGTTCGCATAAAGTCGCGCTTGACACCGTCGCTCCACAAATTAAAAGTTATTATATTTTGTATTCATCATCTGTATTTGGGTGTGGTGTGCTTGTGGCTGTTAAAATCATCTATTGTTTGTGAAATTAACTTGATTTTTTTTTCCACTTTTTTCAAGTGCAATAATCTCTTAAAAAATGATGAATGCTATATGTTTGTCAATATTACTAACATTGTTATGCCCGTCGTTTAGTGATGCGCAAAGAACACCAACTATATCCTACATCACACAGGAGCAAATCAAAGACATTGGTGGCACTGTCGAATTCGATTGTTCCGTTCAGTATGCTAAAGAATACTCTGTTGTTTGGATAAAAATGGACAGCGAACCCGTTTTTCTATCAACGGGCAGTACTCTAGTCATAAAAGATTCACGCTTTGCTCTCCGATACGATCCCAACTCGTCCACTTACAAATTACAAGTTAAAGACATCCAAGAAACGGACGCGGGAACATATCAGTGTCAGGTAGTCATTTCGGTGGTACATCGAGTTACGGCTGGTGTTAAGCTGTCCGTGAGGAGGCCACCTGTTATTTCTGATAATTCGACCCAATCAATTGTGGCTTCGGAAGGCAATGAAGTGCAAATGGAGTGTTATGCTGGTGGCTATCCAACCCCAACGATAACCTGGCGTCGCGAGAATAACGCCATCTTACCAACAGGTATGACTTGAAAACTATTATTTCGAAATTTCTATTTAATTATGTAATATTTTTATTTGGTTTCCCCGAAATAAAAATCATTTCAATTTTCGCTGAGTTTAGAGATTTAGACTTAATTGATATTGAGATTAAATTTTGTCTGTACCTTGGTTTGGGTGTAAAATCATTGCATGTACCCTTTCCTTTCGCTCTTCTGTTTCCCCCTATTCATGTAACGAAGCTAAACACTTGCCATTGAATGAATCATCCCAGCAGAGAAGTCGTGTAAGAGAAATGTTTCTTTCTTGTCTATCAAATACAATACAGAAAAGCCTCTAGTTAATATAAAAATACTTTTCCAATGAAATATATTTGTCAACTAGCTTTTGTTAATTGTTGTTCGTATAAAATAGCACCAAAGTAACCAAATTATTATCTCTGATTAATTTTGTATTTAAAAAAAATCAATATTTTCATGCCAAATAAAAAAAAATCACTTGAGACGCTTGGTTTCAAACTCAATCTCACCTTTTTGACATGTTTTGTAATCTAGAATGGCTATAGGGAATTCATGGAACAGTATATGCGCAGGAATAAGATTTTGTTTGCTTAGTTTGCATCGTAGATTCTTAGGTAGGTAGACACATGAAGGTATTAATACAAAATAATTTAAAATATAAATTAAAATTTTGTTTGTCAGAACAAAAAACTGGTTTGATTTTTTAAGAAAAATTAAACACTCGACAAAAATAAAAAAGAAAAATATACCTATACATGTAAACAGGTAGATATTTGTTTTTATTAAAGCTGCAATTACTTTAATCAACTGAATAAGGGTTGATAATTTAAATAAATCTCATACCCGCCTTTTTCTTTAAGTTAACTTGTTCGTTCAAGTTTCTTTTTTTTTTTGTTACATTACGGAGTTATGTTTTATTTTAAGGTAGAAACCTTTCGAATCAATACTTTTTTTTAAGACGTAAATATTAAATGAACAATAAATGAAGATTTAAAAAAAACCCACAGAGGCTTACAACTGTAAAAAATTTTGGCATTCTTTCTTTGCAAAAGTTATTTTAAAGAATTAAGTTCCTTGCCCGAAAACTGATTCAAGGTATGAATTCGCAAGTCTTTTTTATGTTAGGAGCAAAAAAACGGAATGAAATAAATTCTTATATTAAAAACAATAATTTCAATGGATAAAATATTTTTTCTTTAGTCCCATGGTGTCATTTTAAATGTTGAATTTATTTGGGAAAAACATAAAAATGCATACGATATTTTTTTTTTAATGTTAAATTTTCCAGATACTCTTTGTATCAATTTCAGTCTTTTTTTTACGATAGTATTAGCGTTACCTGTCAATATATTGCACTTATGACTTATGAGGTGCACTCTGTTTCAATTTCAGTCGTTTTTCCTTACATACTTTATTTATGTTGATTGAATCTTTAAAAAGTGAACAGATTTTTAAGTTCATTAACATTCGTGTATATCAATTACATCCCATAATTACATTATCGTTTTCACTGAACGCAGTTTGATTCCATTTTTTTTGCTCCTAAGTGTTTTTTATTACTAAAAACATTTACATATTGCATAGATTGCAAAACCATTATAATCAAATCATTCTCTATAAGTGTTACCATTATTTAATTTTGTAGCTCTAAGCTTAAGACTGCTTGTAAAATTGAGAAACCCCTAGCAAATATTGCAATGAATATTAACTTTTATAAAGATATTCATTTTTTTGTTGGTCGGAGTACCCATCATGCAATACCTCGTACGCTAATTTTCAAGTTTTAATTATTGCAACAAAAAATAATAAATAGGGGGTTTCATGCTGAAACATATAAATCCTTAGTTTATATTAAAAAAATATATTGTAAAACCAAAATATACAAAACAAATAAGGCGATTTGTTGAAACGAAACTTAAATATTAAAGCAGAAAATAAACTCGTATTCCCTACTTTTTTTCTCTGCAGACAGTCAGACATAAGGTTTTATATAGAACTTAAGTTTCAGATCATGAATGATTTTATTAATACCTGCTATCAGATCAATTGTGCTATTTTTCTACCTACTAACAAACTTCAACAGAAGTCCTAAAATGAAAACTCAAAGTGTTCCCTCAATAAATAAATTCAGCTTGATTATGTTCATCTTCAATTCTTTCAAGGTATCTCTACATACCTACTTTCCGTAACTGTTAAGATTTCAATTTATTTCAGTTCAAGTAAAAAAAAATGTTACTTCTCTGCTTTTATACATATATGCATATGCACGTCCCTACATACTTAGAATCTAGCCTTTAAAGCAGGTGCAGTAAGAAAGAATTATTTTTCTTTTTTGTGCAAATAGGTTTTTCCAAAACGTAAAATAGAAGGTGCAATAAACAGGTACATAAATCGAACCTTTTTTTGTCTAAAAAGGATATCAGTTTTTAGTGCAACATACATCTACATACCCACATAAAATTCTTATCTACCTGGTTGTGTAAACAATGCAAGGTCAGAGTTGTACACTTGAGTTTAAGATACCTTACCCACACAAAAAGGAAAGAGTATTAGTGATTGAACATCGTAAAAAAATATGGTACGAAATTTGTTGAGAGATAAAAGAAAACCCGAAAAATACATAGTTTTTGTTTGTGTGACCTAAAACTGTTTGAAAACACCTGAATGTATTCCCAAAACTAAGAGATCAAATTTGTAAAAATATAATGTTACGATACTGAAGTTTGTTTAATGTGTAGCTTGCAAGGGTTTTTATACAGTCTAAGCTAAATCATCTAGAGTGATTTTATTATTCATGGGATTTTTAGAATGACTTTGTTTCATATGATAATGACCGGTTGTGGTTACTAATAATTTATTACTTTGAAAAAAAAAAGAAAAAAGATGACGATTTGCTTGGAGTTAACATTTAGTCATTTAAAAACAAAAAAAAAAAAAACGTGATACTCTAAGCAATATTTTTACTCAAAATTTAGTTACCGGTTTTATTTATTTAAATTAGTTATCTTTTTCTTAACTTTTTATTGGAAAGCACCACACAAAGCATTGTGTTATTGTTTTGATATTATCAAGATAAGTAATTTGTTTTGATCTTCACATGAGTTTTGGATTTCAATACACTTTTTGCTTTTAACTGCATGAGAAGAGAAACATGACTGATTAAAGTCTTAAAGTTACGTTATTATAAGCTAGCCCACTCCTCTCCTCAAATCTATATATTGTTTGTTTCTTTGTTTGGATAAGAAAATAAGAATTCAAACTTTTAAATGATAAATTTAAAGTTTTAAAGCCGGCAGAAAATTTTAAAGCGGGAATTGATAATATGTAGTTTAATAACATTTAGAAAATTTGCTTCTGGGGTCGAGTGGGCTAAGGTTATAGTTGACAGTCATGTACAATTTTGTTTCTTTATGTTTGTATAGCACACAAAAAATCAAATCCGACTCTCAACTATCACTTTAACCTATTCGGCCCCTGGGGTGTATCACAGAAAAATAAGTCTTGCGCGTATACCCAGTTTTCAGAGCGAATTCTGATATCGTTTCAATTGCATGGTTTAAATAAATCGTTAGCCCACCATGTCGAAGTTTGTTACCATATACATATTTCTCAAAGATTTCTTAATTGTTCCGGAAAATCGGGCTTTTAAGAAAGCCAAATCTTAATATTATATCCTTCATTTAGTTTGATATTTGAAGGTTTTAAAAATTGTGGTTTTGACATATTTAGACATACCTTAAAATTGTATTATAAAATGGTTTAAAATATAAAATAATATAAAAACTTACAACAACAACAAATTTTGTTTACTTTAAAATTTAAAGTCAATGACACAAATATAATGAAAATCAGTTCTGGCTAAAAAAATCACTGTTTATCATCTTTTTCAGTTGGCCTTTTTGACGCAGTAAATTTTTGAACAATCTTAATCGAAGTCTGATGCTCTTTAAAATCCCTAGAGTTAAAAAATTATACAAATCATTTAAGCATTTAATGTTAATTTGCAATGGCTTAATCTTAATTCTCCTTATTCTTATCAATTTATTATCGGTCATTGATTCAATAGCCAGTCTTTAAAGACCAATTGTTTGTGTTCTTGTTTATAATTACCAAAATCCAAGCTCTTATTAGCCTTATTTCTTTGGAGGTGGCAAAAAACTACAAGAACTTTAATAGCGATCTAATTACTCAAGCAGAAGAGCATGATTAGTTATAGTAGTAAATGTAATAGAATTTTAAGAATTTTTTGTTTGAGCAATTTTACTACTTTTTCAAAAAGGATTTCGACTTATTTTTAAAACGAATTAAAAAATTAAGTAGGATCCCCAACACCAATTATATTTTTAAAAAAATTACTTGTTATCAATTCAATTTTAACTAACCTTTTTCGTTGACCTTTTCTGTGTATTTAATTGTTGAGCAATTAATCTTAAAACGTTAAATTTTTAATCAACTTTTTATGCTCTTCATGAACTCAAGAGTTTAAAATACTTGAGTCAACGGAACAATATAACACTTGCAGTTAGTATTGCACGACTTAATCTTAGTTTCCACAATTCTTATCAATTATATCATCGCATTGTTCGTTGATTCAATAGGCTGTCCTTTAAGAGAATTAAATTTTTATTTTCAATATAAAAAAAAACTCTGATACCATCTCTAAATGAGCGCTATATTTTGTTGATCTAAATTTATTAAATTATATTAGGTTAGGTACTCATAAACATATCCCCTTTTCCGAATTTCAACCCAAAACATTTCTTCGGGTAAAAATAAAAGTTACAACGACAATATAGTAAAACCATTATGTTTACAAACAGTTATCAAGGTGGAAATTGTTGAAAAATATTAATTAGTTTAAGTAAAACCGCTTTTTTTATGTTTATACTTAGATTTTTTCTATTTACATTGAAAAATTTATTATTTTTTTGGGTTTTCGTAGCGTTTGTATTTTAGAATTTGTAGAATTTTATTTTCACTATTTAAAATTTGACATTTAAAATTGACCAAGAACATGAATAGGTTATTCAAAATGGTTATTAAATATTTCATTTCATTTTTATTTATTTCAAAAAGCCGTGAGATGTACATAATACTCACCAATGATCTGCTGCAGACTTTTTCAAAAACTTCAATAGGTACTATATTTAAGTGAAACTTCTTAAAACAGTTTCTCATTAAAAGATCTCGAAACATGTGTTTGAGAAATAGTTACATAAGGTTTTTGATCTTAGACTCCTTTCCAGTCAATACACAATCAACGTTCCGCATAGTGTTTGGTGTGGCATGAATTTAATCGTGGGATAATAATTATTACCGCATTCCAAAATCTCTTATAAACTTGATTATAAGAATCATGAGCCATCTGAACTCTCATATTTTTCCAACTTTTCCCTTTTAAGAGTCTTAAACAATTGACGGTAACGTCTGATAGCTCCTTCCAATCTGTTAAGAATTTGTTCGTCTTCCACAAACTGTCCTTAAGCATAGCAAAATAAACTGGACTATTTTCATTTCACTTCCAGGTTTGACTTTTTATCTGAATTATTTGAAGATCACCTAAATTTAATTTGAGAGTCGCTTTATTTTTCAATATTAAAAAAAAAACGTTTTCACAAAAATCTTTGCACAAACAAAATTTCTTTTATGTTATCATCTTTCTCCACACAGTCTAATTTATATGCAAAATTATACTTTTGTATAATGGTAAATGACTCATTGTCATTTACCTTAGCTGTCAACAGGTGTTCTTGTTTATTTTTTTTTTTTATTCTATTTATGCATACTTCCGATGTCAAAATAAATGAATGAGTATGAATATATTTCCAAGGTTACCGTACTGACCTCTTCTGCAAATCAATTAAAGACTTTCATTCATATAATGCTGAAGTTAGATTTTTTTTCGATTTACTATTTTTTTCGAATTAAGTTTATGTTTAAAAAGAGTATGATAGACATGCCCTTTTTTTAAACTTGTGTGCACCATGAAGTTCAGGTATAAAAATAGAGCTTTGACTTATTCATATATAAGGGTTGAGGTAATCTAACTTGTCGTATTTATTGATTCATCATTAAATTTATATTTAGTCTATTTTCTATGTAGATAGTTATGAAAAATCAATAAAGAAAACAGAATAATAAACTAAACACTGTCTTCCTCTTTCAGATAGCGCAACTTACACCGGAAATATTCTAAAAATAAACTCTGTTAAAAAAGAAGACCGTGGAACTTATTATTGCGTAGCTGACAATGGTGTAAGCAAGGGTGATCGTCGTAATATCAACGTGGAAGTTGAATTTGCCCCAGTAATAACTGTCCCACGTCCAAGACTTGGCCAGGCTCTTCAATACGATATGGACTTGGAATGTCACATTGAAGCTTATCCACCACCAGCCATTGTTTGGTTGAAGGATGATATTCAACTTTCAAACAATCAACATTACAGCATCTCACATTTTGCCACTGCTGATGAATTCACAGATTCAACATTGCGAGTAATAACCATTGAAAAGCGACAATATGGCGATTATGTGTGTAAAGCTGTTAACAAGCTAGGACAAGCCGATGCTAAAGTAAATCTATTCGAAACAGTCATTCCAGTTTGTCCACCGGCTTGCGGTCAGGCATATTATGGCGGTGCTGTTCATTTAACAGACACAACATTTGCTACTATAGGCATCTTGTTGGCAGCTCTATTTGCTAGATAAATAACGAAGTTATATCCTGCTTAAATATTGTTTTTTATATTTTAATTTTGTTTGCAGCTTAAATTATTTTTGTTTTCAAAAATGCTTGGTGGACAACATCAATTTAATTGCTTTCTCAAACATTCCCGTCCACTTTAAGTATGTAATTTGATTTTTTTTTTATAATTTTTTTTTTAATTAATATTACATTCCAATTAATCCCGTCCATATACCCTCGATACGAATTTTTCGAATAACATATATTTCTTTTAAGAATCTCAAGTATGTAGGTATATTCCAACTTTTTCACACTTTTGTGTGTGTTTTAAGTTATTTTTTTTTTAAATTATATTTAACGAACCAATCAAAGTTGTGAGACTCGATATTGCAATTTATTTTACATCACAGTAAAAAATGAAAATTTATACAAAATCAAATAAATTAAAGTAATAAATTGAGTAATGTAATATGTATTAGTTTTAAGTAGTCTACTTTTATTTAAGATAAAAAAATTAAATTTTCAAAAATTAAAAATCTGTGTTTCAACACATATCACAATACAATAAGAATGTAATATGTATCCAAGTATATTGTATACATAAAAATCCAAATGTAGCCTTCTTTTAAATAATGAATGATTCTGTTATTCAGAAGTAGTGCATTATTAAAATATATTGACATGTACAATATTTATACAACATTTATTAAATACAAAAAAATTTGGCCTTATAATTGAAAAAAATAAATATACACATTTTATAGACGCGTATACCGTATACAACTTTTTTTTATACATTTCTAAAGAATAAACAATAATTATTACGAAAATCAGTTTTGTTTGTTTATTGAAGAAAATATTTTAAAATTATGTATTTACTTTACTTCCAGCTCGGTGCATTTGAATATTTATGTCGTTTTCAATACAATTATTCGATTCAATTTTGGTTTATTGAACTTGCTATTAACAATTGACTTAAAATAACTTATTTATAAGTATAAGTGTTCATCCAGTATACGCATAGCATTAATGTACCGAGGACTTTGAAGTAATAGCCTTCATCGACTTGACTATTTTTCTAAAAAGAAGAAACCTGGAAAATATTGACTGTATTACAAAATGTTTTCTATTGTGAAGGGGAAACGTTTGGTACAAAAATTGATCATTAGTCAGAATAGATCTATTGAGAACAAAACATTTCCCAATGGAAGAATGGAACACTTTTTTTCGAGTTTGTTGGTAACATGAAAAGTTTCCTTCGGGCTCTATACTGCCCATAATCTCGTAAAGGCCCTAACCACAAAATTTTTGATTTTGATTTTTTTGCATTTTTGGAGTTAGGGCATTGTCTTTGATTTATTCTCATTTATTTTTTTAGCCTAGGTCTTCAAATATGTCAGAAAATTCAAATTGTACTTTTGATTTTTTTCACTTTTATATGCAAATTGCGATATTAAATTTAGTGTTTCCCCCTATAACTCAGAAGTAAGAAAAGTGTAGTTAGGGCCTTTGCGAGATTATGGGCAGTATAGGTATCGGCAACAAATTTTACAGAGGAATTTAGCTATCATTTCAAATGGTTTTTTTTATTCTTTTGAAATAGGTATGTACTATTAATTTCGGAGAAAAAACAAATTTATGAGGGAAACAAAATTCCCCTGGAAAAAAAAATATTCCGAGTTAAACAAAATTCCCCTGAAAATTCACAATAGTGCAATTAAAATAATGAACGTTACGATTTGAAATGTGTGGCTATGGGCGTCTTTCTATTACACTGCACAACAAAATTAAAGTTTTTGTATGATGAATAAACCAAACAATACTTTTCCAAAGGTTTTTGATGTGCTGAGCTCGAATCCGAATTCAGAAATATTCTATCAGCACCCGTTTTTAAAATATTACCGCTAGAAAATGCAAAAACACCTGTTTCTGAAGTTATGCTGAGGGAATTTTTTTCAACACTTTTTGAAGGTTTGTATAAGAATTGCTTTTCTTCTTTAAAAATCTGTTTAAATCTTTGCGATATCTTTTTTATATTCCGAGATATTTTAATTTGAAGTTAGTGCAGTTTGAAATAACGTTATTGATAAAATAAGCCAAAACACACGTACTTAAACTTAAGATATCTCGGATAATAAAACAGATATCGGAAGATTTAAACAGATTTTCAAAGAAGAAAAACAGTTCTTATAGAACCCGTTAAAAATTATGTTGAAATAAGGTATCCCACATCATAGCATAACCTCAAAAACAGACAAAACACGTTTTTTTCGCAAATTCTAACGGCAATATTTCAAGAACTAAGATTGATAGAATATTTCTGGCTTCATATTCCAGTTAAGCACACCGAAAACTATTGCAAAAGTATAGTTTGGTTTATTCATAATAAAAATAGTCAAATTTTGTTGACCAGAGCTATCAGCCTAAAAACGTGTTTTTGCATTTTCTAATGGTAATATTTCAAAAACTAGAGCTGATAGAATATTTCTGAAATCGGGTTCGAGTATTGTATAGTTTATTCATCCAAAACCTTGTTGTGCAGTGTTATGGATTCCGTCTTTGAATCCAGAATCGATTTCCTTTTATATTTGATTATATTAAACAACAGAATAGGTTATTTATTCACACAAAGCTTTTAACGATCGAAATGTTTGGATTTATATTAAGGCTATTTTGTTTAGTAATAAAAATAAACCAGGACATCAACTTAATCTTTACTAATAATGTAAAATACTTGTTTAATTTTTAAAATAAATTTATTACGTGAATAAAAAAAAAAAGTAATTATACTATTCTAACAACTTTTTTTTTGATTTTGGAGTAGAAATTGTCTTCAGTTCCACCCTTCGAGTGCTCTTATGTTCCGGAGTCCCTTGAATACTATTTGATTTTTCAACTTTGTTTTTATGTGCAGGCTCTTCTTTATTATCGACGATAGAAGATTCTTTTGAAATTTCTTCAATTGTATCTTCATATACCAATCGAATATCTTCAGTGCAATCGTTTGTTTCTTCAATTTTAGTTGGAGTTGCTTTTTTAGGAGTTGGAGTTTCCGTTGATGCATCATTTTGATTCGAAGTTTCATCCACTGTATCCTCGTAGACCAAGTGGATATCTTCTGTGCAGTCATTTGATGCTTCATTTTCATTGATTTTTACTTGATTTGAATTTTTCTTCACATCAAGTTTGTCTTCCGATTTATTTGATGGTTGAATGTCCACAACACTTTTCTCAGGTGAGTCTACTTTAATTGGCCAAGCATCCATTGCCTCTTCCACAATTGCAGTTTTCTCCACAACTGTTGGAATAAGAGCCCTTGGTTTGCGGCGAATCGCAATTGGAGTTGCTTTTTTAGCACTCCCTTTATCTGAAGCTGGAACAGATGTTTTTTGTACTGAAAGTGGACTTGATGTTAAAGGGGATGATGTATTAGATTTTATATTACTCGAGGACTGCTGTATAGCAGTCGTACTACTAGGTGTTCTTGGATGACGTCGAACAACAATAGGAGTAGCTGGACGCATCTTTTTCTCTGGAGATTCAAACTTTTCATCCGAACTTATGATATCTTTGTCAATAATCAACTCATGCGAAATATTTTCTCTAGGAAAGTTGTTTACATTTTCATCGTTTTTTTTATTTAGTGTAACCGTGTTTTCTGGTTCTATTTTTTTACTACCAACAACGGCTTCTCTTTGCTTATTTTTATTGTTCTTTTTATCACATACTGGTTCCAAAGGCTGGAGAATGCCCACATCTTCATATTCTTCCCCTAGCTCACCATCATCGAAGGTTATTATGGAACAAAATCCATCCGTACTAGAAACAATCATTATTCTGCCATCATTCGACCAAGCAATATCTGTAAGGCGTGTATAATGAATGTTGGAAATCAAGCCAAATGGAACTTTTTGCTGAGTATCATAGAGGTACACAGAACTCTTGGTAGCTATTGCGAAAATCATCCGATAGGGTAAGGGAATAACAGCAGGGCAGGGACCGGCCTTGTCTCGTAATTTAAATAAAATCGGACAGCATTTGACTGCTACTGTATACTGATCGGGTGATGGTAATACTATCGATGGTTGTTTGAGGGAAAACCGACTGTAGACATAGGTGGTATGGAGAAGCTGTGTTGCTCCGTCATAATCAACAACACCAGCTGGAGTAATTAATAGTTTTCCATCGGGAGAGAAGCACAAACGACGAAAAAATGTTTGCAGAGTATCGTCATGGTATAAGCGCACCTTTTTGTCATACAAATCACTTTCTTTTGGAACTGGCAACGTTGACTTACTGTTCCTGTGAATAACCTTCTTGGTTTGTATGTCGAAAATCCTCAAAATTCTGAAATTAAAAGGTTTTTTTTTAACGACTTTAGTGAAAATGGAAAAGGTTTTATCTTTGAATAATTATATTATATAAAAGTTACACCGAAAAAAAAACCTGCTATGAATTAGTAGGGCGCTACATTCGCCTTAGTGGATTGTATATTCGATAGCTAAAAAATTTTGGTTGCTAAGTAACTAAATCTATATTTAAAAAAATGCTATTCATATTTTGTTTATTTCAATTGGTTTTGTTTTATGTTAAGTTTGTATTTGCTTATTTTTTGTTTTTGTGTGTAACTCTTTTTTTAAATGACTTTAAAATTCTAGTTCGTATTTATGTGCGTTTGTTTACTTCATATCACATTAACATTATTATTAACCAAATAAAAGACAAACAATGGGTGATATGCATAAAAAATAGTAAATGCTTTTACTTGAAAAATTGTGAAGTAGGTATCAACGTTTTTTATCCACATTTTGTGCATATCAAACCTAGTTAGTTTATACTTATTAATATCCTATTGCTAGTATTTACTATTTTTTATGCATACGGGCCAATATTTAACAACTCAAGCTCTAAAAACTGATATTAAGAATTTTTTGTTTCTTTCAGTACCTACTTGTTCAAAATTGTTGGTGACGTTTTTTGAATTTCCAAAATAAAAAAATTGATATAGTATTTAAAAGGAAATATTAGCTGCGTTCCTTTGGGAATATTTATCTACTGCTTAGTACTTAAAGTTGCTCTGAACTACTTTTTCAGTATAGCAAAAGTAGTTCAAAGTAGTTTTAAGTACTAAGCAGTAGATAAAAGTTCCCAAAGGAACGCAGCTATTAACGGACACATACAAATATAACTTCAAAAAAATTCATTGGTCCTTCATAATAAAAATTGAATTTTCTAAAAAAATCCAAATCTTGTTTTTTTTTTTAATTATCCACACACCCTAGCTACGCCACTGGCTCCATTCCCTTTTTTAGTACATTTGATACCCAAAATAAATAAATAAATAATGATTTCCTATGTAGGCTTGAGGTGAATAGGAGATCTGATTGCGAAGGGTTGAGCAATATTTATAGTCAGTTATAAATGTTATGCTAATTTGTATATATGACTTAAATTTTGAAGATCATTTTTGATTCTGAAGTTCAAAATTTGAATTTCTTATCAAATGTGAAATTTATGTCGTTTTCCTTCACTCTATTTACTACCTACCTACAATAAATTTGTACTCCTTTTTCTGGAGTGATAGAATATAATGAGAGAAATTTCCTTGAAGAAAATAGTGATAATAGGCGTAGGGAAAAATTTGTATGAACTAAAAAAAAAATTCTTAGTAGTTAATATTTTTTTTTACTTCTAAGGGAGCTGTTATTTTATGCAAATGCTTCATGCTATATATTGATTTCGAATATTAGGGGTATTCATAAATCTCCTCCCATACTTTCCCATACAAAGCTTATAGCCTCTTTTCACTATAGCCCAATTGAGATAATTTCGCAAATAAGGTGAGTTAAAATTTTAAATTCAATTATGTACGTTTTGACATTCGAAATGAGATAATTTGCGGAATTACCTCATTTGGACTCTAGTGAGCTAAAACATATTTCAGTTTTCAGCCGAGTTGTGCGAAGATTCAGTTAGAAAACTACACATTAGTTTTCGTTTTCAAATATACATTTATTTTTTAAAAACTTGTTTAATTTGAATACGTTTTATCCTTACATAATAAGCGTTCGTTGATAAGTTTTACTTTTGGTATATTTTTTCATTATGCTTCTGATCGTTTTTTTTTTTCATCCTAATTGACACACACCCTTACTTTGATTTTACAATTCGCTGGCTGAGAATTATAGGGTTAGGGGTTTCCATAAGACATACAACCCTATAATTCTCAGCCAGCGAAATGTAACATAAAAATATCCCATCAGCGCAAAAAAACGGGATTTTTTTTAATCTGGCACAGGATTTTTTTTTTATTGATGAAGAACACTGGCTACAAAATTCCTTTATTCGGTTTTCAATTTCATTTTGGAAAAAGTGAAGAATTAACGAAAATAATGGATGAAATAATAAAGCGTGTCGGAATATAATAGAAAATATATTCATATACAAGTCTGTTTTTGTTAATAACAAAAGAATTTGAAAGAAACACTTTTGCATTTTTCACTTTTCAAACAACATTTTAAAATGTCAAACTTCAAATTCATAAGTGTGTGTACAAGTTCGTGTGCAAATCGGTGTGAATCTGACTAAAAATGTGGAGTAAATCCGGAGTGCTCAGTAGTACTAAAAGTACTCCCGAGTAATTTATTTTAAAAACTTTTGTGGCGTGAAGGAACACAAAACCTTCAAAAGTGCAAAAATAGGTACTAAAAGAGTACTCTTATTGGAGTGAAGGAAAACGACATTAGTTTCGGGCTACATGGTGATTTTTCAATCGCCTAACCAGTCAGGTTGTAGGCATGAGGATTTTCCTCTTTTTGACGTTTGTTCCTAAATTCAAATTTAGATTTATTGAGACTTATTTTTGATTACAATAAAGTACTTATGTATGTTTAAAATACATTAGGTAGTACATATTTAAAACAAAAAAACTGACTTAGGTCCAATTTATTCACACTCCATTAAATTTAAAGTCGCCATTAAAAAAGGGAAATTTTAAAATTTGTATGCGATTTGACAGTTTTATAATTTTTAATGGAGCCTTTAAAAATAATGGAGAGTGAATAAATTGGGCCTTAGAATTGGTCTAGCTTTAAAATTTGAATATTTTAATTAATAGACTTGTTAATGCTATAAATTAAATTGGAATGTCATTGGGCACAACACTGTGTAGCCAGGCACTTGGATTTCATATTTTGAAATTTCGATCGATTGAAACGTCTTTTTCAAGACTTCAATAATTGAATTTTAATATTATAAAATTAAAAAGAAGAGAATATCTAGCTGCAATTATAAATTTTAAGAAACATCTTAAAAACAAACATTGTAAGTACCTATAGGTTTTTATTAAATTTTCTATTAGTATTTTATAAATTAAGGAAAAAGAAGGTTGTCACCACAACCGAAACGTCGAGGAAAAATTAAGATAAAGAAACAATACTGACCTCAAACCCACATGGGAAATCAGTATTTATAACAAAAAAGGTCACGAAGATAGAAATCAAAATAAATAAAATTACTGGCGCTAGAAACTATCGATCGGTGTCACTTTTATATATACAGTTATTCAATTGTTTTATCACACACTTACCGATCAGTACTGAGTGTGGCGATATACTGGTTTTTGGGATCCCAAGCCACGCCTTGCACAAACCCTTTATGGTCTTTAAGGATCGAAAGCGATTTCCCTTTCTGAACATCCCAAATGATAGCCGTGTTATCAACAGATCCACTCACAAGAAATTGAGAATTTGGAGCCCAGCTCAAGTCATAGATATCTTCCATATGGCCACGAAGAACCTTCATAGTTATCCAGATTTCTTTGTCATTTTCGTTGGCATTGTCTAGGACATACATAATGTGTTCACTTTCTTCCTTTTGCTTCCAAATAAATATCACACTTTCATCATCTCCAGAAGCTAATAGCTCCCCATTTGGAGACCATTTGACAGCATTTACAGCTCTTTGGTGTCTAGTTAAATCAGCAGCAACATCCAAATTCACTTCGCCAGTTTCAGTGATGGAGAGACTCCAAATTAGTACGTGGGAGTCTGTGCCTCCGGAGGCCAATCGATATAATGATGATTTTTCTGTTTTTGGCTGAATATCAACACTTAGAACTGGATCACGATTATGCCAGGATATTTCAGGAATTTTGCATTTCATAGTGATGTTTTTTATTAAATTTGCTTAAAATAAAAACACAAACGAAATGATAAACTTTTAAAGTAGAATGACAAAATATTCCCGCCAAGTTTATTTTTTTAGTTCTGTTCGCAGATGGTAGAGGTTTGAAAATTGAAATGTCAAAAAATTATTAGCCATGTTCATTTTATAGTTATCTCTGGTTCAGGTTCCCATAATGTCGGTATTTACATTGGACGATTTTTTAATTATGATTTTTCTTTATTATAGCAATTACGTGGGATTTCATTTCACTTCAAAATTGTATTCTCTTCTCCTCAAGTTGTAAGCAACAACAAAGAAAAACCGTCATGATTAAAAGGCTGGATTTATGAATATAACAGCTGAACGCATGGATTATAGGAATATACGACTTTACCAGTTACAAAATCTATTTATTGTTGTAATCTTGTGAGAAAAGGGACAGAATGTTATTACAACAACAACAAAAAATCGGCACTGAAAAAATAACGTCAAGTGTAAATATGAACAGTACTACTGTTAAAGAAAAGCAGTAAGAATTTTTATAGGAAAGAACTGAATTATTTCATTGAAACCATTCAGTTCTTTTGAACTTTGAAGTGTTTCTATGCATGTAGTAGTAGTAGTATGAAGTTTTCTAGGGGTGTCATTTGCAAATGTGTTTAAAATCTTTTTTTCGAGATCGCAGTTCATTTTGATAAATTTTACCGAAAATACAAAATTTAATAACAAAGCTTAACATAATTAAAAACGAATAAATAAATAATATATTTGTAAACAAAAAAAAAAAAACAATCCAATCCAGAAAAGATTCCATCAAAACAGGCATTAAATCTTGCAAGAAATTACATCTTGAATCACAATATTCCGGAAAACCCAGCATCAAATAATTTTAAATAATTAATAAAAATGGCTTGGGGATTTGTAACTTGCGGTCCAAATGAAGCTCTGGTCGTATCAGGTAATTAATTTTTAGAATTTCTAATATATTGAGTTATATTAATTTCAATTAATCAACTTTTTAAAGTCTGCAAAAATAATTCCAGAATGACGTCATTTATGTTATTGATTTTTCGATAGAGAACTATATTTATATATATGTGTGTATGTAGTTGTTGTATGTACCATAATTCTAATTGGGATGTTTTTTTTTTTTATTTCATATTAATAGGAGATGTATAAAAAAAAGAAAAAATATTGACCACAATAAAAAACACATTCAATTAAGAAACAGCACAGAATATACATAACCTTTGCCTTTAGATTGAGTTCGGCATTACGACAGGTTGTCGGTAAGAAAAGGCCGGGGTTAATAACAATACAATCATGAGTGCAATATATGTAAATTCTGGTGTTAGATATATTGGCAAACCTCTATGTTTCCAATGCAAACTCATTGACTCATATCCATAGTCATAATTAAAACTACCTAGGTCTTTCTTAGGCTACCATCTAAGGGCTATTTTGTTCACTATTGCTCCACTTGAAGCAAACTCTCAAGTTAACAAACTTGAGAGTTGACTCGAACTCGAGAGTTAAAACAAAAGTTAAGAATCTATTTTGTTCACTATTTTTTCTTAACTCTCGAGTTTAAAAAACAAAAGTTGTCTAACTTTTAGTATTTAAAATATCCCTGGGATATTTGTGACAAAAAAGAAAAATATTGACAGCTTATAATCATATTTTGAATGTTTTACATCATTGGTTCGAATTTTATTAAAGTTTGTGTATTATTTTGCATTGCTGGTGTTCAAAATGACGAATTTTTCAAAAGTCTAAAATCCAAATCAAATCAATTTCGGCATTCGAATTCACTAGACTTTGAACATAACTTGATGATTTTTATCTTCAACTTCTGGATTTTGTTTTGTTCACGCAAAGTTGACGTTTTCAACTTTCGATTCTTAACTCGAGAGTTGATGAACTTTCGGTTTTCTCAACTTCCGGAAAAAGTAGAAGTTTGCCGACCAAACTTGAGTGTTTGCTTCAAAATTATTTTTTTTTTTTTAATTTTTCTGTCAAAATTTTGTTTGCCGTTATTGTGATAAAAAATTAATGTTCCGAGGGAAAAAATCGAAAAATAATATTTTCTTTTTAGAGGTATCGATATTAAATGTTGCTCAGGGAAAATAACGAACAAATTCATAGAAAAAATACGATGCAAAAACAAAACGAAACCTAAGACAATTTTAAAGAGAAAGTATTGCATTATTTATTTTTCTTATGTACATATTTTATTAAAACCTTCAAATTTAAACATTTCTTTGTGGAAAAAACATTTTTTCCGGTGGTATGAGGTGGACGCTATTCACATCAATCCAGTTACATTTATTTCAATTACTCCGCATTTTATATTATTGACAGCCATACAAATAATATAATTTTATCAAATCAATCAAATGATTTGAATTTGAAATTCTTGAAAAACGGCGCGCACGTTTTTCTTTATATCTAGTTTTAAGAAAACCTACACATTTTGTAAATTTTGTAAGTGCCTTTGAGCAGCACTAAAATTATTCCTAATACTATATAAGTTTCTTACCTTAACATATTATAGAATTAACAAGTCTATTAATTTAATTATTGAAATGTTAAAGCTAGACCAATTCTAAGTCAGTTTTTTTAAATATACTAATGTATTTCAAACATGAGTACTGTAATGTAATCAAAAATAAGTCTCAATAAATCTAAATTTGAAATTTGAAAAACGGCGCGCACGTACAATCGGACTAATAAAAAATCTTCGACATTTTGAACACCAAAAATATACCACAAACTTATTTAACTGGTAGACCAGAATGATGTAGCTGTGGCTTGTGTCTTGTGTCGCTGTCAAAGTTAAAAAGTATGAAATTAGTATATTGGTGCCAGAATACGTAGCTGTGGCTGTGGCAAGGAAATTCGCTGTGGTACAAGTCGAGTCGACTTTTACTTCAAGCTACAAGCGGAATGACTTTTGACGTTTCTAATGTGGTTACTCAGTTAAAATTATTTTTTTTTCAAGGCAATTGACATTTTTGTACGCCACATAATTCTGTTCATCTTTTCTACATTTTGAGCGAATTTATTTGACATCTTGTACCACGACGTTTTTCTTTGCTACAAGCGAATTTTCATTCTGTTCAACCAGTAAAATTCTAACTGATGACATAAAACACTCGAAATATGATTATAAACTGACATTATTTGTCTTTGCTGTCACAAATATCCCAGGGATATTTTATAAACTGAAAGTGGCCAACTTCTGTTTTTTTTTTAACTCGAGAGTTAAGAAAAAAAAAATTTTTGAACACCAAAAATATACCACAAACTTATTTAAAATTCTAACTGATGACATAAAACACTCGAAATATGATTATAAACTGTTATTATTTGTCTTTACTGTCACAAATATTCCAGGGATATTTTATAAAATGAAAGTTGGCCAACATCTTTTTTTAAACTCGAGAGTTAAGAAAAAAATAGTGAACAAAATAGATTCTCAACTTTTGTTTTAACTCTCGAGTTGAAGTTAACTCTCAAGTTCGTGAAATTGAGAGTTTGCTTCAAGTTGAGCAATAGTAAACAAAATGGACCTAATAAATGTATTTTACAAATTAGAAGCAGCTCTTTTCCATAGAAATATAAATAAGGTAAATCACAGTTCATATTAGAAACGACAAATGAAACAATTATGATTTTAATTAAGATCCGGCTCCAATGGAAACAGTATGATTGCTTACAACTAACAATGCAATTTCATAAATAAGGATGATACGTTGAAAAAAAAAACAATACAATATGATTGAATTTTCTTCCACAAGCCGAAAAAATCAAGTTCAAAACGGTTTAATGGTTGCCTTCTCACCGTAAAATGCACTTGAAAACGCATACTTTAAGTGCATAATTGTGGCAAGATGGATCCACAAAAAAACGAATTGAATTATATTTTTTATAATATAGAATATGATGCTCTGTCATTTTCCCTGAGTCTTAAGACATTAATCTTGAATATCCAACCAAAATAACTCATAACATAACATAAGATTTTTTTTCGAGATTTCAATCGAGGGTTCTCAAACGATTCAAACTAACAAAAATTGAATAACAAAACTCTCAAAATTGAAACGAAATTGTTTTTAAAAAGCTTATAGTTTGAGTTGGCTTGGTTGCATATTCATGATAAAGGTCTTCAAACTCAGGGATAATGACAGAGCATCATAAATTGCACTTAAAATACATATTAAAGCTACAACATTGAGACAATCTACATAAAGTGTTAAATTCAAAAATGTATTTTATCTGTTTCTGAAGTACGTCACAAGGATACAACTTCTAAACAACATATAGACTTAATTATACAACACAAAATTAAAAATTCATTAATGGCCACTTAACGTCCACAAAAACAAAAATTAGGATTAAAAAAATTTGTTTTCACCAATTTTGTATTAAATAAAATACATAAAAAACCATTTCAAGTCATTGCCGTGCTGCAATTCAATATGTTCATCAATTTGGAAACAAATATAAAAACTTTCAAGTTTCTTAAATAAATCAGGGCAAATAAAGCTTTGTTCTGCCAAAATGATACGAGTTCTAATGATTTTCTAATTTCTATCTGCTTTGAATTTTGTTTTCTCCCAAAATCCCACAGCAGCTCCAACAAGTATGTACTCATTATCAAAATAAATTTAAAAAAAATTTAATTTGGCACGAGCCCGCGCCTGCCCGTTCAGCCCCTCAAGCTGTTTCTTTATTTTAACTTCTAAAACGATTTTATTACATTCTAAACAGGTCCATGTATTCTTTATTTTGGCAAACTTAAGCAGAATCCAAGTTCTACTGCAATCTGTGAACTGCATTCATCTTAATTTTTCTGTCAATCATTCAAACCTATTCTGAATGAAAACTGCAGGGAAATGCATTTGTTGCTCCCTTTTCGCTTTTTCATTATTTTTATTTAAGCCCTTTACACATGAGAGCGACCAACAAATGAGCGAATTAACAAAAACTATTAAACAGTAGCATTCTATTCTTTTTATATTTTCCTAAAAATATTTTTTTTTTCTTTTTATTTTAAAAAAGGATGTTGCTATATGAAGCCATTGCTTGTCCCTGGAGGGCGAGCCTTTGTGTGGCCATCAATTCAACAAGTGCAAAGGTAATTACCATTTTCCATTTAAACATGAAAAGTTTAATAAAAATCTTCCTTTGATTTAGAATTTCACTCAACACTATGACTCTCCAAGTTGAAAGTCCTTGCGTATACACCAGCCAAGGTGTACCAATTTCAGTAACTGGCATAGCACAAGTAAAAATTCAAGGCCAAAACGAGGATATGTTACTGACCGCTTGCGAGCAATTCCTTGGAAAACCTGAAGCAGAAATTCAACATATTGCTCTTGTGACCTTGGAAGGTCATCAAAGAGCTATAATGGGATCAATGACTGTTGAAGAAATTTACAAAGATCGTAAAAAGTTCAGCAAGCAAGTGTTTGAAGTTGCATCTTCGGACTTGATAAATATGGGCATTACTGTAGTATCGTATACTTTAAAAGATATACGTGATGAGGAGGTAAAGCAGGTGTTTTATTTTTTCTCAACCAATAATCTACAATATCAGCTGCTTAAATTAAATAAGGAAATAACAATAATAATTTATTCATATAGTTTTTCTATCCTTTATTTAACATTACATACATTTAAAGTACCTGCTCTTCTTCTGCTATCCTTTATTTAATTTCCATATTTTTTATAGTAACAATAATTTTCCCCCATAAGCATTTGTTTCTTTACTCTTTACTTTATACATAAAATAACATTTTTAATTGTAATAAGTTTCATAAAAAGGTAAATAACTATTACCCATTGAATATTAATAACTATTGTGAAATTCGACGGATCATGCATTCAATTGCGAACACTTTTCAATTTTATCTTAAAAAGCATTTAAAGCATAAAAATGTTTCTTAAAAATTTAAATGAAAATATCAAACCTGGGTTCTGTTAATGTTAAGTTGTTATAGTGTTTGCGTTTGGTCTTGTATTTTTGAGAGTATCATGTATCAGAGTGTCTAAAAAAAATGTCTCTGAAGAGTATTATAAGAAATCACAAACTATCGATTTAAACAGATAGCTCATTGTTTGTCCGGTCATTTATGAAAAATATTACCATAAGATCTTTATTTGTAGTACTCCTCCCACATTCTGCTTGCGTAAGAACTCGTCAGTGGCAAGCAAAATTGTTCCAAGTTTTTAACAAGGGCACAAAAGATCTTATAAATCGCAGTGCATCTACACTTCAAATATAAATCAAGTCCTTAACAAATACTTTGGTTTGCTGCCCGCAGACGAATTGTAAACGGAATTACTTTGTTTGGATGAAATTATTATTTTATTTTAAAACTGTGTTACAAGATTAAAAAAAAAATGATTGAAAAAAGACATCTCACGAACTTCTGTGCGCTTTAAGAGGTAAATTAAAACGCAAACATGAATACAATAGATCCGTTCAAAACTCACAATAGGCACCATTTTAAAAATTGTATCCCATAAAATGTTTTACCATTTATATAACAACTATTTTAACTGAGTAGACCTTAAATTGCATTGAAGTTGACCTTTTCTCTTTTTTTCTCCATTTATGTTGTTTTGCTACATTAATGTTAATTGTCCAAAAAGGGTGACTCAAAGGTACGTTATTTTTTAAATTATTTATAATTACACTGTTTTAAATGTATGCATTTTCATGTTTTTGTTTAAAGTCTGTTTGGCTTCGTTTGAATTAGTTAATAATAATTAGTGTGAATTGTGAGCGTTTTTTCCGGCAATATTAAGATTAAGGCGTTATTAATGCAATATAATAAGTTATAGGCACACATTTTTTTTTTATAAAAAAAATTGATAACTCTGTACTCCTAAGCCGATAACTCTGTACTTCGAAGCCGGTTGCTGTTTGATATAAACAATACTAAATTGTAGTGATGTTTCCATGATGGCTCTTTCCAATACATTCTAGATTCAACTTATTTTTCTTCTGTCGGCTTACAAAACCAAATCATTTATGATTTAAAGCAGATCTCAGACAACTTGTATGATAACAATTTCACATTAGCATATTTTGTAATGCGATGTTGTGCATTATTAATTTTTCTTTTGCTTGGGAGATTGGATTTTTAACAGATTTTTTTGCTTGGCCGTTGTACTGGCCAATGTAGAAAAATTCTTAACTAACATGTTTTCATCTTTCTTTTCTTGTTTTGTTTAATTTTTTTGTGTGCTTTAAATGTGTTGAGTCTCATTTAAAAAATTAACAAAAGTACATATGTAAGTGAAGGTTCCAGGGGAAAAACGGCACATGTCCACTTTTTGCCAAAAATAAACTAATGATGAGGTCTTGTAGTATTTACTGAGCACTATCTGATGGTATTCTTACTTATATAAAAGAAATTTAAGCCTTGCTGAAAAAACAAACAAATTGTGTGCTTTTAGTACTAAGTTGTATGGTGAACAAAATTTTAAAATGCGGTTTTCTCGAAATGAGTTGAAATGGACTTGTGCTGTTTTTCCCCTGGACCCTTCAAGTGTTGGTTAGAAATCTGCATGCATTTACACCGAATTTTGTAAAAAAAATGCCTTTCGAGTTGTTTCAGGGAACATAATGCACCCAAATAACAATGAATATCATGAAATTGTATGTTTTTGTAAAAGCCGCGCCGGTCCAATCAGTGGCAAGCAAATTGTAGCTTATTATTTCACAGCCAAGTTCAATGAATGCAGAACTACCTTAAGTCCAAAATTTGGAATTTTCGTATATCCTTTTGAGAAGAAAGCCAATTGTATTCTGTACCTGCCTGTGTTAAATTAATTGCTATGTAATCAGTAATCATATTTTGGCGGATTAGCTTGTTTCAAATTGAGATGTAATTGCGACGACGGCTCGTGCATCTTTTGAGAATTTTTTCATTTGTTGAAAATGGAACAAATATTTTATTTGGAATCAAGTTTTGGTATTATCCAATAAAACTTGTGTACAAAAGAAACGTCTCTAAAACGCCAGTAGTAAGTGTTAAGAAAGGGGCCACAATTTAAGTTAAATTTGTGCGAATTGCCCTTTCAATATAAAAAAAATAAGCTTTTCTGAATGAAGATCGAACCTTTTCTGACAATATCGTTGGTCGATTGTTTAAAACGCTTTTAATCTCTGCTTATATTTTGGGCTCACTGCTTTTGCGTTTATATCTCACTTATTAATAAGTGCAAAAAGCAGCAAGTAGCTGTTATTGAGTTATATAACAAATGTAATTTTTTATTATTTGTCTCTTTAATATGCTGAATAAAACAAACGTAAGTAATCAAGAAAATATTTTTGCTTGAACGTTGCCCTTCAAATGTTATATGTTCCTGCATGATATTCCAAATATAACATGCATTTTAAAATTTAATTTTATTTTATACAAACCTAGAACCATATGAAGCCACAAATTTCGGTTTCCCAAAAATTTCAGGGATATCTTAAATCTTTGGGTATGGCACGTACTGCAGAAGTTAAACGTGATGCTCGTATTGGAGAGGCCGAAGCAAGATGTGATGCCCAAATCAAAGAAGCAATTGCCGAAGAACAGCGCATGGCATCCCGATTCTTAAACGATACTGAAATTGCAAAAGCACAACGTGACTTTGAATTGAAAAAAGCCGCGTATGATGTGGAAGTTCAAACGAAAAAAGCTGAAGCCGAAATGGCTTATGAATTGCAAGCAGCCAAGACCAAGCAACGTATTAAGGAAGAACAAATGCAAGTTAAAGTAATTGAACGTACACAAGAAATAGCTGTTCAAGATCAAGAAATTCAACGTCGCGAGAGAGAACTTGAAGCTACTGTACGTCGACCAGCAGAAGCTGAAAAGTATCGCTTGGAAAAAATAGCAGAAGCTAACAAGTTTAGAGTTGTTTTGGAAGCTGAAGCCGAAGCTGAATCGGTAAATTTTGAGATTTCGCTATGTGATTTTATATGTTTGTAGCAAATTTTTTTTTTGTAGATTAAAATTCGAGGTGAAGCAGAAGCTTTTGCTATCGCAGCCAAAGCCAAGGCCGAAGCTGAACAAATGGCACAAAAGGCCGAGGCTTACAGAGAATATCGTGAAGCAGCAATGGTTGAAATGTTACTGGAGACATTGCCAAAGGTCAATATTGATTATTTGTACGTTTATAACTTAAATATTTATTTTGAATATTTATTATCTCTTAGGTCGCTGCCGAAGTTGCTGCTCCACTTTCTCAAACCAAGAAAATCACAATGGTTTCCAGTGGTAATGGAGACATCGGTGCTGCCAAGCTTACTGGAGAAGTTCTGCAGATTGTCAACAAAGTGCCAGAATTGGTTAAAAATATAACCGGTGTTGATATTGCTAGGGTAGGTCCTAATTCAAAATATATTTAAAAGCACAACTAAATTAATTTTATTGTAATACGCCTTAATAAAATCTCTTTTTGAAGTTTGCTTAACTATTCTAAATTTATTGACATTTCTTAACTAATCATTATACAAAAAAAAAATACACAAACAAATTTGTTTAGTTAATTTAATACATAATCATGCCGGGACAAAGGAAAACACTTTGTTAACCTTATCCATTAATTCATATATAAATGTTCTGCTAAAACAATTCTATTTGCTTTCACGAACTGTTGCTAGTCAAAATGTTAAATTTAAATCAATGTATTTTATTTGTAACAGTTTTTAACCTTTATTTTTTATTTCAGTCCGTGCATGCTGGTTAAATGAACGAAAACGCAAACATAATGAAACCTTATCTCAATGAACTTAATAAAGCAGACAATTTGATGGAAACCAATTTATTATTCTGATTTAACAAACAGATTTTCAAATAACTTTCATAAAAAGTAGGTGATTTTCACGTAAAATATATACATGTGTACATATATTTTGAATTATACAATGTTTACAAATTTTCATACAACAATAAATTCGTAAAAAGGGTCTTTTACTTCCGAGCTATGTTACATCTTCAACTTGATAATCAAAAAAATATTTTTAAAAAAATTATGAATATTAAATTTTCAAATTCTCGAACTTAATTTAAGCTTCAAAAAGTCTATTGTGATACCAATAAAAATCACATTAAATGCATTTAGCATGATTTATGCCATAAAACACAACAAAAGCCCTTGTACTATCATATTCTTTACCAATGTCATAGATGGAATCCTTTTTTTGTATAACTTGATAGCCAACAATAAATTAGTGCAAGAAAATACAAATTGTCAGAATATGTAATAAAAAATAAAAATATTATTTTATGAAATATGTTGCCAATGCCAAAAATTGTATACCTAAAAGATTAAAGTTAATTTGAACAAAATATGTGTTTGATTTTTTTTTGCTGTGTTTTCATTTCTTAATCTAATTTTAGAAAATAACACTAGTGTTATTAATTAACAGAGATTGTATTTTAATTATAGCTTAAAATAATGAACATTTTGACGAGTCTTAACCCGTTTTTAGTGGAAATTCTAGGAAAAATAATGAAAGCAAAATCATACAAGTTAAAATTATAACTTTATAAAATATGAATGTTCAATTATTTTTACCTTAAAATATATGCAATTGTTTTTTTGTTTTTTATTTCTCTTATGGCAACATAATTTTTATGTTATTTAAGAATGCATTTGTTTTAGTTTATATATTAAATCAAGAAAAACCTACCCTAGGAATATCTATTACTATATAATATTATTTTCATGATAAATAAAAAAGTGCGTATATATAAAATACTTTTATATTTATCATCAAATATCTCGAATTTGAACACAATAGATATTGGAAAAATGTAATATGTAATCATTTAAAACAAAACAAGCACAATTTTGTATTCGTGTATGGGTGTACTGAGCAATTATAGAACTAAAAATAAATATATATATATATATTTCGTAACATGAAACTATGATTTTTTATTTAAATACTCAAAATCGTTTGGAAAATTTAAATATCAGAACAAAAAAATGGTCCCTTTTGGTAAGTGGCTCTGAGATACCAGTATTATATAAAATGGTCCTCTGGTGGCTAATGGAAATTCACATTAGATAAGGAAACTGTTGAGGATAATTATGTTTACCAAAAATGTATGTCCTGAAACATATCCAGGAAAAATGTGGGCACCCACTTAAACATTTTAAAGTAACTAATGTTCTTTCTTTATTTTATGAAAAGTAGTTTTCTATTATTTTTAATTTATGCATTATACAGCCTTGACCGATTAAATGTTTTTTTTTTGTTGAAATACTTGTTTAGATTATACTTGCGATCAAAATTTATAAGTAACTAAGTTTTGAGTTTGTTGTTTGAAAGAAAATAATTTTCAATAAAATATTTATTCTGTTGTTTGCTCTATTTGAAACAAGACGTTTTATTCTATTTATTCTCTGCTAAAACCAAAGTGCAGTTCATCTGGCATCGACAAGCAAGTATCTATCAAGATCTAAACATATTGATGTTCGACATCATTTTATTCGTGAGAAGAAGAACATGAATATTATCTCTTTCATTGGAATTGGGACTGAATTAATGGTCGCAGATTATTTAACAAAACCAGTATCTGCCGAAAAACATAATTTCTGTTCCAATAACATGGGTTTAAATTTGAGGTAAATTTTGTTCGAGTGGGGGTGTTGAAATACTTGTTTAGATTATACTTGCTATCAAAATTTACAAGTAACTAAGTTTTGAGTTTGTTGTGTGAAAGAAAATAATTTTCAATAAAATATTTATTCTGTTGTTTGCTCTATTTGAAACAAGACGTTTTATTCTATTTATTCTCTGCTAAAATTTTTTTTTGGATATATCTGCTTATTGGAAGCGTGGACTTGTTTCAGGTTCCATTTCTTTTCTTTTGCTGAAATTAGTCGTTATGCATGTGTCTTTAGTAAATACAGTGCGGAATATTTAGAAAATTAGCACAGCGAAATCTTGAACAAAATTAATTTTTTTTTTGTTTTTGATTTTGCTTTTAAACTTATTTTCTGATGTCTTTTCTTGAATGTTTTGATTTGTATTTTTATGATTTATGTAATTTTATGTAATACCCGACGGTATTTTTTCGTTAACATGGTCGCTGTTGACTTTGGAGACTTAAAAATATTTCTTTTCGCTTCAGCTGCGTACTAGGCTTTAGGCCAGTGTTTTTCAAACTTTTTGAGTTCGTGACCCCCTTAAGAGAAAAAATATGTTGGCGATAATGTGTCAGTGTATACACTGTATCCTTTCAAAACTCGATCTAATTACATAAGATTTGGCTTATTCGCGAAGAATTTTTTCCGGTGCACATTTTATTTTGTAAAGCTCTTCCTGCTCTGCGTTCAAAATGCGTTCAAAAGATTCTTGAAGAAAATTCATCCGAAGAATCAATATTTATTGGCTCCCAAGTTCCTCTCATGGTGCAGAGTTTATTAAACTATTGAGTTACTTTCCGGAAATGAATTCTGAAAGTGAAAATAAATTTCAAATGGTTTTTTCAATAATTCGATCGAACTTGCTCATCTACCGCCTGTAAAACTGAAAGAAAACCTACTATGTTTCCACCTACGCTAAATCCGAGATTTAGCTAAGTAGATTTAGATTAAATCTCGAGATTTATTTTAAATCTACTTCGCTAAATCTTAGATTTGGGTTCAGCTACCCTAAATCTAAGATTGTCGCCTACTTTCAATCCGAGATTCAGAATAAAACTCGAGATTTGTGCTAAATCTACTTAGCTAAATCTCGGATTTAGGATAGGTGGAAACGTAGTATTATAGATTTAGCTTCCGTGGCATGACAAAAATGGGGAGTATTCTGAGCTAACAAACGAAGCTTTGCGGTTGTTAGTGCCCTTCGCCACTTCACACCTGTCTATCTGTGGGTCGCGACCCACACTTTGAAAAACACTGATCTAGGCGATGCGACCAATAGAACTCGAGATATAAGCTTTTTTAACTAACCACATCGTTGCGAGTTTTTAATTCAAATAAAAAAACAAAAAAGTCACCAAAACATAACCGCTTAAACATCAGTCGTCAAGATTGATGTCTTCAGGCATATGGAAATGACAGAGCATATCAGTTCCTATATTTAGAATAAGAGTGTGATTTTAGTTTAATCATCAATTCGAAAACCCACGTTTTTTAATCACCTGAAATCAATGTATATCCGCGATTTAAAGTTTGCCAGACTTTTAAATCGTTATAAAACTGCATACTCACAACTCACATTTTGGTTATGCATACCTCCACTCCCAAAATTTTCCCTTCGCTCTTAGATTGTAATGTTTGCTCATCCATGCAGTGAGTAAATTAAACAAAGACAAGTAAATAAAATTTGTAATAATTTCTTTATTATTTTGCTGAAAACAATGACGGGCTTACATTAATGTACTTAATAATTTTGTCAAGCGTACATTGCAATAAATAAAAATAAAGTTTACAATTCATTTTAATCAGGCCGTGCAAACAATATTTTGCTTTTGCTGATAAATGTGTGCGGACCAAATCGCGATAATTCTTATAAACTAAACCGTCATATATTAATAAATATTCTAAGTATTTTCAAAATATTTTAACAAACGAAAATATCCCCTTTAATCCCACTTCCTGAACTCGGTGCCATCTGGAGGTTTGACATCCACTTTAGCCTTGCTAACTTCATCCCAATTTGTGCTAAGAACAGTTCCACCCGATTCAGAGAATGACTTGTTCATTGCCTTTTGAACTTCGGGCGATGCATTGCTGTAAATTTTCTTAAACAATTGATTGAGAGCTTCTTCACTTTGGGCTTCGGATTCCTCGCTCTTTTCAACTTCTTTGGCAATTTTATCCCAATTCTGTTTGTGAATTGGTGGAGGTGCAGTCACAATGGGAACATTTTTCATTTCCAAACTGTCCCAGCGTTCGCCGCACTCTTTTGCCAAGGATATTTCTACCTTGGCAGAGGTGCTTTTGTGCGATGAATTTTCTGGAACTATTGGACGATACAAATTTAGCTCAAGTTCATAGTTGTCCGCTTTCATAGTGATTTTTTCTCGTTCGATGTGAACGGAATAGTTTTTTTCGATTGCGTTTTTTAATAGAACTGTGATGACGACTTTTGAGTCGGATTGATACCAGTCGTGTCGCACCGACATTTTATTTAGTTAAATTAATATAGAAACAAATTAATTTAGTTATTTTTATTGAAAGAAAATTATTATTTTTTTTTATGAAGGTTAATAAATTTGTGAACTTTTCTTTTCTTTGTAAGAAATTGACGTTTGTTTTTTTTTGTTTTTTAGAAAAGGAAGTGTTTGGAAAATTGTATGTGCCAGGGTTGTTATAAAATAATATAAGTTTGTCGCATGAGAGGCATACCCACAATTTAATTTAACGGTTCAAATTCCTTTTGTAATAGTTTTTTAATTAAAAAACTTACAAAAAAACAACACCGACCCTTCAAGCAAGAAAACGGAGTCCAGAAAAGACAGTCCGACCTCCGACCGAGAAAAGCGGGGTTGCACTCACACACTTGCAACTTTTTGTGTATGAACACAAAGTCTAAGAGAACCGTGGTGAAAACTGAGAAAAGGAAAAAAAAGTAGACAGACATAGCCAACAAGTGCAAAAGCGTCATTTTGTTATGTTTCGTTGAAGTGTATAGTCGCGTCGCGTCGTGTCTCGTGTCGTTGTTATTATAATATTAGTATAATTATAAACAATTATATCAAATTATAAACAATATGGAAACAAAAAAAGGTATGTTGTATATCTCGCTCAAAGTGTTTGGATTAAAGTGATGTGTTTCTGTTTGTGTTGTAGATGATGAAGAAAAAGGCAGAAGGTGAAACATGCGATTGGGCATCTAAAGAAACACCAACAACAGCAGCAGCATCAAATGAAATAAAATGAAAAATGTATTGTATTTTATATTGTATTTATTGTGAAAATTTCGTTTGCCAAAATAAAATAAAAAATAAAACAGTTTCAGTGAAAAAAAAATAAATCTTGTTCTTTTTTTGGTCGCAAATGCGAAATGTCATCCCTTTCTTATTCCTCTTTCTGGTAGGTTTTCGCTGCTCCGGCTCAGGTCCGCCTTCGGCTCCGTTTTCTCGGAATGGAGATTTTCACCACACCAATACATATGCAATCGACTTCGCGGTGATTATAATTTCCATACTAATTTGAGCCGCCTTCGGACCAGTTTCTGATCCGAAGTCGGACTCAGCTCCGCCTCAGGCGGAGCGGATTCGGACCGAGGTCGGACCTCTTTGCTTGAAGGGGATAGCTTAGATTTTGGGTTAAAAATTATATGTCTTTTTCACAAACAAGGATTAACAATTTTATTTTTTGTGTTTTGTGTTTTTTGGTATTTTGTCGTCAGCGTTTCTATCCAATGTGGTTCTACCTTTAAATTACAATTTTCAAACACCCCTTCAAGCAAGAAAACGGAGTCCAGAAAAGACAGTCCGACCTCCGACCGAGAAAAGCGGGGTTGCACTCACACACTTGCAACTTTTTGTGTATGAACACAAAGTCGAACGAGAATCGTGGTGGAAAGTGAGAAATGGAAAAAAAAGTGAAACAGACATAGCCAACAAGAGCAAAAGCGTCATTTTGTTATGTTTCGTTGAAGTGTATAGTCGCGTCGCGTCGTGTCTCGTTGTTATTATAATATTAGTATAATTATAAACAATATCAAATTATAAACAATATGGAAACAAAAAAAGGTATGTTGTATATATCGCTCAAAGTGTTTGGGTTAAAATGTTGTTTCTTCTTGTTATGTAGATGTAATCTCTAATGATGAAGAAAAAGGCAGAAGGTGAAACATGCGATTGGGCATCTAAAAAAACACCAACAACAGCAGCAACAACAAATAAAATAAAATGAAAAAAATGTATTGTATTTTATATTGTGAAAATTTCGTTTGCCAAAATTAAATAAAAAATAAAACAGTTTCAGTGAAAAAAAAAATAAATCTTGTTCTTTTTTTTGGTCGCGAATGCGATACTTCATCCCTTTTTTATTCCTCTTTCTGGTAGGTTTTCGCTGCTCCGACTCAGGTCCGCCTTCGGCTCCATTTTCTCGGAATGGAGATATTCACCACATCAATACATATGCAATCGACTTCGCGGTGATTATAATTTCCATACTAATTTGAGCCGCCTTCGGACCAGTTTCTGATCCGAAGTCGGACTCAGCTCCGCCTCAGGCGGAGCGGATTCGGACCGAGGTCGGACCTGTTTGCTTGAAGGGACCCCTTCAAGCAAGAAAACGGAGTCCAGAAAAAACAGTCCGACCTCCGACCGAGAAAAGCGGGGTTGCACTCACACACTTGCAACTTTTTGTGTATGAACACAAAGTCGAACGAGAATCGTGGTGGAAAGTGAGAAATGGAAAAAAAAGTGAAACAGACATAGCCAACAAGAGCAAAAGCGTCATTTTGTTATGTTTCGTTGAAGTGTATAGTCGCGTCGCGTCGTGTCTCGTGTCGTTGTTATTATAATATTAGTATAATTATAAACAATATCAAATTATAAACAATATGGAAACAAAAAAAGGTATGTTGTATATATCGCTCAAAGTGTTTGGGTTAAAATGTTGTTTCTTCTTGTGTTGTAGATGTAATCTCTAATGATGAAGAAAAATCTAGAAGGTGAAACATGCGATTGGGTATCTAAAAAAACACCAACAACAGCAGCAGCGTCAAATGAAATAAAATGAAAAAAAAATGTATGTGATGTAAATGTATTTATTGTGAAAATTTCGTTTGCCAAAATAAAATAAAAAATAAAACAGTTTCAGTGAAAAAAAAAATAAATCTTGTTCTTTTTTTGGTCGCAATTGCGAAATGTCATCCCTTTCTTATTCCTCTTTCTGGTAGGTTTTCGCTGCTCCGGCTCAGGTCCGCCTTCGGCTCCGTTTTCTCGGAATGGAGATTTTCACCACACCAATACATATGCAATCGACTTCGCGGTGATTATAATTTCCATACTAATTTGAGCCGCCTTCGGACCAGTTTCTGATCCGAAGTCGGACTCAGCTCCGCCTCAGGCGGAGCGGATTCGGACCGAGGTCGGACCTGTTTGCTTGAAGGGACACTTGTATCAAACGTCAAAAAACTCGTTGGTTCGTTTACGAATTTTTTTTTTTCAAAGTTATAAGAAGATCAAAATAAAATTCTTCACACGTTATTATTCTGAATGAAAAAAATTTTTAATTTATTTAAAATGCAAAGAAAATTCATCGGTACGTATGAATTATCTTTTATGTAACTTTGTTTGTTGAATAAATAATTGTCACAGATATTGGAGCAAACCTAACCGATTCCATGTTCCAGGGAATCTATGGGAACTCAAAAAAACACGAAGCCGACTTGGATATTGTACTGAAACGGTCTTGGGAACAGGGATTGGACAAAATAATTATAACAGTGGGAACTCTCAATGAGGCTGATGCCGCCCTTCAACTTGCCCAAAAAGATGGCAAGTTTTGTGTTTTTAAATTATTTACCTACGAGGACAAGGGTTAGGTTTTAGTGGTTGTCGGGCAAAGTAGTCGAGACACTTAGACCCTAAAGGGTCCATTGTGAAGTTTAAAATGTTAAAAAATGGATTTATTTTTCTACATAATGGTTTTGGACACATATACACTTGGTCCAGAGTTTATCGTACTGTAGAATACCTTCCCGGAAGTAAGAGTCTGAAAGTATTTCAAAATAATCATTTACGACCCTTTTCGATTCTCCATAGAAATCGAATCGCTTTCGAGATACAACTTTCTTATGTTTGGGAAAAGATGAAAAATTCTGATGGTGCCATATCAAAAGAATTAAGGGGATTCGGATGGGCGAGTACCATAGTCGTATTTAAAGTTGCAGGGTTTAACCCCCCCGAAATTTTTTTTAGAAAATCATAATGGTGAGAATTTGAACAAATAGAACCCTAATTTATATACTTGTGCATAGTATGCATAATATGCACAAGTATTTATTAGGGTTCTATTTGTTCAAATTCTCATCATTACGATTTAAAGACTGCATATTATGTAGAACTTTATGGATTGCTTTTATATTTTAGTGATAAATCTCCATTAAAGTCTATTTCAATTTTGTCGTGGTTAAGTTTAAAAGAAGTATGTACCTACTGATTTGTATGAAATTTTCAACCCTCTTATAAGTGGGAACCATAAGTCTTACACAAAAATGGATAAATATAAATTGATTGTCTCTTCTTTTTAATAAGTATACAATTTGTATTTGCTGAAAAGGCTCATTTTTGAAATAATGAGACATAGGCTCATATGCAAAAAGAATGAGCTTAAGCTCTAATCTCACTTTTCAGTACATTTTCCTGTGATTTATCTTATTTTCTTGAGACAACTCAAACCAAACAACATTTTTTTTAGGAATCACAATACTTTGTTTCAACTTTAAAAATGGACTTTTTCTTGCACTGAAATTTTGTAGCAGAAAATTTTTAGGGAGGTACATTCTATCTATTGAGTTCTAAATTAAATTGGCAATATTTAAAAACAAAAATTTTAGGGCCAGTTGTACAAATATTCCATCCGTGGTTCAGCAACTTTTATCTTCTGAAATCAGTGGTAATGTTCCGGTTTAGCTCTGGTACAAGGTCCACATATCGTCGGCGTATAGCAAAATTGTTCTTAATCCACTTTTTATCCAAAATGAGTTAATGATGCAGTTTTACTAATTTGAGGGTGCTCTTTCCGAATTTTAAAACCGTTTTTGTCAAAAAAATTTCATTCCGCAGATAATATAATTTAATGGGACATAGAACAATAACAACAGGAAGTAGCCTTTAGAAAATGAGCCCGAGTATTCTTGATTGTTTTAAGTCCCATCATATTTTGTTCAGGTCCACTTTTTATTTAAGGAAAAAACGTACTTATATAGGAATTGTTCTATGTCCAATTTTGGGTTTTCAGTTTCAAAATATGATTAATATTATTAATATTTTAAAATAGTATCCACCTACTAATGACGTAAACTTGTAAATTTTATTCAAGAGAAAAGAACAAACTTTATAAAAAACATAACTTGAATGGCAAACGAGCAAAAAATTGTCACTTTAAACCAATTTGAAACTTAAAAATCGCCCATGTAAAATTTGCAAATACCCTATTTTTTTCATATTTTTATCTCTGACCCTTCCTGGCCCTATTTTGATGAGAAGTTACTATAGCAGGAGCGATATTCAGTGTCCAGTATTGGGTAAATGGCGGATGTTTGATCATTTATACATATAAACTTCTTAATCAAAAAGGGTCAGGAATACAAATTTGAAAAAATTAGGGCATTTGAATTGGAACTATTCTAGGAGCGTCCCCAATTTTTTTTCCCTAAGGACCACCCTAGTATTCCCAGGCATTGAAATCCTTGGGATCAATTTTTGCGACTGAATAATCGCGCGACTAAAATCGAATGTGTGCGCCTAGCCTTAACGGTGATTTCAAAAACGAGATGTGATCGGATATGTCTGTCTTTGAATTCGAGTTCGACACACCCAAACCCTTTGAAAAAGTATAGTTAGTCTCGGCACCAAAAACCATGCATAAATACTTGTGATATTTAAAGGGTTCTTAAAAGAGCATTCGTTTTTTGAAGAATTCTTTACCAAACGTTGTTATGGACCAAAAAATTTTTGTTTTCCCTTATAAAAACTTTATCAAAAGCTTCTTTAACGATACAAAATTGGTAGAGACTTTAAAGGAGATTTTCAGATAGTTAATCAAATCACTAAAATACAAAAATACACCATTTAGTGCAACACATATTAGACTTGAATTTGTTAATAAATATATCTTTTGATTTTCTAAAAAAAATTTCGGGGGGGGGGGGGTTAAACCCCATACCCCCCCTTAAATACGGCTATGCATAGGCTCATATGCAAAAAGAAAAGAATCTCACTTTTCAGTACATTTTCTTGTGATCTATCTTATTTTCTTGCGACAGATCTCAAGAAAATGTACTGAAAATTGAGACAGAGATTAAGCTCATTCTTTATGCATATGAGCCATTAACACAAAAAATATGCATTATTTATTTTTTTTTCTTGGGAATGCCATTCTTATAATATTGTATGCTAAATAATTTTTTTTTGTCAAATTCAGATTCGTGCCCAGCACCCAGACTTGTTAAGGCTTGTGGTAATACAGCAAACTAGGCTGAATATGAACAAGAACCGAGAATGCAAAAAAAAATTGTTCCTTCAGCTTATATATTTAAAGCTATCATTTTTACACCTTATAATTGACGGTTCGGGTTGAGTTTTTTTTTGTAGATATTTATCACGAAAAAAAAATAAAATTTCAGCTGTTAAAGATGAATCCTGTTCTGTGTGCAGGTTAAATTTGTATCTTGAGAGAATACATTTTTAATAAAAGGGGTTTTGTGTATTTTTGTTAATAAATATTCAAAACTATTAAAAATATTAAATAGCAAGAATGTTGACCAAACATTAAATTAAAAGCACAACGCGTTTTGGGAGTTTGAAAATTGTAAAGACTTACTTGTTTTTTTATATGATATTATACGAAATAGTTTTTTGTACAACAGTCGGAAAAAGTATTTTGACAAAATGAACATTTTTCTAACTGATGAGAATAATCTGTAACGGTTAAACATAAAATAAGGAAGTTGACGGTTATCTATTAAGTATATTATGGTGAATCTCACGATGGTCAATGTCAGTCATTTGGTTGGTATTATGCTTCGAGGCTGCATTTTTTGTATAAAAAGTATTAATTTTTGAGGGAAAAAAGTATTTTGACAAACGTTCTTTTTCAACGTTGGTAAGGTAAGGTAATGCATTTTACGTGTTTCAAGCACGTATACAACTGACAGACTTGTTAAGGCCCCTATTTGTAAAAAATTGGGCAAAACGGCGGAACTTAACATTGAAATTAGTGCATCTTCTGTTGCAAGTCATTACTTCTGTGTGTCTGTTAAAAAATCTGTGGAGAACTGAATTTATCGCGGGAAATTAAAAATTACCAAATATACAAACACAAAAATATAATTATACTATTCAAAATTTACCACAAATGGACAAAAAATGAAAAAAAAATGCACTAAGAAAAATTGAAGCATTTTGAAGAATTCACTTTATCGCGGATTGACTCCAAAAAGTCTGAATTTGGAAATGCCATTCTTTCATCAAAAACTTTGTAAGCAAAAGTACCCTTTGCATTGAGATCAAAGAAGACAATTTTACCATGTTTATGGGAAGATAATACAGTATTTATCTCATAAAACAAAAATTGAAAAAAAATTTAATTCTCTAAGGGACATGTTGTTGTGCTTTCCGCTTCTGGAACAAACTTGACCAAATTTTCACGGAGCTTCAACAGTTGCTTTTCGTTTCCCGGATCATTGATATAGAAATTTGTGAGAATGTGGTCCATAAAAGTTTGTTTTTGAATGAAAGAAGCATACCAATATGTTCCTTTGAGAATTCAGTTTTTTTCAATTTTTGTTTTATGAGATAAATACTGTATTATCTAACCATAAACATGGTAAAATTGTCTTCTTCGAGCTCAATGCAAAGGGTACTTTTGCTTACAAGGTTTTTGATGAAAGAATGGCATTTCCAAATTCAGACTTTTTGGAGTCAATCCGCGATAAAGTAAATTTTGTCCATTTGTGGTAAATTTTTAATAGTATAATTATATTTTTGTGTTTGTATATTTGGTAATTTTTAGTTTCCCGCGATAAATTCAATTCTCTACAGATTTTTTAACAGACACACAGAAATTATGACTTGCAACAGAAGATGCACCAATTTCAATGTTAAGTTCCGCCGTTTTGCCCAATTTTTTACAAACCGGGGCCTTAACAAGTCTGTCAGTTGTATACGTGCTTGAAACACGTATAATGCATTACCTTACCTTACCAACGTTGAAAAAGAACGTTTGTCAAAATACTTTTTTCCCTCAAAATTTAGTACTTTTTATACAAAAAATGCAGCCTCGAAGCATAATACCAACTATATGACTGACATTGACCATCATGATATTCACCATTATATACTTAATAAATAACCGTCAACTTCCTTATTTTATGTTTAACCGTTACAGATTAATCTCATCAGTTAGAAAAATGTTCATTTTGTCAAAATACTTTTTCCGACCATTGTATAAGGCTAAAAGAGGCTTCCATCACATTTTCATGTAAAAATATGTAAACAAAATTTTGCTCGGTCTCAGCTGTGGCATGTACGTAAGACCAGACCTGGACCCCCAAAATCCGAATTTCAATTCCGTTTGGCCCCCTCCAGTTTTGAACAAAATGCAAAAAACAAAACAATAAAAAAAATGTCTTTTTTTTTAGTTTTTTGCATTTTGCAGGGTGATCGGGCCAAACGGATTTGAAATTCGGATTCAGCGGGTCCAAATACATATGGGTAGGAGGGTCTGGTCTCAAGTACATGCCGGTTTTTTTGGGTGCCGGTAAAATCAATCAGATCAACACGCCTCTGAAATTTTTTTTCGAGCTTGTCTCTTATCAGCATTAAGTAAATGCGGCAATTAACTTTCACAGAGCTTTTTCACAGCTAATTCCTTTTTTCAATATGTTAAGAACCCTTTCTTCGGATATCGTTATGGCTTAAGATATTTCGTTAACCCTCACACGTCTTTCGCCCATACCATCTTATGGACCTCTTCGATGGTTATTGGTGTAGCTTCTTTTAATGCATCATCTTCCAGAGACGTGCGATCACGTTTAAATTCAGCTGCATATTTTTTAACGGTTCATATCGACCAAAGTCTGCGAAAGTTTCTATCTTCTTCGAATGCATTTCATTTGTTGCTAATCCATCCAAAACAAAGAATTTTATCACCGCCCGATACTTTACTTTTACTTTCAACGACAAATTACGGAGGATGTTTTTGAAAAATAAAAAATGATATACAAATTTGAAAATTTTCATATGAGCTTATGACTTTTAAGCCTTTATGGGTTTTAAAAATTTTCGCTGATTAAATTGCTGAGAACTTTTCGCCTTGCCCTCGTATATACAATATACATACCTTAATGAGTGTAAAAAGCTATTGATTAGAGTATATTATAGATCGGCTTTTTACAACAATTGGCTGTCATCCAACACGATGCAATGAATTTGTCTCAAATCCTGAAGAATACTACAACAATTTATGCACAAAAATCAAAGAAAACTCTAGCAAAGTTATTGCCGTTGGAGAATGTGGCTTAGACTATGATCGTTTGCATTTCTGTGAAAAAGATATCCAAAAACAATATTTTGAGAAGCAACTCAGTATTGCTGAAAACTATAAACTTCCACTATTTTTGCATTGTCGAAACTCTTTTGATGATTTTATGGAAATTATTGAAAGAAATAAATATAAAGTACTACCAAATGGTGGAGTAGTACATAGTTTTGATGGGACAATAGAAGAAGCAAAGCGAATTATTGAATTTGGACTTTTTATTGGTCTAAATGGATGTTCTCTGAAAACAGCAGAAAATTTAAAAACAATCAAAGAAATACCAAATGATAAAATAATGATTGAAACTGATAGTCCTTGGTGTGGAATTCGACCTAGTCATGCTGGTTATAAATTAGTGAAGACGAATTTTCCTGTTGTTAAAAAGAAAGAGAAATGGACTCCGTCAACGTTAATCGACTCACGAAATGAACCTTGCCAGATAATGTAAGTTTATTTAAGTTAAGTTTTTATTCATTTTGTTTCATTTTTATTTTGTTTCGGTGAAGAAAATTACATATAAAGATACTGACATATTTTAATAAATTAATATCTGAATAACTTTTTTTCTTTTCTTATACAGACAAGTTATGGAAATTATAGCTGCTACAAAAGGAGAGTCACTCGAAGAACTTTCGAATATTTTCTACGACAACACCATGAAATTATTTTTCAAGAAAGACCAATAATAATAATGATTAAAAGGTGTGTTTTTTGTATTGTTTCCTATTTATTTATTATAATAGTTAATTACGCAAAATATGTCAGGATGATTTTTTAAGAAATTTTTCTGCGGCGAGCAAATTAAAAAATATTGTTGTAGTCAAATCAGGTTTTACCTTTCTTCCATGTAAGTCAGTACGAAAAATCAAAAATGTTAGAACGATTTTTGTCCTATTTTTTTAAATTTATATTAGAAACAATAATTGGTTTGGTTTTAATTCGAAGGATTAAATTATTTTTATTATTAATTTATCAAAAAGTTTTAACAGTTGCCCCTATTACGATTGTCAACTATCAATTGATAGTTGATAAATACTGAAATTTGGTGTTTTAAAATCTAATTTGGGGAAAAACTAGTAATTTTTTTAATGGAATTTTTCAATTAAATTTTAAATAATAACGGTTTGCATCATTCTTTGTTTTCAAATTTTTTGCAAATTAGATAATAAGAGATCGAAATTTATTTTTTATCAACTATCAATTGATAGTAGACAATCGTAATAGGGGTGAGTAATAATGAGCATCAAAATTTATACTCACAAATTAAGAACTCCTTTACTTTAGATATTCACCCATATAACGTACATATGTCTTTTTAACTAAAACGAAAAGAAAACGAATCGCTGTATGAGCGCCAGTTTTAGCTGAAGTAGAAATTTAACTTCAAAGCCATCTTCGTCTTTTTTCCCAAGAGACTTTCGTCTCTAATAATGATTGAAACTGCTTCATTAAAACTTCAACTCTGGCTTCGAGAGCTAGTCATGATAGTGTAATTTTAGCCTTTTGGTTATAAAAATTATTTAATCTTTTTAATTTTCTATTTTTCAATAGCTAAAATTATCGATATAACAAATATACAGGGTGTCCCACAGTAACCTCCCCAAATGAAAGCCATGGATTCCTGAAGTCGTTTTCTATTGACGAATCTCAGAATGAGATTTGTGAATCTGACAGCCGAATTTGGGGGGTGAAGATGGGAAATAGTGGAAAAATCTCAGATTTCAAGATCTATTTGCGTCTTGAGATTCAAAAACATGAATCTGAGAATCAGAAATCTAAATCTGGATTTTTATCAAGATTCACGCATACAAACACACGCACTTTCACACACACTCCTCTGTTTGACATTTGTCTGAACATTTGTTGTTGTTTTTTTTTTTTTTTATAGGCACAGATTTCGTACACAATTACAAAACTAGATTTCATATTCTATTTGCAGTGGAAAATCTGAGATTTTTACACAAAAATCGCAAAAGTCAATAGAAAACGACATAAGTGACAATTTTCTCGTTTTCGTCCCGTTTTCGAGTTATCACGGTTTTTGTGATTTTTGTTTATTATTAAAGCCCAGTTTATTTTCTTAAAAAAAATAAGTTTTTTTTTTTTTTTCATAAAAAAGACTACTGAAAGTAATTAAAAAAAATAAACAAACTGATTTAGTAAAAAAAAAATTTAAATAAAAAAATTGATTCAAATGAATTAAAAACTTTTTCTGAGCTATTGTGGTTTAAAAAGATCGAATAGATAAAGCTCAGAAAAAGTTTTAATTCATTTCAAATAATTTTGTATTAAAAAACAATTTTTTTTAATTCACTCAGTTTGTTTATTTTTACTTGCTCTATATAGGGCAAGTAGTATTGGTTTCGTGTAGAAAAAAAAATCGATGTTTTAATCAAAACCAACATTACGATTATGGAGAAGATCAAAAAAGTGGTTTTCGTCATGCCGTCCGTCGGTCTGTGCGTCTGTACGTCCATCTGTACATCTAGCTAGTATAAAATATAAAAAAAAAATATTTTTAAAAATATTTTTGAAAAAAAAAATTTGAATTTAATTTTTAAACTTTGGATTTTTTTTTCTCGACACTAAACAAATGGCGTTTTTAATTGGCAATCTAGAAGCAAAAAAAAGCAATCTGAATGCGTTCAATTGGGCAAAACTGACAGTTCTGATTCTGAAAAAAAGAGAATTTCTCTTCTGGTTTCAAAAACAGAATCAGAAGCAGAATCACTCACACATTCATAGATTTAAATGTCAGCAGTACAAAATGTTTGCAGCACAAATACAAATGAAATTTGGCGCGAATACACATATATGTGAAACATGTTAAACTCAAACAATACATTCTCCCCAAACTTCAGATTCTTCGGAATAAAAAAAAACTGTTCAATTGGGATTCCGAATTGAAGAACAATTCCGGATTGCCAATTAAAAACGCCAAAAATCTTAAATTTCCAACAGATATTTAAGATAAAGATACTGTGAACTACAAGAGCAAGTACGTGCGACCCAGTCGTGCATTTTATTTTAATTACTTTTAGTTTAGTAGTCTTTTTTATGAAAAGAACTTACTTTTTTTTAAGAAAATAAACTGGGCTTTAATAATAATACTCATTTACGTGTTTTTTGATTTAAATGATATGAAAGTGTAAAAACCAATTTAAAAAACGAAGAAAATTGTGTTTGATGCAAGATTGCGAAGAAACGGTTGTCCGCAGAAAAAAAATTGGCACAAACTAAAACTGTAACAAATTCTTGATTGGTTGTAAAAAAAATTTTTCGAATCAGACGTAGTTTGGCTAAGATAAATCCAGGGGGGTCATTCCGTAATTTTGAAAACGATAATCGAACTGACGATAATCGTTTCATAGTTTGAGAATCTTTAAAGCTATTTGAAAGCATGTCTGATTCAATATTTTCTAAACAGTTTATATAAATAAAAGTTTTTTTTTTTTTCTGTAAGTCAATAATCGTCAATAGGTCTGTTTAATGAAAAAAGTCTAGGATAGAACAGATCAGAGCAGCACAAGTTTGTAAATACTGTCAGAACAAGAAAGAACAGAAAAGTTCAACTTCGTATTTAACAAGATTGACAATTATCTAAATCAATTGCAAAAATTTAAATTCAAAAATAACTTCTTGAAATGATTTCTTACTAAAATAAATTATTTACTAGCACTTTTAATATTCCCGTAATTTTTTTTTTTGTTATTAATCAAAAACTCTTACTCTTAAGAAATTCACTTTTTAAAATCTTATTTTTTCTTATTTTTATCACAATCAAACAAATAGCTGACAATTGACACTTTTCACTCACTTGCTCTACCCCAAAAGTAGAAGCAGAAAAACTTGAACTTTTTTGTGCTAAACAAATTCATGAAACATAATGACAGATTGTAGAACAAGTAGCAGCGAGTTTTTTTTTTCATTAAACACAAAAACTTGTACCTTTTGGATCTTTTTTGTTGAATATCTCGATTTCTATTTATCCTACATAAAACTTGTGTGTACAAGAAACGTAGGCAATTAATTTCGCGTCTTTTATGTTAAGAACACTTTTCGATATTCTGAATATTAAAAAAGTTACAAGCCAACAAAGTAAAAAAAACAGACAAAAGTGACAATTTTAAAGTTTTGAACACTTTTTATAAAAATTACACACAACTTTTGTGTAGGATAAATAGAAATCGAGATATTCAACAAAAACTAAAATCCAAGATGGCGGCCGAAAGGTGAATTTCGCGAGTGCGAAAAATCAGGGTAATGATATTAAGCCAATGCTCTATCGAATGAGCAAAAAAAAAAATTGGGGGTGGTACAAACTGCTGGGTCAAATTATAAATGCACTGGACTATTACATATGCATTGGAAGAGACAAAGAATTTGATTTGTTTCCTTCTTATGCGTATCTTAAGTAATTTTCCAAAATACATAAGTGCGTCAAAACATTTTGCTTTAGCTATGAACCGATATAATTTTTTTTAATGACCCAAAAGTAAAAACTTACCTCAATTCATTAAATACAATTTTGGAAAATGCGACATTTTTAAATAATTTAAAATGGCTTGTAGAAATTAGTCATTATCTTTTTTTGTGGAGTTTGCAATTTCATCGGTTATTGGAATAAATTCCAAAGACTTTTATAAAATCCAATATTTCTCCCAAAAACGAATCAATTCTCTAAAAACGAGACTTATTTAGCTATCGTTTATTTTCGGGAGGCGAACCCAGGCCACCCGATGAAAAGGCAACTACTAGCTCACCTGGACTAATACGACTTCTGACGATAATGAAACTTTTATTTATATAAACTGTTTAAAAAATATTGAATCCATTGTAAATTTTCTTTTCAAAAAAATTCTTTGAGTCATTTATAAATAGATAGGTATAGCATTTGTGTTTCAAAATATCGACATATTTGAAGTTATTTCCTGATTCATTTGGCCGTTTGAATGGTCGGGTTTATAATAACTATTTTAGTCTGTAGGCAATCGTCTGGCACATCAAACAATTGAGCAATGCCGCATTGTGAGTTTACACAAATTTAATGATAAAGAAACCGACAGTGAATCTGAAGTGTGCGAGGGCTTTGAAAATAAGCAATCAGTAGCGAGTACCATATCAATAAGATTGCACCTGCAAAAAATGTATTTTAATTTTTTACTATTAAGACTTGCGGTTCACCCATTTCAATTTGAAACTCACATTAGAGCTGAATATACATATGACTTGAAAGGAACATAAAGTATAAGTACACACCCTTTCCTATTTCGTTGATTTCATCAATTCCAAAAACTAATAATCCAAGTATAAAACAATAATTCAATACAATTTAAAAGTTATTTATTTTATTGCGCACTCAAAACATAATCCATTATATTTATAGGAATACGAAATACCTACATTGTTAAAATATATGATTTAGTTTTAATTATCTTCACTTAGGCATGCTATAGGATACTTCATGCAGAAATTTAACATAAAAATCAAAATTAAATTCTAATAACACTCCTCGCTGAGAATCCCTCGTTCTAGTTTAAAATCATAGTCACTCTCGAGTTGCATCTGCTTAGTCATGAGCGCAAGAATGCCATCGACTTCCATTTGTGTGACTTCAAAACTGGTCTTAGTGCATAATTGAGGAGAAAGATTAAAAGGTATTCCCATAATATATGGAACTGGATTGTTTTGCATTGAATTCGATGGATTATTGTTAGACGGCGGTAGACCAAAACTGGTAGGTGGATATGGATATAGTGGCATCATGGGTGTAGGATTGTGAAAAGGCGGAGGAGGTCCTCCTGGATGTTGATTTTCAACTATTATAAATTCTTCTCCATTGCCTTCGGATGGACCTTTCATTGTTATTTCTCCAGGTGGGGTTTCTGGACTGGGCTTTTTTTTACTAAAAAACGAAAGCATTTTTACTTTGGTTTTATGAGAAATTTACAAAACAAAATTGAAGAACTTCAAAGTCGAATTTTCTTTCGACGAGTCTGGGGATCTGGACAAAAATAATACATGACGATGACACATGATGTCTTTTGTCATTGGTGATAAACAAAGGTATCACATTGTGTAGAAATCTACTACTTTGTTATTATGAGTTGGTGAAAATTAAATGGAACGCGGCTACTATATGCAGAAGAGCCGTGTTTCATTGAAGGTGGTGAAGTTTAAAGCCAGAACTATAATTGGCGGATGGAGTCGGATGCTAATGTCAATTGTTGTTGTTTTCCATAAGTTTTCATCCGTCGAGTGCGGTTGCGAGCGCACTTGTCGGATGAAAACTTATGGAAAACAACAACAATTGACATTAGCTTCCAACTCCATCCGCCAATTATAGTTCTGGCTTAAATCGGAAATCAGAAATGGTTTTTGATAACCCGTACATTGCAAATGAATGAAAAAATATATAAATAGTAATAACATTGTTTTATAATTTGTTATGTTTCTTTTACACGTTATAATGGAAGGGGGCTTTTATTGAAGTAAAAATTGGTTCCTTCAAAATAGTACCTATTTGCAGTACATTGTACAGTACGTGGGTAAGTAGAATAATCAGCCCTATCGTGAGTTTTACGTGGAATGAGCTGTCGAATACCTCGCAAATTACATTCAGCCCTATCGTGAGTTTCACGTGGAATGTTTTCCGCCCGGAATATTTTTGTTCGCACGGAATTTTGAAAGCTATCATGAGTTTCGCTCGAAGGGAATTTACATTTTCCGCTAAACTAGTTTCTTGTTTGGCACCAAAATTTAAATGAGAGAAGAGCTGTCGAATACCTTGCAAGTTACTAGAAAGAAAGTTGAAAATACAGGAAAATGTCCGAACGTGACCAACTTTTTGCCCGGAACTTACAATAGGGGAAAAGTGGAATTGAATTTTTCGGGGTTTGAATCTAGTTCACGCGAAACTCACGATAGGGCTGATTAAAAAAGTTGAAAATACAAGGAGATGTCCGAACGTAAACCAGTTTTCGCCCGGAACTCACAATAGAAGAAGAGTTAATGTATTAATGTACCTTACCTACTTTCATCGAAATCAGTGCAATTCACTTCTAACCTGGCAGAAGAACACGAGTAGTTGTTCCAGTAGTAAATGTACTAGATTATCTACTGACCTACCAGCTCTAGAGGAATGCGACTAAACTCAAATGGAACAAACCTTATTTCGATTGACAGATGTCAGCTGTTGCTGCGCATAAACTACTAGCTGAAATCCGTTGTTATGTGATAAGGGGGGTTCACATTGACTGACTTACCGGACAGACCAGCCGCCGTTTGGTCTGATCTGATGCTGTTTTGATAGTGTGAACACCCATCCGACGACCTGTCCGGTTTGCCGGATGGTTTTCAAAAAATTTTGATTTTTTGGTGGTCGGACGGACATGTTAGTCAATTGAACGACATGTCTGTCCGGCAGACAGTGATAATCCATTCTCTTGAATTTGAGAGCAGAATAGGTGAAAGATACATTAAAAATAAGATGAAAAATGGGTTTTGATGAAAATTGTCTGATGAGTGTGAACGAAAAATATAATTCAGCCATCAGGCCAAATGACAATCGGTCTGTCCGGTAAGTTGGTCAATGTGAACCCCCCTATACGCATAAAAAAAATGTTTGTTTTGCATTGTTGTTTAATCAGTGTGTTATTCGAGGCTTCATAAATCATAACATTACCAAACAAAAAATAATCGAACAAAAACAAAGAAATTCTAACTGTTGCCTTTAATGTAAAACCAAAGAAAAATTCATTTTTAACAATCAAATCAAATGTAATCATTAGAGAATTAAAAAATTATTCAACAAGATGCGAACGATTGAAGGAAAAGTTGTAATTTTAGGATCAAGAGGTTAGTAAATCCATTAGTTTAATGTTAGTTTTGCTTCATTATAATTTTTCATAAGTATCTCTATAATTTTTAATCTTTTAAAGTTACGCTAGCCTTTTAGATAAGCTTATCTCTTTTGGGGTATATTTTTTTTTTTTGTATACACATTCAAAAATCTGAGTCACAACGTTCGGGGGCAATCCCTCTCTTTCAATGATTTTCTACAAAACTTTAAAAAGATATCTATTCTGTTAAAGATAATATTGCACATAATTTCTTTGTACAAAAGTTCCCCCCGAAAAGATGAGGGGAAATACATCTTTAATTCAAACCATTTCCAAGAAAAAAGAAGTTTAAAATTTTTCTTAACAAATAAGGCTAATTTAGAATATTGATTTTTTTAAATAAATAAAATAAAGAATAGGTACCTACATATTAGATGACAAAAGGATGAATCTGAAAAGAATGAATGTATCCTCACATTTTAGTTTCTGCGGCGGGTTTAAAAATTTATTCCCGCTCTTAAAGATTCAAATTTTTTAAGAACTTTTCGAATTTGGTAAGACTTTTTCATGAAACTGTAAATTAATGACTATGCTGCAGTTTTTTTTCAGAGATGAACCACCTAATCAAATTTCCATACATTTGACTCTATTAAATAAACTAAAGAGGTCAGGTTTTTAGTGATATGACTGAGAGTTAGCTAATCCTTCAAATACAATTAATCCTAATTAACTGTAGAATCATTTGTTCATTTGTTCTGAATTTCAAATTGTAATACTTTTCGATCTAGCTACAACATTGGAAACTTTTATACTTTTTTGAAAACTAAAATAACAGGGCAATTTTTTAAAATAATAAACCATTCTGACACCGTGCAATTTTTTTCGCGGGGTTGCTCTCAAATAAAAGTTAGAAATTGAATTTTTATAAAACTTGTAACTGTTAATTAATTTGCAGCAAAATGGAGTATGAAATGAAAAATATTTTGATTAATTATTTGCCAATGTTTTAGTAAAAGATTGTAAAAAAGAAAAATCAATAATGGGCGCAGTAAGCAAAATACTGTTGCAAAGTAGGGATTTTTCGAAATTTCACAAGAATTGCATTAAATCGAAAATCGTAAGGATTTGGGATGAACAAGTTACCAAATTCTGAGAGCCCTTAAGTTGACCTATCAGCATATTTCGTTTGATTTATTATTTTTGGGACACCCTGTATAAAGATCTAATGAAAACAGAAGTTTTTGGGAGTGGATTTGAGTTTGTAATTTCATACATTTTATGCTATTCACGTGAATCTTAGATCCGATTCACACCTGTGCACTGTCATGGGAAAGCATACCTCACAGGAAATTGGTGTCTTTGCATGGTAGATACATCCTAAATGATCTAAAGGCAACAGCAATCCTAGGTATATGAACTTCTTTGCCAGATTGCTCACCGTCACCAGTTAAGATTTTTGCCTTTATACACTTGTAACGATGAGGCTTGCTCCATTAGAAAGGCCTTCTGAGACATCTAAACCATATGACAAAACAGAAATGAAGAAAAAGAATCGGCTAATCATTATGCTTAGTTTATTTAAACTTGGAAGCAAGTCGATTCGAACTGCAAACATGTAACTACATACGTGCATACAATAAATTCCTAAAAACAAGAAGGGTACTTTACCATCGAATCTCTGCTTTAATTTTTTTCATTTTGACATGTTATATGTTATATCAGCATTATTTTAATTTTATATAGTTTATAAAAGTAAACACATACATACATATCTTTTCAGGTGTTGGTAAAACTTGCTTGGTCACAAAATACATTAAAAACTCACTTCACAAAGATATTGGACCCACAATAGCAGCTTCATTTTTTACATGCAAAGTGTATCTAAATGATGAAAAGATTAAACTACAAGTAAGGATAAAAAATAAGATAAAAAAAAGTAAAATAAAGACTTATATGAGAAGAAATGGTTCTCTTCTGATTGAAAATGTGGTCTGCTACGAGCCTTGTTGTAAGCCAATAAAAAAAATACATTTTCTAAAATATGTTTTGTGAATAATGGAGATTATGAGGCGTTCAGAATAACAATGGAATAAGTTCATTTGAAGTCTGTGTATTATACACGAATTTGTGAAGCTCTAAAGGAATTTTTGAAATAAAGTTTTTTTAGAACAATAGCTTTATGTGCGCTTAATTTATTTTTAATTTAATTTAAATTTATTTTTAGAAATAAACAACACTTAATTTATTAGGCCTTAAAACTCAAATTTATAGAGAAGTGTATTGAACCCACTCTTATTATGAACGCTTCAAATGTGAAATCGAAATTTAGTTTCCTTGTTCGGCATACTAAACAAACATTAAAACTAGAGAACAAGTTGAGTTTCAACAGACTTTGTTTTAGATTTTAGAATGTTCCATCAGAACTTATCATACGAATAACAATTTAATTGAAGAACGTAGCTACCTATTTAATCAACTGTTTATATTTCTCAGATATGGGATACAGCAGGTCAAGAACGCTTTCGTGCCGTTGCCCCAATGTATTATCGAAATGCGAATGCTGCGATACTTGTTTTTGATTTATCTCAACATAAAACATTCACAGAAATCAAATCATGGATTCAAGAACTACATCGAAATGTCCAAGATCCAATGATACTTACATTAGTTGGAAATAAACTAGATCTCACATCGGCAAGAGCAGTGTCACGTGATGAAGCTTATCTCTTTGCTTCGTCTATTGGAGCAAGTTACTTTGAGACATCTGCTGAAAAAGATCAAGGACTGGAGCAAGTGTTTGTCTCTACAGCTTTAGGATTGGTTCGCTTAGCAGATGAAGGCAAAAGTAGAAGTTTGCGTGCATTTGATTCTTGCGATTCCATAGCCGCCTACTCAAATAATAATACCGCGTTGAGTCACAGTAATAGTTCTACACAACTTTCATTTCATTTACCTTCAGTCCACATTGGAATACCGGTTGGCAATGACGTGAAAGTGGATGATGTTGGGCGACTTGAAACCCCATCTTGGAGTATAGAGCATATTGCGTTTGGAGACGAAGAACGAGTCAGTTGGTGCTGTCTCTAAATCTAGCATTAGCTACCTTAAATGTAAAATAAACCTCGTTAGTGTATTTGTCATTAATTTTCTTTTAATTTAAACACACGAAAAAGTGTAAGAGACGAATTTATTTATTTAACTCGATATTATATTTGTAAGTAGTAAGCAATCGAAAATTTAAATGACACGTAATATATTTTAAATTTATAAATTCAGACATTAAAAAAAATATAAATAAAATCATGCAAACCATAATTCTTATTGAATCTAATCTACGTTTATTTTTTCGCTTTAAAAATATGTTTATTTTTAAGTAAACAAAAATTTTGTTTGATTTATAAACGAAAATTACTTATTCGGGATTGAGTTCTTAGAGCGGAATTCATAGTCGTTACTCGAGTTAAGACTTTTCTCAACTACAGTAAGTTGAGGAATATTTCAAGCAATCGTTGAAGGGAATTGGAAATAGGGCTGTCCTTTGTCGTGAGGAAAATTTTTTCTCAAACTCGAAAACTTGACTGTTTTTATAATTAATTAAATACCGTTTTAAATGACCTTTCACAAAAAACCAGGTATGCATGTTTACTTCTTGTATAAAAAGGAATTTTTAGAAAAAAATTTTCGAAAATCGTTAGAGCCGTTTTTTAAAAAAATAATTTTTTATATATAAAAAATTTCTAACATTTTTCAAAAAAAAAGTTGGTATGCCATTTTGAAGAAATAATTTATTTACGCATAAAAACGAAATTTCAAAATTTTTCATAAACCCGTTTTCAAAAAATTGATTTTTCAAAAAAAAAATTTTGAAATATTTTTTAAAAATCCAAAAATGAGTTTTTGAAAACTTTCTAAAATTTTAATATCACCTTTACCTAAACGCTTTTGTATAAAAATTTTGGTTGAAATCGGGATGGTCTTGAACGAGATATTCATAAATCAAAAAAACCGTTCTATGACAGGTACCTAAAGTTAATAAAGGTAAAAAAAATATTTTTTTTTTATTTCGAAAGTTGGCTCTTATGTGTAATACCATTGAATAATTACAAATAGAAGTGACACCGCAGATTACTCATGCGACTATAAGAGTACCGGAAGATAGATGAACTACAGGTTTGCACCTCAACTATCATGTATTTTCGAGTTGAATCTTAACTAATAATTTTTTTAAACCTTCATAAAAAAATTAATAATTATTATTATACATTTCAAAGAGCTTATATTGATATAAGTTTTCGTATTTTAAAAAGTCGTATTAGTCTAGAGAACAAGGCCGATGCCTTTTACTCCTACTGGCCTACGTTCGAATACCGGTAAAATTTGAAACTTTTTTTTTTGCGGAGATTTTTTTTGAGAAATTTAATTAATTTTTATTCTAGTAATGTAGAAAAAAAAAACAATCTCAATCTCCCGTCAGATTCGAACCTGGGCAGGTAAACTTAACAAGCATGCACCTTATCCTTTAGGCTATCTCCACTTTTTGAAATAGGAAAACTTTTATCCATATGTATAAGCTTTTTAGGATTTGATTTTGGGTTGCTGGATTTGCTTTTGGATTGTTGGCTTTGCTTTTGGATTGTTGGATTTGCTTTTTTAATTCAACGCACGATACTAGCGACTACAATTTTACAGCGGAAGTTTCCCTGGGTGTCCACTTCTATTTGTAATTATTCAATGGTAATACTACACTCAAAATTTTTAATCAAAATCGTTAGAGCCGTTTTTGAAAAAAATTTACTTTTCTATTTCCGTTATATGACAGGTATCGTTAGTTTTGGTCCTAAAAAAAATTTGAATTCGTCCTCTAGGGAATCACCCAAAACTGTTAACTACCAAGTTTGAACAAAATCACTCGAATAGTTTAGCTCGAGGTACATACAGACAGACAGACAGAATTGCCGGACCCGCTTTTTTGGCATTCTCCATCATCGTAATGTCATGTAAAATTGTTATCTCGAGTTCGATTTTTTTTTACGAATTCTAAACTTGCCCTATAGTACCTATGTATATCGCAAGTAAAAATCAACTATGGAAAGTATTGAGATTCAATGCTTTGGCTTCCAAATAAAAGATTTCAAGGATTCCAAGAAAAAGTTTTTCCAACAAGAAAAATATATTTAATTTAATAAAAACGATGTTTTCGTTACAGAGTTTAGATTCAGAATGAAAAATAATTTAAATGAAAATTGAAAGCTAATAACAAACAAAAAATCGATTGCTACAATTTCAATAGGAAGTATAATACATATTACTTTAAATTAGGTTTTTCTTAAATAAATATCACAAGAACTGCATTTAATCGAAAACCGTAAGCAATTGGGATACACAAGTTACCAAATTATGATAGCGCTTACATTAGACTTTCAGCATTTATTTCTTTTGGACCATTACTTTTGGGATACCCCGTATAGTTAATAGCTCGGAATTTTAAAAAGTTATTGTTATGTCGATTTCCATTTGAAACTGCGATTTTTGTATCAAATCCATTGATCTCTCTTAACTGTGTGTGAGCAAATTTTCGATATAAAATCCATATAAGGAAAAATCAAAAATAATTAATTTTGGCAAATGGCACATTTGTTTTATCCCAACACAATTAATTATTTTTTTTCAAAGACAAATAGAAAAGATTGAAATCCGCAAAAGTGTTGGAATGCCTCTTTCTTTCTGAACAAAATTCTTCCTAGGATCCCAAATAAAAAATAAATGATCTCTTTTGGCAAAGAGAATATGATCTCTCTTCGAAAATAGATAATGAGATACCAGTATTTTCCGGTAGTTTTTGGCAGAAGATAAAAACAATGATATTTTGTGGTGGCAAATGGAAATTCAAAAGAGTTTTTAGTGAATTGTCTCAAAATGTGACAGTTTTCTTTTAGTGCAGTTTTTCGATTTAGGTCGTGGTAAATTTCGCATAACATAAGTTTTTTTTTGTAATTTGATTATATGTATGTAGGTGTAGGTATTAAGTTTTTCGCTATAAATTCAGTTCTCTACTGATTTCTTTTACAGACGAACCGAAATTATTTTATCTTGCTATTAAAGATTCATTTATGCAACTTTTTTTTTCTCTCAGCTTTATGCACATTAAATTGTTTAATATTAGTAGTACCTAACTAACCTCTATAATACTATACCTAATGGAAGTACAAAATCGGTCTTTAATAAGTTACTTAAAATTTTCCGTTTTCTGTTAGAAGACCTTGCGATAATTAGCAGCTCAATCGGTTGAATCATTACAACAATTTTCAGCGACAATCTTTTTGATCAGCACAAAAAACGGTGAATGCAGATTATTCAGTATTAAAATTTCCTAATTTATATACTGGATCTACCTAAAAAGATCGACTGCGAGTATGTCATTAAATTGCTGGCAGACAATTTATCTGAATTTCTCTTCTCCAGTTGAAAATGTTAATGTCATTAATATTTTTTTTCCGGTGCCACTAATGTACTCGTACACATGTACGGTACGTCTTATGCTAAATCAAGCAGGACTAGATTTCGAAAGCTGCACCATTTCTCATTGATTTTGTTAAAAGATACATTTTTATACAGAATGTCCTGTAAGTAGTTTAAAAAAAATAAGGGGGTGGTTTTTTTGTATATTCTAAGAAAAATTGTTCTACAGTATGCACTATCTGCAAATTCGATATCTTTAATGGAACGGATTTATTTTTATTTCTGACTTAGTTTTAATATTTTCTCTGAAAGGTGAAAAGAACTTTTTGGTTACTACACGTATGTATGTATGTAAGTAATCCAAATTATAATGAATAAAATGCAGGACTGGGTCGCACGTACTTGCTCTTGGAATTCAAATTGCTAAAATTTTTAAGACTTACAAATTTGGTATAAATTTATATGAAATTTTATGTGGCATTCGAGGACTGCCGCGGTAAAGCTATTGCATTGCATTTTTTATCAACTTATGCAATTATAATTTGTTTACCTACAAAACCAATGATTATGTTTTGTATCTACCTATCAATTCATATACAACAACAAGGTCACATTTGAAAACATGCATACACACAATCTCATGTCATTAACTTCTCCAGATAAAAAAATAAGAACACACAAGAAAACTTTTTCTCTTTCTGATTTAATATCGCAATGCAACGCTTTGCTCCTTCACAAATCACAAAAAGTTGAACAAGAAACAGAAGAATGGGAAGAGAAAACAAAAGAAAAGAAAACACATATAATTTTTTTTGCTCCTGGTCCTGATTTATTCTGCAGACACAGCATTTATGGTCTTCTTCCTTACTCCTCTCTTTGTTGTCTAACACAATTTATATAACCCTCTCTGTCTGAACCAAAACCATTCACACAAACAGCGCTTGCTTGCTCTTGTTCGTCTCGATACATGCAAGCTTCGTACAATTGTAGATTCGTACCATGTACAATCACACACATACCATACACGTTTAGTGATTCATCCATGTGTGCGGCGTAATAATTTTTCGTTACTAATTTTCGTTACTAAATTTTTTGGTTTCATGCCCATGTCTGCCATAAAATCTATGCATAGCTTAATAAAAAAAATTAACAAAATCATATAAAATTCGTTCTCCAAATGAAAAAAAAAACAACTGCTTGAAAGAAATCGAGCTGCAAAAAAAGTATGCAGCTTAATTTCTTTTATAAAAAAAAATTCAAAATCGTTAGAGCTGTTTTTTAAAAATATTTTTTTTTATAAATAATTTTTTGAAAAAAAAAGTTTAAGAATAAAGTTGGTATGCCATTTAGTAGAAACTATTTATCAACACCTAAAACCAAAATTTCAAAAAAATTCAATATCTCGTTTTCGAAAATTCGATTTTTCAAAAAAAAAAAAAAAATGTCTATCATCGTAATGTCATATTTGATTTTTATCTCAACATTTTTTTTGTAGGTATGCATAACTTGATATATGTGCCCTTAATTATGAAAGTGGACTAAGTCACTCCTAAAAATGGCATCAAATCTAGCCTAAAAATAACACTGGTTTACAAGGGTTTTGTTGCCGAAACAAAAATATACTTTTCTGAAGGTTTTCGGTGTGCTGAACTCGAATCCGAAGTCAGAAACAACAAATCAGCTCCCGTTTTTGAGATATTACCGTTAGAAAATGCAAAAAAAAACGTTTCTTTGAGTTCTTCGGACCTTATTCTTTTGAATAAGGAAAATTGTTTGATCATATTTAGTAACTGTTTTCCATCTTTCCATACCTGTTTAAATCTTTTCAATATCTTTTGTATTGCCCGAGATATCTTATGTCGTTTTCTATTGACTTTTGAGATTTTTGTGTAAAATTCTCAGATTTTTCACTGCAAATAGAATATGAAATCTAGTTTTTTAATTGTGTGCGAAATCTGTGCGTATAAAAAAATAAAACAACAACAAATGTTCAGACAAATGTCAAACAGAGGAGTGTGTGTGAAAGTGGCTTTGTTTGTATGCGTGAATCTTGATAAAAATCCAGAATCAGATTCTTGAATCTCAGATTCATTTTTTTGTCATTTTTTTGAATCTCAAGACGCAAATAGATCATGAAATCTGAGATTTGTCCACTATTTCCCCTCTTCACCCCCCCTTTCAGCTGTCAAATTCACAAATCTCATTCTGAGATTCGTCAATAGAAAACGACATTATAGATATAATGATGTAATAAAATTTATAAAAATACCAAACAACTGAGGATATCTCGGGCAATAAAAGAGATATCGGAAAGATTTTAACAGATTTAAAAAGGTGGAAAGTAGTTCTTATAAAAACCGTTACTAAATATGATCAAACAATTTTCCTTATATAAAAGAATAAGGTCCGAAGTACTGCATTTTCTAACGGTAATATTTCAAAAACAGGAGCTGATTAATTTTTTTTTTGACTTCGGATTCAAGCTCAGCACACCGAAAACCTTCAGAAAAGTATATTTTTGTTTCGGCAACAAAAAAAAAGTTTAATTTTATTAACCAGTGTAATTATTATTTAAGAGGTAAAGTTTATTTGAAAGCGAAATTGCAATAAAAAAAATTTCTTTATTGCTCCTTCAGTGATTTCATAAAAGAAATACAATTAAATCGTTATAAGAAAATTATTCTGTAAGTTTTTCTTTAACCAATGCAAAAAGTGACTTAGTCCACTTTCATAATCAAGGGCACATATGTATTGTATATCAAGTTTGCAAGTTAAAATTCTATTTGGGTATCCATATTTTGTTTATTTGTTTTGTTTTAAATTTGTATTTGTCATTTTTTTAATTTTTGTAATAGTATTTTAAAAATAAACAGGGTTTAATAAGCCGAAAAAATTTTTGATTCATATTTGAAAGGATTTTGTTTTTCTGTTTATTTATTAACACTTTCGACAAAGAAAATGAAAGTTTCGTTCAACTATTGAGTGCAAGTGTTATTTGATATCGACTTGGGTCTGTTGGCACATAGGCCAATGTTATAATTCACATTATTTGCACGTTGCTTACGTGCACTGTGGCGTATACGTGTTTTTTTTTGTATTTATTTATTGAATTTTTTTTAAACTGCATGTGAAAGAGTGGGGGAACAGAAGACGGTTGATCAAGCTAGAAATGTTATGTTCTTGTAATCTGTCGATATAACACATTATTTTTTAAGAATTTTTTAATGTTGAATGGAACGACCACTAGCATTAGCCGCTCTTAGATAGCCATTCCAATTTCGTCGTTTGTGATTCGTTTGTGACTGTTTGTGATAGCAATAAAATGTTTTTAGGCTCGCTAGTTATTTAGTTAATAACAAAACTATGCAGGAAACATGGAGAATATAAATTGCCTCTTTTTACTTTATTTTATTTGTATTTAAAGTCCGGATTAAATTGAAATTAATTTTTTTATAAAACAAACCAAACTAATAGTTCTAACCTTACAAACATATTTTAAATAACGTATTGCAACAAATCCTTGAAATAAAAAAAAAATACATATACAATAAACACATTAAGGGTCAATAAATAAAAGTATCCCTTACTTACTTTGACCAAAAGCTACAAGTTCAAACCCTGAATTGTTAATATTTAAGGTTATTAGTCAATGCGTCCCTGAGAAAAAATAGAAAAAAAAAAACGTTTCTTAAAAGCTTTTGATTGGATCAATTTAAAAACACCCGCTTTATTTACGAGAAGGTACCTACGAATTTGTCCTCAAACCCTAAAATGCTCTAACGTTACTAAAGCGAAGAGAAGAGAAACCTTGTTAATAGATAAGTGGGTTTGAATCCTAAATTTGACTTTCCTAACTATATCCGTCGCCGCAATGAATAATTTAGTACAACCACTTTGTTTTCTCCAATCCAAATCTTTTTGGCTATACCCCTGCTCACACATTAAGTTAATGTAATCCCTGAAAGGTGGTAATATACTACCAACCTATAAGTTGGAAACTTTCCTAAGAATTTCATTAGTTTCTAACTGGATTCCAGTGCATGTAGCCGTAAATTGAATTAACATTCATCCTTTGCTCGAAATTCCCTTTCCTGATGTCCTACTAAACCTTACTTCACGTAATCATAAATTCTGTTTTTTTTTTTTTTTTTAATATCAATGCGTATTCTCTTCAGAAGGTGGAAAGTAAATGTACTAAATAAATCAAAATAAAGGTTTTATTATTGTACCGGCCATGCTTGCTTTCATTTTAGAAATGGAGAGACTGGCTGCTTTTTGCTGAGAGTTTGCGAAGAAAAGTTGCTCACACAAATATACATTTTAATGAGTCCTTTTGGAATCCGCTTTCATAGAGACCATTTAATTATTCCTTGTAAGTAGATGAAGTGGTTCATGACAAGACGAATGTCGGATTTTCCTCGGCATGTCTACATTATATTTTGAGAGGGTCAATCGTGGGTATCTTATTTATAATGAAAACAAAAAAAGTGATCACTGAATTTCAAATTAAGACATACAATTTAATTTAGCTTTGCTTGCTTATGCCAATTAATTTCATCTTTTACCATTTGCAATTAGAAGCTAGATGTGTATTTGTTTAAGGACTTAACGCATAATAAATACAATAATTACGAAACAACCATAAGAACCTTAATTGCGTTCCAAAAATTCGGAGTCCGTATTCTAATTATCTCTGTTTATTTTCAAAAATTCCTTATTCCTTATTTGTTTTAACAAAAAATGTGCACTAGTCCCTAAAGCCGTTTAAAAGAAATATCCCTTATAGGTGAACGTATCTTTGTTTTTTTTTTACACGAAAATTATTGTGCTGTTCATATTTCAGTATCTGGGGAGGTGTATTGGTGGAAGTCTGGGTCTTCTACATACTTATCATACCTTTTTTGTCTTGACCCAATTTACCTATGCCCTAGTTTAATATGACCTTTCGAATCACCCTGTATGCATACATTTTGCGCATGATGCCATCATTTATGCTGATCACTTTGAAAAAAAAGAGAAAAATTGAAACAATAATAACTTCTTCTGAGGAGACATAGAAATGGATAAAAAATAGAAATCTTGTAAAAAGTCAAAGTGTATGCAGATGAGGTGGTTAAGCTAAATTATTCAAATAGGAATAGGTAGGAAGGCTCTGAAGTATAAAAAAACTTCTTTTGTACAGTATATGGTATTCGTGAGAGTAAAATAAAGAAAAATTCAATTTAAAATCTTTCAAACACAAAAAGATGATATAAGCAAGCTCGTTAAATTAAGAGGTTCAAAAAGCATACACTAAACCTAGATTAAAGTGGTTTCTTCTGATAGCACGAAGGTAGGTAGTTATGTATTAAATATGTAGTACCTATAACGAAGAATATGTGTATGAATTTAGGGATAATTTCTTTGTTTTGGCTTTTGTTTATATTATTATACATAAAAAACTAGTTGTGTGGAAAAATTTAACATTTCTGTATGAAAATAACTGTTGATTACATTTATTCATTATGAAATGTACATGTTTTTAATTTACAGCCCTATTCTGCTATTCGATCCACGTGAATCGAAGGATTCCTTTTCTTAATCATGTCAAATTGGCTTTGAAAAACTTCTAACTTTCGATTGCAAAGTGTGGTTCCCATCTGTTTTAGAAATTCTAAAGAAAAAAAAAATGTCTAGATTTAATTTTAGGCACCTTTTAAACGCTTCTTATTTTTGACTTTCACGTGAATCGAATAGCAGAATAGGGCTGTTAAACAGATGTTCCCCGTAGGTTGCATTAAGCAACTACTTGTTAATTTTTATTAGTTTTTATTCTAACCATCAAAACACTAGTAGGTATATCTGGTATTGCTCAACGAATTCATCGACTCAGAAAAATTTTAAAAACGAATGTACCTATAGGTATAAGTCATATTTCTCAAAACTCGTTTCTGTCAAAAAACCAGTATATTACGAGTTTAATCAAAAATACATAGTTTAAATCCAAAATAAAATTATTCATTTTCAAACAAAAAAGTCGATCTTGTTTTAAAATTAATTAAATTTCGCCACTAATAATAATAATAAGTAAGTACAGAAAAAATAATTTTGCTTTTGGAATATCAGCCCATAAGTTAACTAATGTAAAGTTATTACTGGTACAGAGTAGGTATATTTAACATTCTTAAAAAAAGTTCTTATTTGACTGTACTATTATATACTATTGTATATTGTATTGGTGTTGCATTGACTGTACTTTTATATACATACTATTTATATTTTGTTTATTTGTATTGTTTTTTTTAGGTTTGTATTTATTTTGTTTTTGTAATATTTTAATATACCTAAGCATAGGTACTTTACAAAGATCCGATGAAGCCTACATGCTAAAAATACCATCTCTCAAAAAATAGAACCCGAAAGACTCATTTGGTATTGCCATGTTCAAAGGAGAGATCCTAAGGTGAGTTAGCATCTATACAAAGTTTAAATTCACATTATTTACATGTTGTCCATATGCACTGTGGTGTATACGTACTTTATTTATTTGTAACCGGTAGAAACTTTTGGTTCATGCAATCTGGCCATACATTGTATGCTACATTATTTTACAGTATTTAATTAAAGTACTTTATAATGCTGAATGGAATAAGATCTGAAACGCCCACTTTAAAAAAAAGTTGTATTACTTTTTTGAGTAAGGATTAGAATTTAACAGGCGTAGAAACAACAGCTAAAAGAAACACTGTTCTTCTTAGAATAAGAATTCTGTGAAAGAGAAAAATGTTCACCTTTTCCCTTTTATTTTTAATGCAGGTGTTAGTTGTTAATTTTTTTCGCGATTAGTTGTGACAAGTTAAAAATACTTCATTTATTACTTGCGATATAGGTACTATATAAATCAAGTTATGAATTCGTACAAAAAAAAAAAAAGTTGAGATAACATTTTTCCATGACATTACGATGGTAGACAATGCCAAAAAAGTGGGTCCCGGAAGTCCGTCTGTCTGTCAGTCTGTCTGTCTGTCTGTCTGTATAAGGAGCTACAGCCTAAACGGATGGACCGATCAATGTCAAACTTGGTATGTAGCGTTATTGGGCGACTCTCCAGAGGGGTTTTTGGAATTAATTTTTTAGGACCAAAAATAACGGTACTTGTCATATACCGATTTTAGTAAAATTGAAATATCTCGAAAACGGCTCCAACGATTTTGTTTAAAAAATTCAAATGTTAGTTTTAAGCTAAGGTCTATCTTTCAATGAAAAATTTTTTTTTTGAAAATCATTATTAACGGTACCTGCCGTTTTTTTCAAATCCGATTATCTCTTAAACTGCTTATTCGATTTCAACGAAACTTTTTGTGAAAAAGCATTTATACAATTTAAATATAAACCAAAATTAAATTTCCAAAAAAAAATTTTTGGATTTTTAAAGAAATTTTGAAAATTTTTTTTTGAAAAATCAAATTTTCGAAAACGGGTCATGGAATTTTTTTGAAATTTTGTTTTTAGATGTTGATTAGTGATTTCTACAAAATGGCATACCAATTTTATTTTAAAACTTTTTTTCCAAAAAATTATTTATAAAAAATTAGTTTTTTTAAAAAACGGCTCTAACGATTTTGAAATTTTTTTTTTCTAAAAATGCATGTTAATATCTCAATCAAAACTGCATACTTGTTTTGGAGGGCAATTTAATTTCTGATTTTATTTTAATTTTTAAAAAAAACGAATTTTATTTTTTTTTCCCAAATTTCTGTATAAAAAGTCTTAAAAATTTGAGCAACTTTAACTCTAAGAGCAAGTTCGTGCGACCCAGTCGTGCATTTTATTTTTTTAAACTGATACATGCAAACAAAAATTTGGCTTTGTATCGGCTTTGTTCTTATTTGTGTTTCATTTTGGTTTCTATTTCATTGTTCATTGAAAGAAGGTTCACATAATGTTTTTTTGGCAAAACATTGGTTGTTTGGTGACTTGGCCAAAAAATGTCCCAAACTCAAACAAATACAGGCGAAAAAAAATGTAGCCTCCTTCATCTGGATAATAAATAAATTCACCAATTTCCAAAATATAAACACATTTTTCGAAAAAAGGTTTGGTATGCGCCGTTCTTACAAAATTATTGTAAGGCACATTTCATTGTTCTAATAAAAAGAAAATAAACTTCATAAGCTGAGAATAGTCCGATCAGGTTTGCCACCCATTTATTTGCAAAATCTGGAAGCTCATTCTGGATTTTTAATTAAAGTAATGAAGAGAAGTGAAAATAGTTTACATAGGGCAGTGTTAACTAGGCTTTTGCAAACAAATGCTTATCAGAAATTGGCAACAGCTGGCGTTATCTCATGATATCGATTTACCTTTATCGGAAAATAACGTTAGCGACTGGCAAAATATGTTCGCAAGGGTCATAGCTAAAGAAGATGACAAAATATACGACCAGTTTTTAACAAGAGCTTCCTCATCACCTTCCAGATTTACTTACCGCAACCTTAACCACCAAATGTTAACCATTGAATGCTATTTCAACACAAAATTTTCGTAAAAAGTTATAAGCACCATATTCAGAGCTAGAGTTGAATTATTAAATTTGAATTTCATGCCACATAGAGTCGATCTTCAGCAAACTTGTGATCTATGTAACAGGAGACAGTCTGAAAATATTTACCACTTCATTGCTGTATGCCCAATTCTACAAGACATCCGAAGATTGCATTTCCAAGAAAGTTTTCTGTCCGTAAATAGTCTTTACGAAATATTAAATGGCGCCCGTGGTTGGCTCACCTTGTATAAATATTGCAATCATGCTATGACTTATCGTAATAGTTTTTTGTTAAATTATTTCTTACAACAAGTCTCTATTTAATCAAATCTTTATGTTTCAAATCATTAAAATTGATATTCTTTTCATATTTTTGAAGTTATACTTTTTTTGCGAGGGTGGGAATAAAAATTTTCTTTTTGACAAGAACTGTCAAAGGGATTATCTAACTAGGTGCGCCATCTAGATGCAAAAGTTGGAAACCCCATGGACTAATATGGAATATGAAACAAAGGGTGCGTGATAAGAACATCTGGATGTTTCAATGATTAAGCTGTAAACGCATTTGAAAAAATTTCTAGTGTTCATTACACACTGCGATTTAAGGCAGTGTGTGAATCGGGTTAAATATTTAGCCGAGGCTAAGTTTGTGACACTATTGTGGTTAATAAAAAAAATGCAGCTGTTAAAAAGTTACCCTGCTCTGGGACCCGGTTAAGTTTTTATGTTCAGAGGATAATTTTTTTGCAGAAGGATTTAAGGCTTGGCCACACCGGAGACCGGAGGGTACATGCGGTAGCGGAACGGGTAGGTGTATGAAAAAAATTCCAAACTGACACAATCAACGTTCAGATGTGGAATTTTTCATATAAATACCCGTACCGCTACCGTATGTACCCTCCGGTGTGGCCAAGCCTTTAAGGCTTGGCCACACCGGAGGGTATGCGGTAGCGGTACGGGTAGCGGTAACGATATTTGTATGAACAAAATTCCACATCTGAACGTTGATATGTCAGTTTGGAATTTTTTTCATACAAGTACCGTTACCTCTACCCGTACCGCTACCGCATAACCTCCGGTGTGGCCAAGCCTTTATGTTTTTTTTTTTTTTGATAAAAATAATAATCAAAAACTGAAAATAAAGAAAGAAAATTAGGAAAGTAAATACAACAGTATAGCCTTAACTACATTGGCCACTTTTTGAAAAAGTACAAAAGTAAAAAGATTTTTTTTCTGGGTAGCGTAATTTGTTTGTAAAAAAGAGTATGCAAATTGTTTTTCAGACAAAAAAAAAAGCTTTTTGCATCATTTGTTTTAATTTTCGAGTCGGAAAAACTATACAAATTTGCATTTGTATAGCCAATGTAGTTATAACTTATGAGTGTGTATTAGGGAAACTCAATATTTTTGACTATTTATTGATGATGATGAAAAAAAATTGTTAGTGAATGTAAACATAAAAATATAATTCACACTTGGTGTTGGTGGAAGTTTGTAAATTGTATAAATATTTATAGAATAGGCGCGTCCCACCAAGAAAAAATCTCTGAGGGCTAAATGTCATTTTGAAACAAAATAATTTTGTGAGACAAGTTTCTAGAATGAATCCAATATTTTTCTAATCCAACACTTCAACTCAAACTTCACAAAAATGCAAAGTTTGTTTAAACACTCATTTGTGATAAAAATTATTTCAAAATAAAGTATTTCGTGAATCATGCGCAAAATAATAACATTTTCTTCAATTTTTTCATGTTTTTAACACTTTTATAACTGAAAACTACCTAAAAACAAACGTCAAAACAATAAGGAAACAATTTAAAGAAAGGGAAAGAAAACTGAGAAATGAATCCAAAAAATGTTCGTCTCAGAAATCTCCGAAGAAAAGTGAGAAAAGTGAGTTTTTCAAGATTTATGTATGTGCTTGTGCATTTGTATGTACAAGCCGAGCCAGCCTTCGAAATTCGAGTGCCAATTTCTTTTTTTTGTTTTTATTTGCAACAATTTTGAACACAATTATACCAAAATAGTTTCTTTATTTTTTATTGTATTTGTTGTTGTTTTCTTTCGATTAACTACACTTTTTGAAGACAAAATACACAGGAATATATAATATTCCTACTTTTTGATATATTTCAAACCTGATTTATATATTTGTTGAACTACGTTTAAACTAAGCTCAACTACGTAAAAAAAGTATCGAAAAAGAAAATGCAAAGTGTAATCGCCTCAAGGGCATTGTGTTTGCACCTTGCATTTTGGGATTCAATTCAACCTGTTTCATGTTCCATTCGTTTAAATTCCATCATTCAATCATTCAACCTCCACCAACTTCACTCAAATTTGTCATTCACACATCACACTTCTTTTTTTTTCATTTAGCCTGTACCTGTAGAAGTTTAAATTTTTTGGAAGGGAGAGGGCATTATTTATCGCACAAAATAAAAAAAAAATGTCGGTGGTTTTTCGTTTTGTGGAAAGTTAGTTTTAGATAATAACAATTAAATAATAAAACTAATGATAAGTGTTGTGCTAGTGAAAAATATTATTCAAAGTGTTAAAATGTTTTTTTTGTGTGTGTCAACATTGTAAAATGTTGTTTCCATTGGCTTTTTTATTTTGTTTTTCATTATTTGTTTTCAGAACCATTCAGGCTTGCCATGGGAATCAGTGCTGATTTAATTGTTGTTGTGTGAATATTGAACAAAAAATACAAAGTCTGTCTTGAAATGGAACCTACGAATTTTTAAATTTTACAAATAAAGTATAAAGCCCGAATTTTGTTCAAGATTCACACAAACGCAATTTAATCAGCACTAATTCACATGGCAAGCCTGAATGGTTCTGAAAACAAATAATGAAAAACAACAAAATAGCCAATAAAACACAACATTTAACAATGTTCACACACAAAAAAAAAACATTTTAACACTTTAAATACATAATATTTTTCACTTCAACACTTGTGCCCTTAATTATGAAAGTGGACTAAGTCACTTTCAAAAATGGTCTCAAATCTAGCCTTAAAATAATTATTATTTAAGGGGTAAAGTTTATTTGAAAGCAAAATTGCAGTAAATAAACTTCTTTATTGCTCCTCTAGTGATTTTATAAAAGAAACATAATTAAATCGTTATAAGAAAATTATTATGTAAGTTTTTCTTTAAACAATGCAAAAAGTGACTTAGTCCACTTTCATAATCATGGGCACACTTATCGATCACATTTATTATTCAATTTTTATAATTTAATAATTAATTTTCCACAAAACGAAAAACCACCGACATTTGCTTCTTTAGAAATTATGTAATAAGACATTTTTTTTTACATCATCCTTATTTTATTTCCTACCATTAAGCTAAGGGTGATATAACATTGCCATATTTGATAGTGCAGGGATATGATCTTGTGGATTTTGGCTTTTTGAAGTTATATTTCTTTTACGACGCGTCGCTACCAAACATTTACTTTTTAACAAGAAATATCAAAGTAAATCAGTAAATCAATTATGGTCTTAACCTTAGTGAATTTCTGTGAGACAGAAGTATAACTTCAATCGCGTGTACATGTGTACACACACGCTTTTTTTTTTTATGTTTTAAATCATTAAAATTACTAGTTTTTATGTTGCAAATCATTAAAATTGCTCAAAAGTTTTTAGCTCTTCCATAATTTTAAAAAAATTAAAAAAATTAAAAAAAAAAAAAAAATTTTTAAATTTTAAAAAATATTAAAAATTTAAAATAATTGAAAATTTAAAAATTTAAAAATTAAAAATTTAATATTTAATACTTAAAATTTAAAATTATATACAAATTTATTCCTCATATCTATGTTAATATAAGCTTTTGTCTAATATTTATTTATGTAATTTATTATTTCAAATTTATTGTAAATCTTTTTGATACATCTTCTCTTTATATAATTTTATTTATTTTACTGAAATGTCATTTCCGACAGACGGCAGCATTGTCATGTCCATATTTCCAATAGAAAAAAAAAATTGTAATTTATCTAATGAATAAAGGAAGAATCTAATCTAATCTAGTCCGATTTCGGACATACCTATACTTGCACTGAAACATGTTATTTTAAATTTATATTTCTAAAATGTATTTAAAGCCAAAAAATTATTTTCAAACTCAACTTTTTAAATCGGTTGAAAAAAACCGTTAAAACCACTTGAATCGTTTTAAAATTGACCATGCTTCGCTAGAATTTTTGGAATGGTAAGTTTTCCATATTCCCATCTTCATTTCTATGGAATCACCAACAACTACCAAGTTTGACTAAAACTTTAGTGACAGAAAATGAAAAAGCTATTTCAGCAGTGGATCTATTTTTTCAAAACCGAAAAAAATGTTTTTTATGAATAGTAAAATTTTGTTTTTTTGTGCAACATATTAAAATTTTTTCGAAGTACATATATTGAGCTTACCATAAAAAATACGTAAATTATAAATTTAATAGCAGGGGATAAAAGCAAGATTTATTTTTTTTGCATGCAAATACATTTTTGCAAGTAAGCAATGTTTCAATCGAATTTGCTTTAATTAATGTTAACGAAAATAGTCATCTGACGTGTTAGTTGTGGTAAGTCAAAGAACTTCACCAGGAGAATTCATAACGGAAATGGACGGAAATGTCAAAAATTGGTGATATATTTTATTTCATAAAATATATCTCAGCCTGAAGTATCCTTATTTATGTCGACCCACAAATGCACGTCCACAGATATTTATCATATTTTTTTTGTCCCAGTTTTTGATAAGATGAGGTTAAAAACCTGTCGTTTTTAATGCCACTTTTTATGGACCAACCTATGTATTATAACCTTATATTTATTAAAAGGCTTATCTTTACTTTAAAGCAGAATTATATAATTGACATTTTATGTTTAAAGGGTGTTTTTTTGGAAGTAATATATATTTCTTAATTTAAACAAAAGTCTATGTTGATGATTGTTGACTGCAAATTTCCAATCGACACATTGACGCACTGATAACAGCAGGCCTTTCAGCATGTATTCCCTGTTACAAAATTGTTTCTTATATTAAGTAGGATCAAATGTACACACATACAGGGTGTCCCAAAAGTTAACGTCGAAACGAAAACGGTAGATAAAGTAGGTGGTGACAGTTATCAGAAAAATAATAAAAAAAATCGCAGCCATATATTTTGGGAGTTATGAGCATTTGAAAAAAAGTCGAAAAAATGGTCACCCTGTGACGGTTTTTAATGTGCCGTGACTACAAATCTTAATTTTTCTAATTTGTTTCTTTTGTTACGGAACCTTGAATAACCCTGCTATAAAATGCATTCAAAAATTTTAACTCAGCTGCATCAGTTTTAAAGAAAATATTACTTTTTTACCCAACTTAGTACTAAAAAATTTTACATGACTCTAATTCAATGAGCTGTAGTGTAAAAAAAATGCACTACGATGTTTCGGCAAGTTGCCTTAAAAGTTGGTGTGTTCAATTCTCTTTTCAAAATGGTATAAGATTGTTGGGAATATTTCATAAATAACCGAGATAAAATTTGTTTTCTTAAGAAATCCGACTTTTTTTTTAGGTAATTTTTCCATATTATTTAGGTTTTTGTATTCTGAAAGGTTCTGAAAGGGTACAAATTTGAATAATATGGAAAATTTACCTCATAAAAAAGTCGGATTTCTTAGGAAAAAAAAATTTATCTCGGTTATTTATAAAATATTCCCAACAATGTTATACCATTTTGAAAAGAGAATTGAACACACCAACTTTTAAGGCAACTTGCCGAAACATCGTAGTGCATTTTTTTTTACACTACGGCTCATTGAATTAGAGTCATGTAAAATTTTTTAGTACTAAGTAGGGTAAAAAATTAATATTGTCTTTAAAACTGATGCAGCTGAGTTAAAATTTTTGAATGCATTTGATAGCAGGGTTATTCAAGGTTCCGTAACAAAAGAAAAAAATTAGAAAAATTAAGATTTGTAGTCACGGCACATTAAAAACCATCACCGGGTGACCATTTTTTCGACTTTTTTTCAAATGCCCATAACTCCCAAAATATATGGCTGCGATTTTTTTAAATTATTTTTCTGATAACTGTCACCACCTACCCTATCTACCGTTTTCGTTTCGACGTTAACTTTTGGGACACCCTGTATGTGAATAGGATTAATTCATTCTGGCCCAAGCTGTACATGAGAGATGGTCACCAACCAGTCATGAATCATGTCAATTAAGGTTGGATCATTAAATGATGGTATACATTTACTGAAGACAATATACATACAAATTTGCATAAAAAAGTTTATGTGGGATTTGCTTCTATAAAAAATATCAAGTTAAATAAAAAAAACACCCCCTGAGAATTTCAATAAGAGAAATCCAAATAAAAAAATATCACTCAAAGCATTTGAGGATGTAGGTACCACAAGGAAATTTATTAAATCCAAATTGCTATAAAATAACTTTCCAACCTTGCTGTCAACCCTTACCAAATAATTCTCAAAAGGTTTAGAGAACTGACCATAAAAATATTTAATTATATTTAACCACAATAAGTGGTTAAGAAAGAAGACTTGTCTGCTAAAAATTATGTGTTGTCATGGAATGGTATTTCTATTCGAATAGAAAACATAAATTTTTGGTAGTTTTTGAATTTATTTATAATTTTAAATAAATTGTTAATGCTTAGCATTAAATGGGGGATTAAGAAACAAGATATATGTACTTTTATGTACATAGAAAGGGAAATTTATTTTAAAATAAGCCACTCGTGAAGATAGAAAAATTTCCTTAGTGTTACTAAATTCTAAAAGCAATTTTGTGAAGATATGTATATAGTGTTTTTTTTACATATTCTCAATGTTTTATTGTTGTTAAAAGAAGTCACTAAAGTTTGTTATTCTTTTTGAGGTAAAGATTTTCACCTCTTTCACCTCTCGGTTGGGCCTTGAAAATCAGGGACGAATTACGGCATACGATAACGATCATACGTTAACGTTTTGACTTTTGCTGTCTCTATTTAATCAGAAGAAAATGATGATTCGTTAATGAACGTATGCCGTAATTCGAAACCAGGTCTTGTGGGCATGAGATTTTTTTGAGATAGGTTACAGAAAGTCCATACAAATGTATTAACAAAACTTTTAGCTTTTTAGCATTCATTCTGAGGCTTAGACGTGTTGTGATTTATTTAAAATATTCATCCAGTTGAATAACTGGATAGTGTATAATACAAAAACTAGTTATATTTAAAATATTTAAATGCCAACTTTTACATACATACATAATATATATGGTGCATTGCACAGTAATTGCAGTACTACTAGGGCCCAATCATCATTCAAGGCTCAAAAAGAACATACAAACAATTCCCTGAAGTTCAAATACAAATTGAAAGGAAAGCCTTTTTTTCTTCAGAACAATCGTCTCATTTAGAATAGAAAAGTCGCTTTAAAGAATAATAATTTGGTGCATACATCATTTGCTTCAACCATAAGTCATTCAAGAGAAAAGCAACAACTTTTCACTCAACTTGAACAACTGAAGCGGCGTTTTTTCATTACTTTTTCCTATGCTATGAGCCACTAGAACACAATCCCACGGAAATTGTTTCTCAGCATACACAAGTACGCTCTCACATGTGCACAAAAAAAAAAAAAAAAAAACTTTTCTGAAACTTTTTTGGATTGGAAGTCAGTCATGCAAAATACCATCTGGAGTTCGTATGTGTAAGTTTTCAGTACACCTGGGTATGCCCTTTTGTGCAGGAATCACTTCCGATTTGAACCTTGTTTCATTTTATATCTACCCCATTTCTATATATATGGTAGACTCATTATAATTCATGCCTTGTAACATCGAAAAGAAATACATAGGCATGAGCCAATTCTATTTATATGTGTGTACGGTTTAAACTTAAATTTTTCATAGACATACTTCTCGAACACGTTTAAAAACCACGCGCTAGATACTTTTTATCATTTTTATTCCAAGCACACAAATATTTTTAACACAACAACAAGAAATGGTTTCATCACTCTAAAAAAAAGGTTGCAGATACCCAAAGGTATGAAAATTCACATTGTTCATCAAAGTTTAGCATTTTACCGAAACCGATTTAAAGATTTTTAATATAATGGAGTTAAGTCAGAAGGTATCATAAGATAATAATAGTGTTAGGAAAGGAATTCATTAAAGATTTATGATAGTCTTGGGATTGAGTTTAGCTAATGTACCTATTTGAAATATCTTCCTACACTACACAGGAGGAAAAACGAATAATGAAGTAAATTGTAAAGAATGCTTTGCGATATTTTCCATTGATTTCGAAAACAAATACCTACACCGATAGCACGATGATAAATGAACCAATCATAAATAACTCAAAGGTTTTTTAGTGTACTTAATTAAAAATATAAATTGAATAATTATGGTTTTGTTAAAAATGTATTATTTATTTTCTTGAAATGGAAAATTAATTAACATCACGAAAACAATAAACACGATTTTAACGAAAATAATAATTACTTTTTTTATTCTTCATAGCTTTTAAAAAAATTCTTCCACATATTTGGCAACCATTGTTCAGCATGTTTTTGTTTCAAATCAAATAAAAACATCGTAAATTTTCCATTAGAACATTTTCTTGATTAATGAATAAAATCTCCCTTTAATTTTGTTCTTTAATACTACCTCAGTGTTGCAGACTACAAAAATATTTTTTTTAACTTGTAAATAGGTTGAAAGTAGGTATGTATTTCTGGCGCAGGCAGGATCAAAAGTACATAAGTACAGTTTTATACCATTTTTTTTTGCGTAATGGTAAATCCAATAATAAATTAGCAAGTAAGTTAAAAACATGCATACATAAAACTATAATTACATACTTGAACTTATTTACTTTTTAAACGGATATATATATGTAGTTCTTTGTATAATCATTTTTTGGAATTGATATACAATGAGTTAATTAGAACAGGAGGCATAATGTACCTACGCATTAAATTAAACTATTACGCCTTAAAACCAAACTATGTATTAAATTTTTTTTACCATTGTCACAAAATTCTCAAAATCTTTCTTCGCAATTTTTTGAATAAAAAAGAAAGTTAGTTAACATTTTTAATACTTTGATTCATAAGCACGGGCGTACGCGTATATGCCATTGGAATAGGCAAGGCAGTGAAGTCAAATGAAGAAACATTATACATATACTTTACATTACATTAAATATATGTAACTCAGACCTAAAAGAAACTTTTGGGTTTCACTTATGGATAAAGCTTAAAGAGACCTTTTTTTTTGATGAATTTGGAAGAAATTTTTTAAAATGTATTTTGTTTTTGGATTTTATTGCAAATTTTAAATTATAGTTTTAAAACACTTGCTACTGTATTTAAAATTGAAATGGCTGCGATAGAAGTTTTCTCTATTTGGTTTTAGAACAGTCATAAGTGTAGGTTATGAATCGCAACCAGTTTAGAAAATACTACCTTTTTTTCGTTCAGTGAATTTTAAATTTCATCATCTTACGTTTTCGTTCACCACAACAACGTATGAATGAATTTTATAAATTTATTTGTTTTTTATAATTTTCTAGAATAATAGAGTTATTACATAAGAAGTTGAAAGTTTTCATAACTGTTGCACTTTTTCTTTTAAAAAACTTTGAAATTTGTTTTTCTATGCAAAATGCAAAAAAAAAATATTTTATGAAAATTTTTAAACAACTGTGGTAGGTGGCGTCTAAAGAAAATTTCAGAATGATTTTAATTTTTAACTGTATCTAGAGTTATAAGAATGTTTGTTATTGGTACTAAAATGCAAAAAATCTTATTAATTTAATAAATTAATTTTACTGTATTTTTTTCACATTGCAGCCACAAATTAAAGCATTCCATATGTTTTTCTCTAAAGTCATATTTTACAATAATTCTTTTAATACATAACCATTAAAAAATGGTTTAACAATTGAATAGTAGCTTTAAAAAAATAATTTAATTTTTTTTTTTAATGCAAAGTATGTATGTAATTTCAATTTTTTTTATTTAAAAAAAATAGTAAGTGTAAAAGGTGATTATAAATGTTTATTATTACAAAGCATTACGGGAACCCACTTGTTCCACATTCTCTATCATATAGTACTGTTATATTAATGATTGTTATTTCCATTCTCCTGATCGATTTTTTTCAGGAAAAAACTAGGTTGAGTTGAGATAATTCAAGTTACAAAGCAAGTTCTTCTGTAACATCTCACATATGAATAAAAAAAATATTACCTGGATAATTAGTTGATTCAATTTTCTATATAAAAAAATTTGGCATTCAATGGTAAATCCTTAATTTATTTTAAATAAACAAAAGAGTTGATTTAAATTGCAATTTCATTGCACTATCAGGACTAAATGGCAAAGAATCAAATTGAGTTTATGCCTTGGTGTAATGTTTTACAACATAAATAGAAGGGATGAAAGTTGTCCCCTCTTGCAGAAATAAATATTTAATTTAAATTCCGCCTTTGTTCTGCATAAATACATTTTTGAAAGACACAACTGGGTATAGAAAATTATCAGAGTAGGTATTAATAATTCAGAATATTTATTTAATTAAATGAACATCTTAACCATTGGCAGTTTTCGGTGTTGATGGTTGGAATGGCTTGCCTTCAATATTGTTTGTTGATAGGCAAAATACTTAGTAAATATAAATATTTGATGTTGAGTACCTTAAATATCCTGATAGAAAAATGCTTTCATACAAAGACATACCAATTGGATGCCAAGAATATATCAATAATATGTCTTTAAAGAAGGGTTAAGACAATTCCAAAGAAATAAAACTTTACACAAACATATAAATGGGGAATCGTCAGTTTTGATTTTCGAAATTGAAATAGAGAAATAATATTGCACCATTGAAAGGAGTAGGTATTAAACAAGAAATAAAAGGCAACTTTTGTATCGCACTCTCACTTCTTGTCAATACTTGGACTTTTTTTAAAGAAATATTTGGACAGCACGAACATTTTTTTTTATTATTTTAACTGTCCTTTGTAAAAATGACTGAAATCTGGATAAAAAACATAAAAAAAGAAAATTTTTACATAAAAAGTCCGAAATCGACTTTATTTCAACTAATATTTGAAAACATTTTGTATGGATTGTCTATGTTCCTATCTCAAAAATGATGAAATTGAAACAAAATAAAATGCACCAACATTTATGCTACCTGTATACATATAATATGTATGTATATAATTTTTCGATTATATATGTACCACTAGGTTGTGTGAAAATTCATTGTCAATGTAATTAAGAAAATACCAATCCTTGTATTTTTTGTTTTCAATAGTTTTTCAATAACAGCGTATCCAGAACAGATTCAGGAAATAAGCCGTTAATCCGATTAAAGGACTAACGCAAAAACAATCTGTGACAATTGCAACATGATCCAGAACTGAAACTCGATTGGTTTCATTAGTCGTGTACAAATATTGAATCCTTCTTGGACAATATGTTTCCAATGTAGATATCCAACAGATGATTTGAAATAATAAAAATTCCAATAGGAATTGCTGTTAGACTAGCTTCGAATATCCTGCTGCCTTCTAAGCTTTATAGTTGGCTTAGGATATTGTTTTCCATCTATTCTTTTTCCGTTTATTTTTTTTTCTTCCTGCCTTTACAAATTGAATGTTCTTTATTGGACACCTAATCTTGTCCATAGTCAAAGCTTTCGGAATAATCTGCTTACTATTCCACATGGTGATGGAGATTTTATTGTTTGCAAACGAAACATAGATTATAGTCAGCTGAATGGGCAATTGTTTGCCACACATCGCCCGGAAAAATCCTTGCAAACGTAATAAGCTCGTCACATATTATGTATTAAACTCAAATGAATTTCATTTCCCGACCTTTGTGCTGCTTGGTTCATAAAAAGAATTTGATCTTTGATTTTCAATATCCTTTTGATGGGTTACTTCGAACATTTGTTTTTATTGTTACGAGTTTTATTTTATACTCTGACCCTTTTACTTGACAAATAAAATATTACTTTGAAAATTATTTGTTTTCAATAAAAAAATGGCACTCACTGAAATATGTAGCTTCCTTATTCAAATACTTCAAAAAGTACTCAATTTGAATTTGATTTATATGATGGATGATGACTCTTGAATACATTCCCAGAGAATGTTGGAGAAATCCTTGGGAATTTGTAAGACCTGAACTGCTTTGTAATTAACCTGAACCTGACTTGTTATCTTCAATTTAATACCAATTTAACACCATCCTTTAATAAATATATGTACGCTCGATTAGGTGTATGACTGGACGATTTACATAAATGGTTCAAATGAATTTTTGTATGTTATAACACGTACCTACATTTATTTAGAGTAAAACTACATTTTATCTTGAATGAAAATTTTTGTAGCTAAATGTAAATTATTATTTTACTTTGCAAACTTTAAATTTGGGTTGGGTTCGATATCCCGCTTTTTATATTCCCATTTTTTTAAATCCCGCTTTTAAAATTCCGTTTTTCATAATCCGGATTTTTAAAATCCAGGTTTTTGTAATCCCGTTGCTTATAATCCCGATTTTTATGATCCCGTTTTTTATTATCGCGCGATTTTTTAAAATAAAACAACTAGTTTTGATTACAAAATCGGGATAATGAGAAAATAAAACCAATTACAAAATGAGATTTTTCTAAACGCATTTCATTAAAAACTTTAACAAAAAATATAATATACATATGTACATATAAAAAAAAATATGAAAATTGTAAGGGATTAATATTAAAAAGAAATCTTTTGTTGAAAGAATTTGATTTAAAAGAAATTCGACAATATTTTGAAAATAATTTCAATCAATATAAGTGGCGCATAATTTAAAACTCTTCAGTTTTCTTGAAAATATCAAGTTTTAAGTTATAAAAACCCATTTTACCAAAGTATGCAACAGAACAGAAAAAACAATTCTTTTCTTATAGACACCGTTTCAAACAATGTTGATATAAATATTAAACCATATCCTCAAGAACAGTCAAAATAAGTTTTTTTTTGCATTTTATATTTCAAAAACGGAAGCTGGTAGAATATTTCTGACTTTGGATTCCAATTAACCCTTTGTAACCCAAGACGTAAATTTTAAAACTAATAATGTCAATCAATCAATCAATACTATAATGCACGTATTTTTTTTTAAATTCAATATCTTCATTATTTACTTAGTTATTTCGAAATTTACGGAGTAAAAAAAATGTTTAAATAATTTATTTTTTATATAAATGCAAAAATTATAACAAAAACTATGTATTTTTAGACACGTTCCTAAAATCCAAAAATAAAACCCCGTTAGTTTATGTAGGGAAAATAGTTTTTCTGAATATCGTATTAAGAGCCCCCGCACACTACAGACTTTCTATCGGCCGATAGTTTAGTCGGGTTGGGCTCCTAGTGTGCGCACAGGCAGCCGACTAAACAGTCGGGTCGCTAGGAAACATTTTAGTTTGAAGGCAATTGTGTAGCAAAACAAACTTTTTTTTCGATCAAACAAACTTTTTGATCGGCCGATACTTAATCGTTGTAGTGTGCGCACTCTCATATATTTTTATTCTGATTAAGAGACCGACTAAACTGTCGGCCGATAGAAAGTTTGTAGTGTGCGGGGGCTCTAACTATTTCAATAAAGCAAATTTTAAAAAGTATGTTATGAGCTTCAATTAAAAAGTCACAACACATATCTTGAAATTCTTTTTGCAGTGAAGTCGTTCATGTGAATTTTTTTTAAATTATAGGTATGATTTTTTTTTAGCTTTGTGTAATCAGCATTTTTTGATTGTTTTTAAATTTTATAAACAAATAAAAAATAAAAACAGTTAATTATATTAAATGAATTTTTAAATCTGATTCAAACCACTGCAGCGTTTTTTTTTATTTAATCACTGAAAAACAATCTGTAAAAAAGAAACTTAGTGAGTACACCCTTTTGAACTATACATTTGTTACTTATGAATTTCTTTAAGTGATTAAGAACAAACTTCACTGATGATTTAACTATTTAAATTACCAATTCACAAGTAGAATGTATCTATAAAATTAAATATCAATAAAATGTTCCCACAAAAATCTTTAATATTTGCGGCAACTTTAAGTAAGGAGTAAATACGCACGACCCAGTCGAGCATTTTATTTAAATTGGCACTGAACTACAAAATTCCATTAAGGTACGTACGATTTAGAAAATAAAAAGAATTTATTTGGTTTGTGGGACCAGGTCGTCATAGTGCATTTTATGTAGATCTCTTTTGTTCATAGAAAGTATTTCCAGAGAACATTAAGTTGTGTATCGGAAAAAGTTATAGATGAAGTAAGATTAAAAGAGGAATGAGAAAATTTTAATCCGTATAGAGCTTTACTTATTGTTGAACCCACCCAATGTTTTTTTTATATTATGTCATATGTAATGTATTTTTCTTTACAAATGGAATTTTCTTTCCGGGCATTCTATTGTATCAAAACAGAATGAAAGTACAGCTACACTTTTCGAGTAGGTTACTTAATATTTTACAGTAAGATTACATTTTCGTTAAGGACTTTGCAATTTTACTGATTGAAATTGACATATAGATTAAAAAAAACAACGATTTTTTATAGAGTATTACTCAGCGGTCAAAGTTAATGCTGGCATTAAATCACCCTTTTCACCTTTAAATGAGAGTTTTGTTATTAAAATATAGTCTCTAATAGAACAAAATTTGAGTAACGTTCCTTAAATATTAATAAATAGAAGTTATAAAGTACGTAAGAAAGACTGACCCAACTTTAGTTAGTGCGATTATGGACTATGACACCAGAGGTAGGATAATATATTTAATATGCCCAACAAAACGTATAACGTCACGAGAAAAATATTTTTTAATTTTGTTTATCCGTAGACAGTGCATTGAAATGTAAGAATATGTAATTTTGCAAAAAAACAACACAGAAGCCAAAATACTAATAAAAAATTTGAGAAATTATTTCAAATACTTTGCATGCTGATTTTTGGTTAATTATTTCTCAAACATAAAATTTCACGGTTTTAAGACTTTCAAACGTCTATATTTCGAGTTGCAGACTTTTTACATTTTTTCGTTTGTATGTGTGACTTTCATATATTTACAAAATCTATCGATTCTAATACCAATTATGTTATATACTTTTTTTTTGGACAGTATTTCTAAAAACTCAAGAAATTAACTTTAAAGCGTGGCAACCCTATGTCTGAAAACTGCAAACTGTTTCTTTAGCATAATTTTTACGAAAATATAACTCTTAACTGGTATAACGATGAGGGTAGGTCGTCGTATGGCAGGATTTTCTACTATGTATTTAAACTAAGATTTCTCTCCTATTTCTATTAGACCTTGTTTCACCTTAAAATTAAAACTTATTGGGTACATAGACTTTTTATAAAAGATACAAATACATTCCCCACTGATTAATCAAAGTTATGTAAATGTCACTAAGCCTTCATCTTCATACCACTTTATATATTTCATTAAGCTCGGTTGTATTTTCATAATAAGAAGATTCAAACATACACTTGTGAGATGGAGGAAAAAATGTGGTTGATTTTTGAAAACTCTGATGTAAAGATAGTTATTGTAAAGATAAATTCATAACATGTATGTTGAATGTATGTGTATTTTTTTTGCTATACATACTTAAATTAAATTTGTTTGCTTAAATTAATAACTTAAATTATTTCTTTGTGCATATATAAAAGCTTTTAGCAAATAAAACTTTTCATTCTGTCTCAGATAATTTAACAAAATCTTATTGAACAGAAATTACTTTTCCTTCATCTGAGTTTCTTATACTGTACAGCACAATATAATATATTTTATGTAAATAATTTTCAGATGAAAACTTTTGCTTTGCATACATTCTTTTTTTCATTCAAAATACCAAACTTTTCAATTATATTTTTTTCACCCAAAATACTCAAAATAAGAAATAGCATTGTTGCGCATAACTTTAGGACAGCTTCACAAATTGAATGAACTGTTTTGTCGCTATGGGTATTTATCAACGAAGATTGATGTTCGTTATACCTACTGAAGTTTAAAAATAATGAACATAATTAATTTGTTTTTCTTATATTAAAAATAAAGAAAAAGGCAACTTAAAACTTCCATTAGCGGTTGTCATTGCAGCCTGTGGCAAAGGCGAGTTCTCTGAATCTGATTGAAATCTTTTCCTGTAAATTTTAGTTAAACACAAACACATAAAAGTATACACAGGGTGGTGATTTCAACAACAAGTTATGTATGCACAGGGGTTGATTACAATAATATTAATATTACAATAATAATTCGGGTAAAAGTCAGTCGGCTTTGATGATATGGTTTAAGGAATGTAGTGCCGAACTGTGTCACACATTAAATCACTTAAGGCATTCAGGAAACCCTTCACTTCTTGCAAGTCGATAATATATCTACCGACAGAGTAAGAATATATTATTTTGCTAAGAATTCTTTCAAATTCGAATGATTACTTTACCAAACAAGGCAATTACAACCCCACAGGTTATCTACGTTAATAGCTATAAAAATTAATAGATAAATATATTTTTCTTTTCGAATAAAAATCCCCATTTGATTTCTCTTTTATAACGAGGTAAAGATGTTGTTTAAGCAATTTTTAAAAATATTTTTACAAAAAAAAACTCTTTTAGAAATACCATTTACTAACAACTAACCAATTAAGGTAAGCCTATGAACGATATCATTTTAGATATTTAACGTTTAAGGCAAATCCAAAAGGGAAGTTTTTTCAGCATCAAAACTAACGGTCGGTGTAACTTAAAAAAAAACTTTAATCGAAACACAGAGCTTGAAATTTTAAGTACCCGCCAAAAATTATTACCGATGTTAATATAAGGGACCTAAAACCCTTTTTAACTTTTAATAAGTGGCTTGGAATTCCACCCTTCAACATACTTAATACCTGAATAATTTTTACTTTTTCCATGCTGTTATAGAAAAGATATACAGTTTTTTAAAGGGATAAAGAAAGACAGAAATACTCACATATTGAGAATTTAAAAAAAAAAATGGATAGAGCTACATATACATATGTAGACATAAATTGTGGTTTCATCATTTTGGGCTCTATGGTCGTACTATCAAATTTAATTCTTATGTCCAATTTTAATGAATATAATACTAACTTTGAAATCGAAAAGAAAATCATATAAAAGGTCTTTTGACAGAACATGTCTAACATATTAAGTACATACTGAGCATTTGATCAACCATATACAAAATTCAACATCCTGAATATTTAAATCATTTTAAATTCATTGATTTCATATCATTGGATTTAAGGATATTACTGATTTGAACTGAATGTGAATGATTATTAAATGTACAACTGAGGTTCAAATGTTCGAAGTCGTTATACAAATTTTAACGGGAAATCCACATGCGGTGAATACACAGCAATATACGCCTCTGATATTTTAAAAATCATTTATTATCATTTATAATGTAGGTTGTCTACCTTTTGCAGAAGACTTTTTCCCCTTTTAGGAAGTATGCCTGCCACACAATATTTTTCTCTTCAAAATTGAATTTTGGGGTTGACAAATAATGTTAATATAGAATATCCCAAACAAATAAAAGAAATAAAACAGAAAGAGTTGGAAACATTTTTGCGACGGAAGATGATATTGAAAAGTGACCGAGTGTTAAATGAAATTTGTTGGTCAACCAAATGATATTTTCTAAAGTATTTATTCAAGTGTACTTGAGCTTTAAAAAATAAATGAGGTTTTTTATGTCATAACTTATAACTTTGGTAGGGATGGAAAAATATCTATAACAGAAATAAAGATATTAAATTAATAGTTTTAAGAACAGGTAATAATTTTTAAGATGCTTTCTATGTGTTGATTTCGTTGCCTGTCTTATGTACCTATACTATCAGACTTCAAGATTACTTTAATTTTGATAACAGAAAGTTACTGACGCGACGGTATGTTAAAAAAACAAATGTTGGCCACTGGGGTGTATACGTAACTTTTTCGGTTGGATATTTATTTATTGCACAATTTCCATCGCTGAATAATCAAACGAACTAATTCATTTTGTGATCAATTTCTAATCGTTTAAATGTTGGTTATAACATTATTTGCATTGAAAAATGTTATTGATACGCAATAGTAACACATCTATTTAGGCTAATTTGCATAAGATGCGACAAAAACCTTAGTTGTGTAGTTTCAGTCGACTGCAAGTTGTGAAGCAAGATTGCCTTTTTCTCTCTGTTAAGATGGAAGTTATTAAAAACTGAGTACAAAAGCTTTCGTTGTTTTGAATTGAAAATAAATTTAAAAATTTATATATAAATTAATAAAAAACATTTTTGATTGGAAAACTAGTCAAACAAAATTTTGTGTCAGTTTTTTTTCTGAAAATTAACATATTTTATAGTTAATCTCGTATACTTTGTCTGAACCAATTTTTTCATAATGTACAGACAGAAATTTTATTATGATTCAAATTTTCAAAAAAAAAAATTATAAAAACTATGTACATATACCCTATGTATGCCTTGCCAATACAAAACTCGGTTAAATTTTAAAGTTGATTATCCCAACTATAAAATTTAACGGGAGCGTATCGGAATCCCGCTTTTCAAAATCCCGTTTTTCGAAAATCAAGAAAAAAAAGTTTCAAAATCCCGTCTTCTAAAATACCGATTTTTTAAATCCCGTCTTCTGAAATCCCGCTTATTTAAAATCCCGATCAATTATAATCCCGCACTTTAAAATCCCGTCAAATACCGTTTTTTTTTTTTTTACAAAGTACATGCTTAATTCATAAATAAAAAAAAAAACAAACATGAGAAATAAAATGTTCCTTCAACACATTATGAAAACGGTATTTCTTTTATAAAAACATAAAATGATTAAAACCTTAAATTGAGTTCACAAGTAGTAAAAGAAATTTAATTTATTTAAATATAAAAATTGTTGAAATACATCCAAATATAAGTTGAAATATTTTTAAACGAAATTTCTTTTGATTGTGTAGTGTGTACTTATGTTAAGGTGTTGCGATCATTTTATGTTATTTTAAATCTATGGAATTATCACGATTTGATTTTTCTTCTGAAACTTTAAAGTAAATATTAGTTTCGATTTCTTTTTAATATTAATTCCTTACGTTTTTCATATTTTTTTTTATATATTATGTTTTTTGTTAAAGTTTTTAATTAAATGCGTTTAGAAAAATCTCTCATTTTTTAATTTGTTTTATTTTTTTAGTATCCCGATTTTGCAATCAAAATCGCGCGATTTTTGAAAATAAAACAACTAGTTTTGATTGAAAAATCGGGATAATAAAAAACGGGATTATAAAAATCGGGATTATAAGAAACGGGATTACAAAAACCTGGATTTTAAAAAGCGGCATTATGAAAAACGGGATTTTAAAAGCAGGAATATAAAAAGCGGGATATCGAGCCCAACCAAATCTAACCGAGTGTTAGAGTTTAGCCTGAATATTAGATTGGTTATTAGTATGGTGAAATATGACGAGTTCAGTGAAATATTTAAGCCAGTTTTAAATTTGATAATAATGTATAATTTTTTTAACCAACGATTTCTATTTGTCCTGATAATTTAACCAACAACTTTTTTGTTCCTTCTTGTTTTTATCATTTTTGATACTTAATTTATGAGCGTATTGAATACTTAAAACAAAAATATGAAGTACTAAATAACAATCTATGCGAAAAAAATTTACCATAAATTGTTTGTATCAAAATAAATAGAAAAAAAAAGGTTAAGACCGATATTTTCCTCGTGCTTTTGCACCTCCTATACCATTTTATGCTTTTTTAACTAAATCCATAAGCTAGTTTGGGCGTACCTTTTATAAATACCCAAAAAAAAGCGGGGTCACGGGGGTGTATGCGTAATTTTTTTTCTTGGAAAATTAAATATAATTATAAAAAAATAAATGCCTAAACAATTTTGAAAAACTAAAAAGTAAGCGTGTTGGATGTGACTCACTATAAATTGAATTAATTTAATTTATTAATCTACAAATACTATTTTTTTAAGCTTACGATAATTTTAAATATTTTATAAGTTTTTCAAAAATCTAATGAAAAATATCAGTATAGTTTTCAGTTTTCGAAATAATTTTTGTTTTGTGCAATACCTATAGGTACTAGACTAAACTGAATTAAAATCTAGGGAATAAGTTAAGTTACATTATAATTCATTTTACTAAAAAGGTCACGTAAGAAGGAATATTTAATTGTTTTGCTATCTATTGTGCAGTTTATTTAATATCGAATAAAGTGAAATACTGTATTTAGCTATTTAATAAGACTGTAATTTAATCTCTATTAGGCTATGACATGACTCTCATCAAGACTTTTTCAGTTTTAAAAGTCAATTTGTATTACACCGATAGGACTTAAAGTGAAAATTGTTTGCATCATTGAACTGTGTGTTATTTTGCAAAGACAATCGCCGTATTTACTTCGTAGTAGTTTTTTTTTAACAATTGCTTTAGTTTTTGTTCCTCTGGTTTTATTTACATTTTTAACTTACTTAGCTACACAATTATTTTCTATGCAAAACTTATTTATAGCCTCAAGTAATAAAAGCAAATACGCTTGACTCATTTGTGCAGTAAATGTACCCCCTTCAACAAAAATACATATATGTAGGTATGTTCATTTTTCTGTTAGAAAAGAACAGCTCCGTAAATTATTTCTGAAATTCTTCAAGGAGTTATGTTACCCATTTGTTTCGTGTTTCTAGGTCTGCAATTTTTTTTTGGATTTTTTACATTAAATTACATCAGTATGAATTCATAAAGATTTATAAGTATGTATGTACTTCAAAGCTCTAGGGCATCATTTCCGTTACTCAGATATACATTATAGAAAATGGTCGTCTACAACATTATACCCAATTCCTGGCCAGCATAGAAAGACACACATCTCTGGAGCAGCATGTTTATAAGCCTTCACATTCTTGTGCTCAAATCAGTATTTTGAATGCCAAAAGGTATTTTCTATTTGCATTTAATTCAGCAGTAAAATGTTTCCAAGAATTGAGGTGATTTACCTTTCTGTGGTGGAATTTATGTCTGCTGGAATTCTTTTGCAATCAACGAGAAACCGACAATTTGAGATCGCTTACGATTATTTTTTAGAAATTAAATGTAATTAGCTGAGGGTAGTTTGTAGCAAATACGAGGTACCTTTTTAATTTTTCTTTAAATTACCACCTAAATGTTTGACATGTGAAATGCTTGTGGCAGGTTAAAGGATTTTTTTTTAAGAATAAAGGAATTCGTATGTATTTTTCAACCATAATGCTAAAGGAAAAAAGTATATTGATTAAATAAAATAAATAATTGTATGTAAAATATTAAATTTGAAATAAAAATAAAAATTATTTGGAATGATTTTTCATTCAATTATATAAATTATAACTAATTGGCATTTTTGTCCAGAATTCTGAATACCTATAATAAGACTCTTTTTGCATTGTGTATCTATTTTATTATATTATTTTTGCCGAATTAAACCAATCGGCTGCTGGTTGACACTTCTAACTCATTGGCTCTACCTAAAAAGTTGGAGCAGAAAAATTTGAACTACTGTGTGCTGGACAAATTAATGGATCACAAAATGGCAGATTTTTTAACAGCATTTTTTGGACATTTTCTGTTCCTTTATGGGCGAAACAGATTTACTAAACTCACATAAGCTTCTATTCTTTACTTATTGAAAATCGTTTTTGTAATTACAAATACATATAAATTTCTATTGAAATTGAATAAGCAGTTTCAAAAAACTAAATAGACCATCGAAATTAAAAAATTTTTTTATGAATTCAAAAAATTATACATTAAAATTAAACTAGCCTTCATGTTTTTTTTTTTTATTTTTATGTTCTTGAATCAGATACTCATACCAATTATAACCGTACTTACCGTTATTTAGAGAGAGTTTTGCAAACCATAACACTGAAAAAAGTAACTATTCGATTCTGGTATTCAGGGAAATAAATGGCAGTGAAAAACATTAATCAATGCTTACTTAAAAGTGTAAACCAACACGATAATATATTTCAAAGCGTTTCCCAAGTAACAATTGGACTTGCATAAGGTTTAGTTTAAGGCTTAATTACGCAAGTCAACCATTTTGGAAAGAAAGGAGGTCTCCTTAAGACTTAAGTGTTTATAGGAAGCCTTGTAAGTTTTAGTAAAAGAAGGCCTTTTAAGCCCTTTTTGAAATGTTCTAAGGAAGCCTCTTATTTTCAAGTGACAGAAGGCCTCTATAAGACCTGCTCCAACAGGTTCTTTTTAGTATGCAATGTTATTATCTTTAAAGTATGCAATGTTTTTCACGTATAAGTATGCAAAGGTTTTATCTTGCAGATATGCAACGCATTACAAAAAAATATTGCATTCAATGTGAGGTTTCAATTAGCTCCCTATTTTCCACTCATCTTTAATGTTCGAGCATGGTCTAATGGTAAGGTGCTGGTTTGGTATACAAAGGTACGTGGGATCGATTACTGGCCGGGCCATTCCAAAATAAAATGTGTTCTTTTTCAATTAAAATAATATTCTTTACATTTCAGAAAAACAGAAAGAGCAGAATTTCCAAAAAAGGAAAAAAAAAAAAAAAACAAAATGGAAGAAATGAAAAAATAAAATAAATTGAAATAAAATAAAAAGTAGAAAATACAAAATAGAAAAAATAAAAAAAAAAAAATAATGAAATACATTTTTTTATGCCTTTTTATAACATAATACGAGAGTAATCCGGTTTGCAGTTATTTTGTTTATTTTCATTGAATTCATTCATAATTGAATTTCAAGAATACAATGATTTGTGACACTGTTGGTTTTATAAAACTATAAAAGTTATTAAAAATGTTTTAATAACATTTGTATCTTTTTTATTACTTGACATTCTGAATTTTTTATTTAAAGGCTAATATATTTGAATATCATTAGTCAGTTCACATTTTTGCATGTAGAAAAACTGGATTCGATATCTTCTCGTATTTGATAAAGTAAAAAAAATCGAAAGTCACTGTGGCGTATGCGTACTATTTTTCAATTGAAATAATTAAAATTTATAGCGAATACAAAAGTTTCCGTAGCTAATTTATGAATGGAACCAATTGAATTTTGCCAAAAAAAAATAGTTGTCAAGATAGGAAACAACGTTACAAATAATAACAAAATATTATGAAATTATGTGCCATCTAACCTGCTAAATAATTCTGTTAACTACTTACTTTAAAACTTAATTCTCTTGCTGAAAATTAAAAGATAACTGGTTTGCATAGTTTAGTACTAACATTCACGTCCATAATTTTTTGTCAGCAAAGTGTCTGTATTCCATGAGGAATGTGAAAATGTAATTTATTTATTATTCATATAAAATTTTCCAGTTTCATAGTTACATGCTTACATAGATACGTATATTATTTGTTTTTTTATTGGAAACCAAAGTCTAGCAAATAAAACAGCCTTTATTAATAACAGCACGTTCGGTAAATTTAAATTTGCCACAGTATAAAGAATAAAGTCAAAATTATAACACAACAGGCGACACAGGATGACTTCATTAACTCACACAATGTGCAGGTGATTTTTAATTTATCATCAATTAAATTGTAATCAAGGCAAGTGTTTTTACATAGCCTTTTTATTTTACTAACACCCTCTTATAAAAGATTCCTGTGTTTTTCAAAGGTTAAACGATGAGAGAGGGTTGAATTGAAAAGCAAAAAAGCGATAAAATTTAAAAACGAATTTTCTTTGCCTTGCCATGCAAATTTAAAAAGAAGAAGCACGTACTTTCGTATGTTCCTTTGGTAAAGATAAATATTGTGAAACGTGCTCTTAACATTCTAACTTTTCTACATGATTATATTGCGCTCAACTACCGTTTCATGACATTAAAAATCATTTAGGCCAACCTTTGAACCTATACAATAAAGGAAGGAAAGATTTTAATTTGAAAACCTCATTAAATAACATGACAAAAAACGTTTGTTGTTGGCATTTGAAGTCAAAGTCATACCATTTAGTTCAATTTGTAGAGAGTTTATATATTAAAATATCAACAAGGGCTTAAGGTAATTGAAAGATGTGAGAGATTGTACATATTGTGTTTTGTATAGGGTGGTAAAAGGCTGTGACAATATTGTTAGTATGTTTTTCAATAAGGCTACCACATTATTTATTAGGTTCATTTTCATTATTTTCAAATTTTGGGGAGAAAAAAGGATGTAAAAAAGTTTTGAATTTGCCTAGCAGAATAAAATTGGTAATGAGTTGTTATTGACAATGTAAAGTACCAAGGAGTAAAAGGATTAGAGAATGCTTAAAAGTTTGAAGGAGATCTCGCAAAATAAAACTGAAATCTAAAGTCTATGACAAAAACTTCAAGGCTTCGCCAAGAAATATAAAAAAACTCAATTTACTTGTTATTAACTATTAACTTGTTACTAATTGTACAGCAAATGTTAACTTCTAATAATAAGGGGTTGTATTGCTGTCGTAATAATTTTCATCTACGATTTATGCATGAATTGAAAATGAATAAGAATATTTATTGGAATTTTTTGCTTAAGACAAATTAGGATCAAATTGTGAATATTTCCAAAGTAAAAAATCTCAAAAGCAAAAACTGCCAACACAAACAAATCTAGATGATACAGAATTGTCGAAAATTATAAACATGAAAAAAAAAAACATTTCACAACTGTTCTTTGATACAAATTAAACTGAAATGAATGAATGATTATGACTTATGAGATACTTTTGGTATTGACTTTTTTTCGAAACTTTTGCATTTAATAGGCTAGTTTGAAAGATGATTTTTCCTGAATTTCGAAGTTAATGAAATTAATAAAAAATACATCCAATTTATACAAACACTTTTCTCGAAAATTAAATATTTAGTCTTAAAGGATATTTTTGCTTTACTGATAATTTAACCTAAGGGACTTCTTTTGTTTATAAAATCAATTGCACATAAACATTCTTATTATGAATCTATACCTAAATGTACATATAAGCAAGCGGGTTGGTGTCGAAATTCTGTATGGTTCAAAATTCGGATTCCAAAATTCTGTATTCCAAAATTCTGTATTTTAAAATTCTGTAAATTCAAAATTCTGTATTTTAAAATTCTGTAAATTCAAAATTCTGTATTCTAAAATTCTGTAAACACAAAATTCTGGATTTCAAAATTCTGTATTCCAAAATTCTGTACTCCAAAATTCTGTAAATGATAAAAGAAAAATTGTTTTGATAATGAAAAAAGTGCGCACTTTTTTCATTATCAAAACAATTTTTCTTTTATCATTTACAGAAATTGGAGTACAGATTTTTGATATTTTCTATGCAGAACCTTGAAGCAGTTTGCGTTCGACAGTTTAAGTTAAGTGTTTTGAGTTAATCGTGATATAAAATGAATTCAGAAAAATGGAAAATATTAAATTATTAAAACCTAATAAAGGAAAGGATAAATTGTGTGTCGATGGTTTAATGTTTAATAACGAAGAAAGAACAACTTACAAAAAAAAAACATGGAAAATGAAATATTTGTTTAATCAAAAATCTCGGAAAATTTTTCGGAAAATAGGGTACTTAACTCAAATTAGTCAAGTACTTAATAACTCCATTCGAATTTTGTCGAAAAAAATTGAATTTTTTGAGAAAAATGAAATTCAAGCCAGCAGAACATGAAAATCTCGGAAAACTTATCGGAAAATGGAGCGCTTAATTCAAATTATTCGAACATTCAATTATTTATGTCCAATTTTTTCAAAAAAGTGGAATTTTTTGAAAAAAAAAAAACAAATTCAAGTTAGTAGAACATGAATTTGTATGGAAAATGAAAATATTTTTTTTTTTTAATGGAAAATCTCGGAAATTTTTTTCGAAAATTAAGTATTAAACTTAAAGCACTTAATTATTCAAGATAATTAAAAAAAAAATTTTTTTAGAAGATCACAGAAAAAAAATTATACTAAATTTTTTTTTTGAATTTTTGTTTGGTACCTAAATATTAATCCAAACCCGAATTTCTTACTAACAGTTTAAGGCATTTTCTGGTAATTGCTCTGCTAACTTTAATCGAGTTAGCAGAACATTAAGTTTTTCCAAAAGTAGGGGAGCACTTGATATAATATTGGGGTACTTGCTCTGCTTACTTGAGGGACATGTTTTAATGTAGAGATTTAGAATTACAGAATTTTTAAAAGCAGAATAATGGATTTGCAGAATTTTGAAAAACAGAATTTTGGATTTACAGAATTTTGAAATACAGAATAATAGAAAAGCAGAATAATGGAATACAGAATTATGTTCATACAGAATTTTTTCTTCAGATACAGAATTTTGGAATACAGAATAACGACCCGTTCCCTAAGCAAGCTTTAGTAATAAATAATATTCTTATAAATAACTATAATGAAACATTCTACGTTATGGATTATTTGATGATTTGACGAGATAAACTATAGTAAAAAAAGAATCTACACAAAATACTAACATACAATGTTTTCCCAGTGTTCTGTTCGTAGTTTATTATTAACATCCTATTCACATACAAATATTTCCATCTTATTGAAGATATAGCTATACCTAAGAAATCATTATGTTACACACACACACATTTGTGTTGACTCAAGTGCGAGTGCTGTGATGGGCGTAAGTTATCTGCAGCAACCACTTTATAAGCCATATTATTATCTATGGAATACTTTATTCATTGATAGAAGAAATATGCTTAGATGCTCACACATAAGACAATTATATTTAAAGATAAATTGATCTACTTTGGATTATACAATAACTTACTTAAATGTGTAAAAGACAAATAATTGTTTTTACATATGGACTTGGACCTAAATGTATTTGAAACAGGCAGATGATGTATTTAAATCAATTTGTCTTTGTTTGTTTTAGCCCTTGGCTTCATTATATTTATATCTGACTAATATTACCACTGTAAAATTGTGATTGTATCTTCACTTTGATTTCGTTTGGCATTCATTGATTACTTAATAAAAAATGACATTCTAAAATCAGCTATACTACTTTCACTAACATGAAACATATCGAAGATAAAGGCTTTATTTAACACAATCGAAGATAAAGGCTTTATTTAACACAATCTTAAAAGAGACATTGCTCTAATTTGCAAGATTAAAGCTAACGATTAAAAACCACATCACAACGTCGAATTCGAGCTGGGAGAATGCTTTTAACTATGCAATGAAGCAAAATATAATCGAGTTGTAGTTAAAACAACGACAACATCTTTTCAAATAAACTTTATTTAAAATAATGTTTTGTATCTTAACTTAACTGTGTATTGGTCTTTGTTAAATCTAAACAAAATATAAATATGTAAAAAGTTGTGTAAATGTACCTTCTACAAGTTTCAACTTTGCATTTTTGTTATAAAAGGTCAAGGTGAAAGTTCCTACAGATGATATTTAAAGTTAGCTAAGGTAATAACAAAAAACATAATATTATATATTTAATCATAGATGATCTAAAAGATTTAAAATTATGACCTTATTTACATTCCCAAAACCAATAACAATAAATTTTAAAGGAAATCGTCTTTGGCTTTACCTCAAAGTGCATGAAGAGGGATGGACAGCTATACTAAATTACAGGACGCTTTGTTTTTTAATTCTTTATCAACGTAGTAAATTGTGTAATTGTTATCCCGACTTTCTTGGGAATGTATCGAGTGAACTTGATAAAAAAATTATTGTGATAGGTGTCTGTCAGGCTTAAAGTTTAAAGATTTTAATTGGAATTTTATAGTTTGGGCTTTATTTAATGGGACAAATATGTATGTACAAATACAGCTTATGCAGAATGATTAAAAAATATAATATAAGTGTGTGTCAATATGATTTTATTTGTATGTGTATATAATGTATAATGTACATATACAATGTTTTTAAATAGACCACAACAAAAATTGGTTCAATAAATATAAATAATAACCAAACATAAATTCCTTGATAATCGTTATTTATAACACATATAAGGACAATACTTATCCATGAAGTCCTTACAATTAGAATAACTTAGTTTGTTATTGCCTTACTCAATGACGAAGTTGCGTGACTTTTCATATGAAGTACATACATTACATATACAATCTACATATGATATAAGCTTATCTTTCAATTTAGTCTGCTTGGGATGGATATGTATGCAAATTTACTGTAGACTGTAGTAAACAAAAATGGCAAAGGGTAGAGAATTATTTTGAATATCCTAAAACAACCCTGTCATATACTCATAATATTATATTTCTCAATATATTTGTTTTGTTAAGAGATCTAAATCCGGCCTTAACTTCTTTGACACAATTTTATTGTGTTAGCAACGATTTGATTTTTTTTCTTTTCAGTTCAAAATATTTGTTTTGAAATATTTTACACCCACAGACTTACGAAGATATTCAATCCTTTAAAGCTTCTTATAAAACCCATGAAAGCATAGGGTTGAGCGGGAGTATAGTAAGATTATAAGAAATTGGGGTTTAAGACGTAGAATACATACCTACATACATTATGTAGGTGCCTTTATTTAGAATCCCTAAGGGACTACAACATGTTTCACAATCGTGGTGAATGGTTAAAAATCAATTTATGAATTTTGCTCTGGACCGAAAAACAGATTTAAAAATTAAGGGATATTAGGATTTCAGGCAAAGTTCCTTTTCTGTACAAACATAAGAAAAAGGTCGAAATAAAGGGTCATAACTATATATTACGTCTAACTTTAACTAGTTGGAATCACGGGCAAATTTTCCTTTCCGGCGTTTTTTGGGGCCAAGCAAATAAACAATAAAAGCATAATGCGGAAAAGAGGGCAAATGAATTGACATTTTTGTTCAGACTTTGAATAGTGTGTAGTTGCTTTTGTTTTGAAAAATCTTACATCCATCTATCACAACCTTACTCTTGTCAATGAGCTGGAAAAGGTGTAGGCAAACCATGAGGGTGAAATAACAGCTTTTTTTTTTCTCCATTTTTTTTTTGCACCACGTGACGCTAAGCTTCATCGTTTGAAGCCCGAACAAAAGAAAATAACGAAGGTAAGTAAGGCATGCGATGAAGAGATACATATTTTATTTACGAAAAGATTCAAAAGGTATGAGTAAGAGATCCTTTTTCTGAAATATCTTACCGTTTACAAGAAATCTATCTACATCTTCACATTTTCAACAGCTAATATGTACACACGGGCACTTTACTTACTTAAGATTCGTTAATGCCCTAGTGGCAAGTAAAGTATGTATTGTAAAAACAGATTGGATTAGTGCTTTGAAAAAAATCTACAGCCTGAAAGATAGCACGTATTTTTTTTATAATAACAAATCCTAGAGAAGTATGTATGGATGTAGATAAGTGTATGTTGTTTGCACATCCTCTTGTATACGGATACGTTGACATTAGTGATGGAAATCGCACACTATTTACTCACATTGCTTCAAAGAAACGTTGAAATCAGTAGGTTTTCATCAATGGGAGATGTATGTGTAAAGTGGTTCACACAACGCATTAGAAAGTGCAAAAATAGATGGGATTGATTTGTATGAAAATCGAAACCATATGTTTTGTTCTGTTTGTAATCAATTTTATTTTTTTTATAAATTATGATTATGCAATTAAATAGAAATAATAGAAGCAATGTTTTTTGTGTCAACATCGTAGAGGTAGACAATTTGAGTTACAGGCATTTTTTTTATCAAAAAGACATTCAATTGAAGATTTTTTTCCTTAATTACCGATTAAAATAAGAACCATGCATCTAAAAATACACTTGTTTACTTATTTTCCATTTCAATTTTATTCCATTTAGTATACCCAAAAAAGCGTTCCGGGAACACTTTAATAACATTAAAACTGAAATTCAAATGGCTTAAAATATAAGTCAATTATTTGTAGGTACTTCTTTTCTTAACCCTACTTATACACAATATTGATTATTAATTTGTACATTTATTTGTATCATTATTTATATTTTGGTAAAATATGTTCCAAGAAATATGACACACTGCTCCAAAATGTCTTAAAGTGTCAATATTTTAAACATCTAACATACAAATGGGGCTACAAGCAGTTTTTAAAGTTTACACCAATTTTTGAGTTACTGGCATTATACATATTAGACTGATTCAAAAAAGCATTGTTGAAAATATTGTTGGAAATGACGAAAAAAAAATACTGTAAAAGTTTCAGCCCTTAATGTTAACATTTAGTACCGCCGCATCGCAGATTTCTATTTCCCATACGATTTGTATGGGAAAGATTGTGTATTTGTGTTTAGAATTTTTTATCTTTTGAATGGTTCATCCAAAAGGGTTGACAAAATCATTTTCTTTTATAAAATTGTTCGCTCTACAAAAAAGCTCTTATTAATTTTTTTGATTTTCTCCCGCGTTTCGAAGTTATTCAACTTTAAAATATAAAAAGTAATTTTTCTCATTTTTTTACGATTTTTTGACGAAATTACTAAGTTTTTTCAAAAAATTTGGCAAAATTTTCGAATATTTGTATTCTACGTTGTGTTTTGGTTTCACAGATCCTTTTATATAACTCTCAAACCCCTAATACTATCATATTAGATTTCTTCAATAAATTCGAATTATTCATTTTTTCAACTAAAAATTATTTAAATTGATTTTTCGCGTCCGTTTTTTTTAAAATTTTATAAATGCAATTTTGTAGAGCGTTCAATTTTATAAAAGAAATGAATTAAATCTAGCCTTTTTGATGAACCATTAAAAAGATAAAAAATTCTAAACACAAATACACAATCTTTCCCAAACAAATCGTATGGGAAATAGAAATTTGCGATGCGGCGGTACTAAATGTTAACATTAAGGGCTGAAACTTTTACAGTATTTTTTTTTTCGTCATTTCCAACAATATTTTCAACAATACTTTGAACAAAAAAAATTTTTTTTTTTTGAATCAGTCTTATACATACATATATATACATTTGACTTAGAATGGGGGAAAAAAATTAAACAAAAAACAAAAGCACATTATAATGTCCTATACCTTTTTGGAAAGCTAAAATATACTCCTTGAATTTGATGTCTATTTGAAGTTAATTGAGGAAATAGTTTTTGAGAAATTTAATTTCAAAGTCAAAATTTAAAAAAGAAAATAATTTTTTGTATTTCAGTTAATTTTTTTTTAATTTGAACCTTGTAGCAAGTTTTATTTTTTCAAAATTTAATGTTCTATTTAGTTCTTAGTCAAATCCTTAAAAATAAATGCAAAATTTTTTCAAGTTTTTTTCTTTTCTAGTTTTTCAAAAATGGAAGAAAAAGATAGGCACTTTTATATTTGTGAATAGATTTTCTCAGAAAAAGTTTTCTACGTTTAATATACATACACAGTTATAAAACGAGTGTACCAACGACAACAGAGGAACAATTTTCTTTTTACTAGAGCAACACCAATTTCTGTATACGACGCGACGTGACGTGACACTTCGCGATACAGCGTAGCGTATTTTTGCACATCTACATATACATACATATTATATGGTATAAAATGTCTGAAAATTATGTTAGGACAATAAATGATTTGCATAATAAAATGAACACCATTTATCTCTGTGTGATCGGACAAGAAAGGTCCTTAATATCTTTAAATATGTTGCCTCTAATCGGATGAGCAATAAATTCGTTTATTTCTGAGACATTTCGTAAGCTCATCGTTACGACTCTCATGTGACTCATATGACTTCAGTGTATCTCGCGTCACATTGTATTGCCATATTCAATATCTGTATTGTGAGAAGAACATTACACTCTTCTTCCAAATGCAATTTGGGTTATTTCTCTTTGTTTTATGGAAAAATATACAATTGGCTTTAGGGAAGATTTGTTTTGTGCGCTGTTACAAATTGAATAAAAAATATTTCTTTATTTAGTCGCACGTCACCTTAACAGAAGGTTCAAAAGAACGTTAATTTCAATAGGGTTGTAAAAATTGCAGTAAAAATAAAGTTGAACGAAAATGAATTTTTGGGGAATAAATTTTATACTTGGGTTATTTTGAATATCAAAGTAAAATAAAATACATATATTGGGTTAAACTTAATATTAATTTGCCAACAGTCCACATATTTATAAACCTTATAAGATTAAACCAAATAGTGATTCAGTCTGCCGTATTTGCTTTATATATTCAAATTTAATCTGAGTTCCTGAGGATTTTTTTCATCGCATGCCACAATTATGAATTTGGACATACCTAAATTTCGTTTGAGGTTGTTATAGCTTTTTCGATTGATACAAAAAAGTACATCGTACTTGAGTTTAAAATTGGAAAAACAAAAATTTAAAGATAAATCATGAAAACCTGATCTTTCGAATCTTATTTCTTAACCCTTATAAAAATATAGGAATTGCTTTCGGCGAAGAGAACTTTTACTGAAATAGAGTTGGGACAAAAACTATGAGTTACAATGTTTGATTTTCTTAAATGATAACTATGGAATGGGTCCTCTCACCTACTATTAAAGCAGACACATTTATAATTAATGTCTTATTCATACACATTAGTATCGTAAACAAATTTCTGACAAAAATGTGTTTCCGTTCCGATAAGTAAGTCGAAAAAGGAGAAACAAACTTTGTGTCCTAGTATTAAATAAATATTATTATAGATACCTGCTGAAAGCCTCAATAATTTTTTACTGCCAATAATTTAATTATTGTGCGCTTCAACAGAAATTATATAATTATAATTATTTTTATCACTTGGTGAAGAAAATACATTTTACTTTCAAACACAAACATAATGCTGTATATAAGTCGGAATAAAACAATAAATTTTCTCAAAATCATTTTGATTGCCCCTATCACTATATCATTCAAAAGCGTTTCTAGGCCACGTATTCAATTTCTATATGTATGTAATGTATATGTATTTACAGTTCTTCATACATACATTCGCGCATAGATACAAACTTCTTCACCCTGAAGGAACCATCGCACCACAGAAGCAGCTGAACTTCCAGAGGAAAACTAATTGAGCATCATCTGCAAGAACATTTCATTAAATTTACGAGGAAATGGATGCTGCCATAACCAGCTTGAAAGAATGAAGAAACTTTTAATATCCTTTAATTTATAAAAAAAAAATATCATGTATACTTTAGAGTAAACTAGTCTGCGTTTATTATGCCTGTTGTTAGCTGTACACTTGAAATTTATACTAATTATATAAGGGACCTTATGCGGGAAGATGTGGTAACGAAATAATTAAGGATTATGTAAGAATTCATCAGCAATATAATTTCAATTGTTTTATTCTTATTTAATGTCAATTTAGTTTGTAATTGTGTAAATTTATACACAAAACTTACTCATTCGGTACTTAATAACATAAACGAATATATAAAATGGATAACGAAATATGTTATTTTGTCAAATATATCCTGGTCATTACTTTTATTTGGACAAAAAATTAACTTGAGTCATTTTTTCAAAAGCGGATTTTTCAATCACTTGTTAACTTCCCATTTGAAGTTATTATATTTGTTTTTTGATTTGTAGGCCTTCTAGAATCTGAATCCTAAATTTTAAATTAAAAGCTGCAGTTTTGAGAAGAAGTTGCTAAAGGAATTAAATATTTATAAAAATTCTTTATTTTAATTTTTTTTTTTCACATACTATAAATAGTTTTCTTTTTTTTTAATTTATAATTGGGAAAATCAAATCGCAAACTTCTCTTGGAACCTTTAACCAAAAGTTGTTTGAAGCTATGTCATTCAAATCCTTTTTAAATTATCCATTTTTATTAATTTTGTATGTATAAATATCTACGATATGCTAAAGCAATGAAGTTCTAAGATCTTGAACTGCCGATTTAAAAAAAAAAAACAAGAAATAAATAAAAACGCGCCCAACCTTATTATTATTAATGGTACCTGGTATAGAATCGTGTTATTTAGGTATATCTTATTTTCTCCAATAGCATTTTTATAGTAATAATTATTATAATAATTATAAGTAAAAAAAATTGAAAAAATATGGTTTAAATAAAAAAAAAAAGATTTTTTCAATTGAAAAATTAAACTATCAAAAACGTGACATTGAATTCTTTTTAAATTTTGGTTTCATGTGTTTGAGTACTTGCTATGAAATGGCATACCTACCAACTTAAACAAAATATTTTTTTTAAAGATTTTTTTAAGATCTTTATAAAAGAAATCAAATTACAAATTGTTTTTTTGAACTCTATTTCATATATGTAGGTTGTTTTTTTTGACGAACGAATTTTATTATTTTTTATTATTTTTAAATATAATATTTTTCCTAAATATTTACCAAATATATAGGTACATATAAATATATATATAGGTCGTAAAATTTTAGCAAATTTAATAGCAAGTTTGTGCGGTCCATTCGTGCATTTTTTCTTCTTGCGATTCAGGCAAGTTTAGGATTCTTAAAAGAATCGAATTCCAGATAACAATTAGACATGGCCTTACGATGATAGAGAATGCGAAATAAGTGAGCCTAGCAATTCTGTCTGCCTCTATCTCGAGCTCCAGCCTAAACTAATGAAGCGATTGACTTCAAACTTCATAGTAAGCATGTTATATGAAAGACCATTCATTTATTAGTTATTTGAAAAACCAGATACAAAAATTAAAACAAATTTAATTTATCTATTTCCGAAACTTGTTTTTATAATAAACAAAATCGTTAAGAGCGGAATTGGTTTTTGTACAGATTTTTACTCGCTTTAGGTTCTTAGCTGCAAGTATAGGATTCATAAAAAAATCGAACTCGAGGTAAGAATCAGGTAGGAATTACACAATGATATAGAATGTAAAAAAGATGGGTCCCAACAAAATCTGTGTTTTTGTAAAAAATATCTTACTTTTGAAAAAAATATCTTTGTTTTGAAACTTTAATAAAGTGCCTCATAAAAAAATTATTATTTTTTTACAATATTATTGTTAATATAACATTTCGAGTAAACGGATAAAATAAAAATTATACTTCTAAGCTACTTTGCCGTAAGAGCAAGTATGTGCCACACAGTGATAATTTTGTTAAATTCTTTGAAATAATATCACAACATAAACATTTCTGTTAAAAAAAGAGCCAAGTTCTCCTATGTTGAAATTATGCTGGCACAAAAAGTACTGAAATGTTAAAGTGTACCAAGTTCTAAAGCTTGGCTTTAAATTTGTATAAATAGAATTTTGATTGTTCTCTTGACAATTTTTCTTAAAATTACCGATTTTTAAAGCTATTTAAAAAATTGCGGTATTCCCTTTGTATGCACCACAAAGGCCCATCAACGTGCCAAATTACAAGTTTCTACAATAGCGGGAAGTTCTCCATAATTTTGATGATCTGTCAGTGAGTCAGTTAATCAGTGAGTCAGTGATTTATCAGTGACTCAGTTAAGGTTTTTGCGATTTTTGAGGCCCTATATCTCAGAAACTACTCATCGTAAGTAGCTGACATTTTGTGAGGAGCTTGGTTTTTACCAGCAGCGAGTTTGAAATTTCTGATATCTTTGGTATGGAAGTTAGAGGGGGATCGAAAATGGCCTGAGTTGTTTCCTGTAAATAAGGGTGTAGTGCCAAAGTTGCTAGAGAACATGGCTGGGCACTACCGTGCCCCTTGAAACATATACATAAGACTGATAAAAAAAAGTTAATTTATTTTTATTCAAAGTTATATCGAAAATATGGTTGAAAATATTGAAAAAAATCTCAAAAAGTTACAGAACTTAATATTAAAATTAAGTACTGCCGCGCATCGCAAACTTCAATTTCCCATTATAGTCCATTGAAATGTTACAAAAATTTGACCGAACCTTGCATTTTGGGTAGGACAAGATTTTTTTGTTTTGATCTGTAGGGGAGGTTAATGTGAGTATACAATCCAGTTTTCGGGGTTGAAAGCCCCCCCATTTGGCCGCCATCTTGGAAAAAAGGGGTGTTAATTGTTTTTTATTGATACCTTGCGAACCGTAAGTCCCACAAAAAAAATGTCTGAAGAGATTTTGTAGATAATTTATTTCTCTACAATTTTGATTAAGGTACTTTTTTCTGTAAAATTGAACATAAGAAAGTTATACTTAAAAATAGATGTACATTTTCAAGAAAAAATTCTTTGAAAGGCCATAGGGTCAATGTGGGTAAATGTAAACAATTTCATGTCTTTTTTTTCTTTTGACTTTAGATTTTAATATGTTTTCAAGGAACAACTTCACAGGTATCATCAAATGCAAATATGAAATGATGGCAATTCTTCTTTATAAATATAAACAAATATTTCCCAAATTGTTGAAATTACTGTAAAATATGGCATGTTTACAAATACTCCACCATGTTTGTGTTTTTTTACAAATTCGGGGTAAATGTGAACACTGATTTAAAATTTAGAATTTCCTCTTTATCATATGGATAACGACTTGAAAAACGTTCAAGAAGGTATTTGACAAAAACTTTTTAAAATTCCAATAAAAGTTTTTGTATTCTTCCTTTGATTCTTTATATAGGCACCCAATATGCATCCTGAACAGCTCTGAACGTCATATTTTTTTTGTTTTTACGTCAAAGACCGATTTTGCATCATCATCCACTGAAGATGATGGATTTGGCTACTTTTAAATGTGACTCCACGGCACTTTAGCAATAGTAATTGACTAAAAATACGTTATTTTTATTAAAATAAAATAATTTCAGCAAAAATATATGTTCATATTTACCCCCAGAATACGTTGTTTACATTTACCCATTATGAAAAATATTCTGGGGTAAATGTAAACACATGCAAATCGACATAAATGTCCTGTATTTTAAAATTTGTTTGTTTCACATAGAATCTACATCAAAATTCAAAACTAAAAAGTATTTGCAAATTATACTGACTTAATTGAATCTGCAAGAATATTTAATATTTCTGAAAGACTAACGACTTGTTTGGCACTTTAAAAAATTATCTTTCACGGAAAACAACCTCGTCGAATGAGTTCTCCTTTGACAGCATTGAGTTTGACGTATAAGTTAAAAGATGCATGCGTCCGCGATTTGTACTTATGTATGCGTCAAAGAGACTTAACTGAAGCTTGTTATCAGCCATGTTCTCATTTACCCCTGTTTATATTTACCCACATTGACCCTAGCTTTTTTTCTACAACTTTTATTGAAAAAATACTCATGACAGTTTTTAAAGATCATTTAATTTCCAACAATTTGATGTGCTCATTTTGCAGATTTCGTTTATATAAAGCTGCTGCAATGGTTTTTTAATTTCTTTTTAATTTCTCGAAAACGACAAGACTTTTTTGCATCCGGTTTTCTGTTTTTGTTTGAAAACACATTACAGCAATGAATTTTGAAAACTTTATTAGTGCTTAGTTATATAAAATTTTGAAAAAAATTAGTTCAAAATATTTTTTTCGTATTTTTTTCAAAGTTTTTATTTTGAAAAATTTTTTTTTGAAAAGCTATTCCATAAAACAGGTTTAATTAAAAATAATATAAAAGAAAAGGTTTTCGGCTTTACAAAAAATATAACACGTTAAAATGGGTGTAACCGTTGATTTTTAGTAATTTTTTTTTCAAAAGTAAGACATTTTTTTTAAAAAAATTGCCCTCCTCACTAAACGGTACGGAATGGACGACCCGTACTTTGATTTTTTTCTTGTTTCAACCCAACCTACATATCCTTTTGAATCAGTCTGCATTGAAGTAAAAAAAAATAAAATAAACATAAAAGTACGAAAATAAATTGTTACCTTTTTTTTGTAAAACCATTGCAGCAGCTTTATATAAACGAAATCTGCAAATTGAGCACATCAATTTGTTGGAAATTAAATGATCTTTAAAAACTGTCATGAGTATTTTTTCAATAAAAGTTGTAGAAAAAAAGCTATGGCCTTTCAAAGAATTTTTTCTTGAAAATGTACATCTATTTTTAAGTATAACTTTCTTATTTTCAATTTTACAGAAAAAAGTACCTTAATCAAAATTGTAGAGAAATAAATTATCTACAAAATCTCTTCAGACATTTTTTTTGTGGGAGTTACGGTTCGCAAGGTATCGATAAAAAACAATTAACACCCTTATTTGAGAGAAAGGATATTTCCACATTTTTTTTTGTTAAAGTAACTTCACTACCTTTCGTTATTATGAAGATTTAAATAAATTAGGTAATTCATAAGAAATCATAAATATTATGAACTCACTTTAAAGCCTTTTCAACAAGAGCGATTAGATGCGACTCATTCGGGCATCATTATGAAAAGCATAACATTGTATGGGTTCGTATCTACCCCAAAAATGGACATTTTTCTTTTTCTATTATACCTTTATTATCTCGCTAAAACAAAAACAGCGAAATGGAAACTACTTTATTTTTATTTTTCAAAAGACCGCTCCCAATTTGCGCACAAATGCCTAACAATTGACGAAGAAGAAAGAATGGAAGACAAAATTTGATTGTTTGGGTTGATCGGCTCGCTCCTTTAAACACAAGAGGGCACTTTTTTAGCAAGGAATATGAACAGCAAACAGCTCCACGGCTCCCGGTTTCCATACCTTAAAATAGTCGTGCAAACGGCTACTTCAATCTTCAATGCCTTTGAGCCCAACAGAATTTATAATTAACTGGGCAGAATGGAATGCTATTAGCAAGTCCTTTCATATCCGGATCTGTGCAAATGGTCTCCGTAAAATTTTAGATTTCGTGATTTGTATTATTACCCACCGCTTCCTTATTATTTCTGGGTGTAATTTAGCAGATAGAGCGAGATTTTGTTTGCTTGTTTCTTCATCTGAATACCCTAGATTATTACCTTCTGTTATGTATGTAAGGCTATTTTGAGTAAACTTTTGTTGTTTGGAAGATACATTTAATAATTAAAAGATTTTGAGAAATGATTAAAGTTATTATAATAATCATTGATGGGAGAAGTGTATTCAAGCTGTAAGAGTTTTGTCTAGAAGTGTGGTGGAATGATTCAAGGTGTAAAACAACATTAACAAGCAAAACATAAGCACATGACGCAACAAAATGGAAAAATAGGAACATAGGTCCTACTTATTGGTTTTTTTTTTTGTGAGAAAGTTAAATCTTTATACCTTTAAGAAAGAGAAAATGTTTTCAGACTTCAAAGAAAGAAAAAGTTAAATAATGTCAGATATATGTATGTACCTAATGTATATGTACATATGTACCATAACTTATATTTTTGACTATGGCTTACCGATTAGAATAATAGACTCAAGACTCATCAACATAAAAATACACCATATGAGCCAAAATTATAGACATTAATTCATAATTGTATATAAAGTATTACAATTCTATTAAGGGTCGACATATGGAGATATATTCTCGAGTAAAAATTGCGTCAGGGCAGTTTTCCACCAAATGGCTGTATTATTGCTATAATGGCTGTATTGCTTCGAAATACATTACAAGTAGGTAATGAAAATCTTTAACTTTATTCCAATTACTTTTACAAGTAATTAAAAAATTCAATAACCTATTACACGTAGTTAAGATGTTTTAATTACATGTAGATACCTAATTAAATTAAATTGATGTAACCAAAAACAAAAGTAAAGGATTATAATATAAATGATTACACTGGTCAACAAGGTTTTTGTTACAGACACCAAGATATACTTTTCTATAGGTTTTTTGGGTGCTGAGCTCGAATCCGTAGTCAGAACAATTCTACCACATCACGTTTTTGAGATAATCCCGTTAGAAAATCGAAAATGCCGCTTTTTACCAGTTTTCGAGATTATTTCTTAGCTTTTGGTTATTTGTTTTAAATAAATTTGTAACAGTTTCTAATAGAACTAAATCTTGTCTTTCTAAATCCGTTTAAATCTTTTAAAAATCTCTTATCTTCTTTGAGAAATCTGAAATTGAAATCAACGTGTTTGGTATATCTCATATTTATTTGCTTTTAATAGTAAATCTCGAAATGTTCTTTGCCAATCGCTTACAAATTTTGACACAACGTTTCATTTACATTCCAGTAAGCTCTTATCTTGTTTTTAACAAGAAAAAAAATTATATTTTTCTCACTAGTAATTATTTAGTATAAGTATCTGACACGGTCACGCTTTGATGTATCTCACTGCGATTCACCACCTTCGCAAATATAAGAACTTGCAAGATTCTAAATGGAACGTTGTGTCAAAATTTGAAAGCGATTGACAAAGAACTTTTCGAGATTCGCTATTAAAAGTAAATAAACATGAGATATACCAAACACGTTGATTTCAATTTCAGATTTCTCAAAGAAGATAAGAGATTTTTAAAAGATTTAAACGGATTTAGAAAGACAAGATTTAGTTCTATTAGAAACCGTTACAAATTTATTTAAAACAAATAACCAAAAGCTAAGAAATAATCTCGAAAACTGGTAAAAAGCGGCATTTTCGATTTTTTAACGGGATTATCTCAAAAACATGATGTGATAGATTTTTTTTGACTTCGGATTTGAGCTCAGCACACCAAAATCCTATAGAAAAGTATACCTTGATTTCTGTAACAAAAAAAAAGTTTAATTTTGTTGACCAGTGTTATTTATTTGTTATTATTTTATTTATTTAATTCTTCAATAATATTTTACGAGATAATGTGCAAATTATTTTTTTTTTCAAAAAGTGTATTTTCTACTTTAATTATTTCTATTTTTCTATTATTTTCTTTTTCTTTAATTACACTGTGATAGTTTTTACAACTTTTTTTCTGCAACAGAGCGGAGACACATCGATTCTAGTTAATTCGAGTATGCTGAATTCAGTGGTGGCAACCGTTTTGAAAGTTTGGCTCAAGTTTTCGAGATATTTCGAAAATAAAATCTTAGGTCGGGACTATTAAAATACTGATAATTTCGAATAATTAAGTTTTTTTAAGCAGTTTTTAGTTTAGAGAAAAGCTTTTCCTGTATATAGCTATATTTTTAACACTATTCCAACCTAGATTGTTATGTTTCGGTCGCTTACAAACATTTTATAAACAAAAACTTCACTTTTTCATGTTTTTTTTATTTTGTTGACTTTCAAAGCCTTTAATATGGAGGTAATTTGAGTTTAACATTGATTCGGGATATTTTATATTATTTAAATAGCATATCATTCCAAAAATGAATAAAATACTGCAAACCTGAAAAAGTTCACTAGTGAAAATTAGTCTATTAAGCTACGGAAATGTATTAAATAACACTGGTAAGCAAAATTAAACTTTTTTTTTGCCACAAGAACCAAAATATACTTTTCTGAAGGTGAAAGGGGTGCTGAACTCGAATCCGAAGCCATACATATTTATTTGGCTTCCTTTGTTTAAATATTACAGTTATAAAAGGGAAAAAACGTTATTTTGACTGATCTTATCCCGACATGATGTAAGTATATAAGAACGTTTTTTGTTTTTCCAAAAACTGTTTAATTCATTAATTTATTTTCCGATATATCTTAAGCTTAAGCTGAAAATCCAAAAACTATCTTAATTTAATCTTAAGTTCAGGTTTTGATACATTTCCGTAGCTTAGTAGGCTGATTTTCACTAGTGAACTTTTTCAGATTTGCAGATTTGCATTCATTTTTGGAATGATATGCTATTTAAATAATATAAAATATCCCGAATCAATGTTAAACTCAAATTGCCTCCATATTAAAGGCTTTGAAAGTCAACAAAATAAAAAAAAACATGAAAAAGTGAAGTTTTTGTTTATAAAATGTTTGTAAGCGACCGAAACATAACAATCTAGGTTGGAATAGTGTTAAACATATAGCTATATACAGGAATAGCTTTTCTCTAAACTAAAAACTGCTTTAAAAAACTTAATTATTCGAAATTATCAGTATTTTAATAGTCCCGACCTAAGATTTTATTTTCGAAATATCTCGAAAACTTGAGCCAAACTTTCAAAACGGTTGCCACCACTGAATTCAGCATACTCGAATTAACTAGAATCGATGTGTCTCGCTTCTGTTGCAAAATCGAACTATCACAGTGTTATTAATAATAACACATTTTATTTTTTTTTTAATATTTCCAAATACCCTACTATTTTCAATTAGATTCAATAGAAAACTGAACTTTTCAATTTCAATTAAAAGCAGTGGAAGTGTGTTTTCAATTACAACTAAACGTAACTTTAATTGCAAAAGCAATTGAAAAGCACAAAAAGAAATCATAATTTCCCAACTCTGGTTGAAAGTAATACATTTGTTTTGACTGAAACCAGTAGAATTACATTTTTCCATAAACATGGAGGATGGAGATGAAGAAGATATGTATATGGTGGTGCAGGGTCATAAGTCAACGGGCCAAAAGTCCACAATGGACTACTGACTTACTTGGGTGGGTTATAAGTCCACAAATCAATTATGGACCCACCCAAGGGTGTCAGAAACCCACAAAAAAGTGAGCCAGAACTCCATAATGTCGAAAAAGATGTTTAAGGTACTTAAGGAATATTAATTTGTAAATTGTAATTTTTTTCAACAATATTTGTAAATTGATTTTTTAGTTTTTTTTTTTAATTTTTTTTTTTTTTTTTTTTGAAAATTTTATGTTTTTTTCTTAACTGACTCGAGTTTTATTTGTAAAGCTTATTGAAGTACTTTTCGAAAACTAGCACAAAACAAAGAAGAACAAAATTTTGTTCAAAAGACGATTAGTTTGGAGTCTCAAAGTGATTATCGCCACTTATTTTGGGAACTATCTCGCAAACAAAGCGGGCTAATTAATTATTACATGGAGATTAAAAAACATTCTCATGTGAGCAAATTTTTTTCCGCTTCGAGTTTACCGAGTTATAACATAAACATCTTTAGTGTGCGGTATTATCATACAATTGCCAAAACGGGATTTTTTCATTTAATGTTTTCAATGTTTATTAAAAAGCTTTTGAATAATTGTATATTTGTAAATTGAATTGAATAATTGAAGTAAAACCAATTTTTAAAAGTTGGTCTCATTTCACTTGGACTAATTTCAAGACACCAATTGAACATTTAATGAAGAAACTTTCGAAAATTGACGATTGTTCCAGTTTTGAATACTTATTAAATAGTCCGGGCGGCCACTGCAGAAACGCTCAACTCATCGAGCTAAAGAAAATTTCAAATGGGAAGTGAAAGAGGGCTATTAGTAGTTACGAAAACCACAGGTCTTCCCGTTCGCATCCTGGCACGATTGGCGTGGTAAAGTGCATCGTGCATCTCATAGAGTTAAAAGACAATATTGGTGTCAAATTAAAGGTGCTATTGTCAGCTATCAAAATTCAGAGGTCTTCCGGGCGAAAGTCTGGCAGTTTTGTCATGCAGCCCGTTTTAAGGTTAGAAGCGATAAAAGTAAGTTTTTTCATAAAGTCTTGTTTTTTGGTATTTTGGTGGATGAGTTAAGGAGTTTTTTCACTATAAAATAAAAATAAGAGTTATTAGCACTTAAATATAAAACGATGTTTTGGAAAAAGCTTGATAGTTTATTAACAATGACCCAAAGTATATGCAAAACTACGAACAATTCACGAAAAAGTCTCAAATAATACGCTGCGCCCCTTACAACTTACCGAATTAAAAGGCGACTTTAATTTCAAATTAAAGCTAATAATGTCTTTTTTTGAAAACCAGAGGTCTTCCAAGCCGAAAATTGGAAGTTAGGTCACGCAGCTTGTTTTAAGGTTAGGAGCGTTTTTCACTTAAAACGTTCAAGCAGGCTGGGGGGTGAAATGACAAGATGTGGCTTGGAAGACCTCTGGTTTTCAAAAAAAGACATTATTAGCTTTAATTTGAAATTAAAGTCGCCTTTTAATTCGGTAAGTTGTAAGGGGCGCAGCGTATTATTTGAGACTTTTTCGTGAATTGTTCGTAGTTTTGCATATACTTTGGGTCATTGTTAATAAACTATCAAGCTTTTTCCAAAACATCGTTTTATATTTAAGTGCTAATAACTCTTATTTTTATTTTATAGTGAAAAAACTCCTTAACTCATCCACCAAAATACCAAAAAACAAGACTTTATGAAAAAACTTACTTTTATCGCTTCTAACCTTAAAACGGGCTGCATGACAAAACTGCCAGACTTTCGCCCGGAAGACCTCTGAATTTTGATAGCTGACAATAGCACCTTTAATTTGACACCAATATTGTCTTTTAACTCTATGAGATGCACGATGCACTTTACCACGCCAATCGTGCCAGGATGCGAACGGGAAGACCTGTGGTTTTCGTAACTACTAATAGCCCTCTTTCACTTCCCATTTGAAATTTTCTTTAGCTCGATGAGTTGAGCGTTTCTGCAGTGGCCGCCCGCTCTAAAAGTTATTTTCTAAAATTCACTTGAATTTAATAGATATTTGATCACTTTTTTTATAAATGTTTTGGAGAGATATTGCTAAAAAAATTAGAATATGAGAACTCAGCCGCATAATGAATTTTTGCTTTCCTAATTGGTTATAAATTTTTAATCGATGGGCCAAAAGTCCACAGGAATTTTGTGTGAACTTTTGACCCACTTGGGTGGGTTGTAAGTGCATAATTGATTTATGGAGCTATGACCCACACAAGTGAGCCAATAGTCCATTATGGACTTTTGGCCCGTGGACTTTTGACCCTGCACCGTATATGGTATATAACTTTTGAAGTACTTAAGTTTAGTTTCAAAAAAGAGATCTAGATGGGCACTTTTTTAATTTTTTGTTTGTCATACACTGAAAAAAAAAAAAAAACCGTTATGCACAAAAAAACTGAAATATTAAAAGATATTGACATATTCATCATAAAATGAACTACTCTGGTTAAGAATATAAATTTGATGTATAGGTATGTGTCTTTCTTTTTATTGTGAATGAGTTGGCTGAAGTCTTCCCAGCTCTCAATTTAACCTTATATATGTTAAATTTGTTAGTTTTTAAACTTAAATGTTATTAAAATCTATTTCGAGTGAACGGAACATGAGTCAATTTTGATTATGTAAAATAAGTTTTTTTTCTTAGTGTATTAAGGTAGTTGTAATCCATGAGTGATGTATTCATACCTTTATATATACCTACTTACTAAGCTTAACTCATAAAAATGGCACACCATATGAAAAGAGACATCCATTAGAAATCATCAATGTCAGTAGGGCATTAATTTCGGTTTTCTGGTGACGTGTGTGGCCGCAAAGAAAGTATACAACACGAAAATGTCATAAAGTTGATTTATATATGTCTGTGAAGTCTTCGAATAAAAGTTTCTAAGAGATTTTCTATAGATGTTGGGTATTATGGGGTTAGTTGTAAGTTTTGTCCCCGGGAAGTACTTATGGACTTCTTGTGTCTTTAATTCTTGGCAGCAACTTTTGTGTTCGAAATGTCACGTAGCAATCGAAATCGAAAATGAAATTTAATTAGTTTTATAATAAAATGGTAAGCTATAATCTAACCTGAAGTTATCTTAACATAAATGATTTCAATGCAGAAATACTATAAATCAGTCTTTAATTTTATTATAGCACGTCCTTAGTAAGTCATGCGTTACGTATAAACACCAGTTGAAACTAAAGTCTACGAATGGGTCGAACATAACTGTTAATATATACAAATTTGCTTCAAAAGTTAAAGTATTATTATATCCTTTTATAAAAGTGTGAACTGTGGTTGTAAAGAAATGTAAAAAGTAATAAAATTTAATCTACAAAAGCTTAAGGATATAAATCTTCTATATGCACGCACATTTTTACAAAATAAAAACTCTAAAACATTAAAAAGAAACTCTTAAAAAAGAATTTATCCAAAATGTATTGATTTTTTTTAATTAAACTCTCGCTGACGACAAAAAAAAAAAACGGTTGGTTAATTAAGATTTAAACAAATTAATTATTCACTCTCCATTAATTTTTAAAGTCCTCATTAAAAATTATAAATCTGTTATTTCGGATACAGAATTTAAAATTTCCTCTTTTCAATGGCGATTTTAGATTTAATAGAGTTTAATAAATGGGAGCTTAGTTTGAATAAATATTTTAAAACGAGTACATTTTTGTTTTTGAAATCGTGGAGGAAACGGAATTTGGGAAAAATAAATATTGGTGGGCAGATGACGTTGATTTTGGTTCTAAAATAGTCCACAAATTCTTCCGGAGACTATTGAATTAAATTTACCCATCTGTTAAGGATGTTGCTTGTTATACAGGGAGACTTACAGATTGTCATATGAAGAGAAATATGAAACTCACATTTTTTGTATTATACATAATATGTACAAGTATGTATAATTATTTTGACATATTTTGATTGACAAAAAATAGTAGGTACTGATAAAAACTTAATTTAGCTTAATGCACTTTTAAATAACAATGAGAAATTCGTATTTTGATGGGTATTTTTTTCTTTTTTAATTTATTAACACTGGAATGTTAATATACTGTCAAAAAAAGTATTAAATGCATTTTTATGACCGATCTATGGATAAAAAAGCGAACTTTGCCCCAAGGACCTTATTACTAATCAGAAGAATCTACAAAATCTGTATAGGTATATCAAATAGTTTAAAGGTTGTTGGGACTACCATCGAAAACATGTTGAAATTTTTATAAGGTGTTAATGATACAAAACAAACTGTTTCCATAAAGCCTTTAGTATAAGTACAAATTTATTCCTACTTGGTCAATGGCAATAGGCACGTGATTTGGAATATTTCTTTTAAATTTAGGAAAAAAACCTTCAATTATGTAATAAAATGAGTAGTTAGTAAAATATCAAAAGTCCACTATGTATTTTCATTATTAATATTTTCCCCCACTATGTATTTTCATTATTAATATTTTCCCCCACTATACTGTGCATAAGAGTATCTAATTATGTAAATATACATATATGTAGGTAGTTTAGTTTTTGTTGATGTTGAAGTTTTTATGTAATTTATAAATAATTGTGTTTGAGATTTTTAAATAGTCTTAAAATCATTTATTGTTCTTACTTAACTTTGTGTATGTTTGACTATAAATTATGTCAAATCTGAAAATAAATAATGCAATCTTAAATTAAATACCAAACAAAAGATAAAAGTATTTCAAAAAAATCTGACGGACTACATCCTCGTTTCATTTTGTTTGGTTTAAAAGCTTGATTGTACATCATTAAGGAAATATCAACTTTCAGTTGAGACGCAATTAAAATGGAATTAAATTTGTTTTGCTTGAGGCCTGAGACTATGCCCAGAGTATTTATTTAATCGCACAGGCAAAGGACGTTGCCAACAAAATGATGAGGCCGATACGAAACTGTCGTGGGAATATAACCTACATCTGCTAAACTTAATAGCTTTCTTCGATTTTTTTTTGTTTTGTTTCGGCCTTAGCAAGAATATTGTTGTTGTTTGGTTTTTTGTTTACTTTTATATTCGTGATTTATAGAATTCAGATAAAAGCTTAATCTTTCTATTAAGCTACTTACTCACTGCAGAGGAATTTATTTTTATAAATAGGTACATAGTTGTAAGTTCACCTAAGAAATTGATATAGAAAAATAATTCTAAATAAAAAAACATATTTTTGGGTATGATAAGATAAATACAGATAGCTAGATATAAAAAATGATAGTTAGTATTTGTGTTGTTGTGGATTGGCTGTTTTTGCGACCTTCCAAGAATCAATAAATGAAGCTTGGGTAGAAAGAGAGTATTTATTATTTACAAACGCAATACAACGTTACGGTTTAATTTACTTCGAAATAATTACATAGTTGTTGTTAGTTAATATAATAGAGTTATCCTTATTCTCGTATATTTATTTTAATTACACTGGTCGGCGAAATAAAAAAAAAGGGATGCAAGAACATTGTTATGTGATTTTAATTGATTTAAGTGTGCAGAATTCAAAACTATTATTTGTTTTATGATGTCTAGTTTTTGGGCTATACTTATGCCATCATAAGGTATAAGGACAATAATTTCTAAATATAGATATTAATAGTACTTACCTGGGTCCTATTGCACAAAGAACTTTTTGCTTTGGCAACATTATCATAGAAATTGACAAAAATCTCTTCCACCACCAACTTTGATTAGGGTAAAGCTAAAACAAATAAGGGACGAAAACATTCAATCAGAGCAGGTGAAGCAAAAATTGTTTATATTTAAAGTCAGATATATTAAAGATATATTATTAAAACGGATACCCAGGAACCGTTGACGTGATTTTTTTTTAATTGTATGAACTCACGAGATTTTTGTTTACTTTTGAGGTAAGTTAGATAATCCCAATAACGATATTAATAAAGCGCTAAGCTCCTTAAAATTCATTTCGAGGTTAACCCTTCTTTTCGCTTAATTTATGTGTTACATACAGGAAGTAAAAATGAGAACTGTATGACCAAGAATCATAACAATGTAATGCTTGATGTAACTCGGCTAGATTTTATAATAATTCAAGTTTTATTGAAAATTTGTTTGACATTACTTTACAAGAAAAAAATAAAATCAACCATCAAACTTTTCCTTTTAATTTCGTCGCCTGAGAATTGTTTTGTCGTATACGCCAATTTTGGAATTTTGGGAAATCGCATTTTAAGGTTTGAGCTTCTATAAAAAAAAAACTGGCCGATAGATTTTTTTCAATTTTTAATAGAATATTTTGTGCGATATCTTCTTTATATTTATGTTGTCAAAATTGTCACATCTAGTTTGGCTTTCAAATTATCGGGGTTTTTACCCAAAATCAGTTTGTCGTAAACGCCACCAAAATCAACTTTTTTTCCATCCCATACACGTACGACAAAGTAGGCGCACGTACGACATTCCAATACCAAGACATAAATAAAAAAGTAAATTTTCAATTTTCACAGTTCGTTTTTATTTATTAATTAAACATTTAAAAAATAGTTTCTTATTACATAGTAGTAAAATAAATAGATTAAGAACAAAGAATAAAACAATAAATATGACCATAAACATGGAAAAAAAAATTAAAAAAAAATTTTTTTAACAAAAACTAAAAGCCATTCTATGACTATGAAACATGAAAGAAACAACAAATAAAACAATAAAACCGCGACCTTTTTTCACTTTAAGACAGCGCGCTTGAACGAAGCGCCGCCCGCGACCGACGGTCGACTTGTTGTTCTTTTGTGCTCGATACAAGATCAATAAGTGTAAAGCAATAAAACAATAAAACAGCGACCTTTTTTTCGCGAAGAACAATGGCGCCTTAAAAAAATAATTTTCGACCAGCAGGTGTTTTTGCGAGCGGGTGCAATAACAAAACTCACAGCAACCCTTTTTCGCTTCGTTCACGACAGCGCGCGTGAACAAAGAGGCGCCACGGCGAGGCGCCCATGACTACAGTCGACTTGTTGATCTTGTGTGATCGATACAAGAGCAATAAAATAATAATACAGCGACCTTTTTTTCACTTCACTTCGTTGAAGACAGCGCTCGTGAACGAAGCGACAAGATCAATAAGTGTACAAAAATAAAACAATAAAACCGCAACCTTTTTTCACTTCTTTCAAGACAGCGCGCTTGAACGAAGTGGCGCCCGCGACCGACGGTCGACTTATTGATCTTGTGTTTTTGATAGAAGATCAACAAGTGTACATATTTATGAGCCACACCCACTTCCATATTGTGTCAGATCGGTTCTTGCGACCGAGGATGAGGTCAAGATACTTGCGGCAGGAACAAACGACAAGAACCATTAATTAAACACAACATTTGAGATGTCTCTGAAATGAACTTTTTTCTTCTTTGCACCTCTAGGAATAAAGCAAAACCTCAAGTAGCGCAGAGCTTAATGCAGCCCATAGTTTTTAAAGTCGTTGTCCCTATAGCACATGAAGTCCTTATTTTCAATAAATACTTTTCTAGTAGGTATATTATATCTGTTTATATTCTATTTCGGATATATACCTACTTTTACATACATGTAAGAAAAAACAATTTTAAAATTTCTTTCGAAATTTTCTACCGTATCGGTTTTGTACGACGTACGACAAACCAATACTGAAGAAAAAAAAGCTGAAAAATACATAGAATTTTTGTCGTAAACGCCAAAAGTTGGCGCTTACGACAAACTAACGCTAATCCAATGCGTATTTTGTGGATATACGACAAAATGCACACTAATTATCTCAGTAACGGTAAACGATAGGACAAATCTGATAACAGAAATGAAAAGAGAACGTTCTAAAACCTATTACTACACATCCAGTTTAAAAAAGTCCATTTTGGCGTTTACGACAAAACAACTCTCGGGCGACGATTTGTGCTTAAATTCCTAAAACGAAAAAGAAAGAGCTTGATCAGAACATCATCTTTAATAATGTAAATTGGTTGATTAGCAGTAAGTTCATAATCATTTTTTTTTGTAGAGCCTTAGGGTTGATTAAAATCCACTCACTTTTCCTTCAATTCATCACTTCTAATAAATTGATGTAATTCAATCTTTCTTTTTCACGAACAACAAAATATTTCTTTAAGATTTTCAGAGAGGAATTCAAGGATCAAGGAAACGGGAAACAATCAAAATGTATTTGAAATAAAAATGTTAAACACTGTGCTTTCATTCGTAGGCAATCAACATAAAAGCAATCTTTCATATCATAATGCCCCTTGAGCATTGCACATCATTAAGTGTCAAATAAGAACTAATTAAAAAGCATTGATTGAACTTTTTCTTGTTCTTTTTAAGTGATAAGTTTTTGGTTTGTTCAAGATGTGAGAAAACTTTCGGCAAGTTTCTAATTTTTTTCTTTAAAAATAAAAAAGGACAATAATGAACAAAAACCAGACTGCCCAGACATGCAAAATGCACACTCAGCATAAAGGGAGTTGGAAGTATATAACTAAGTGTAGGCAAGGAGATATTTTTCTTTTAATGTACCTCGACAAAGGAAAACAAAAATTCGCATTGAAAAAAAAACTCCAAATTTACATATTGATCAATCCCGCGATTTTTTGTTACGTTATTAAAATTTTTTAGATTATTTAGTTATGTTCAACTCCGAGTGAAGAAAATGGACCTTAGTCTCTTAATTAATCTAAAAAATTTTAATAACGTAACAAAAAATCGCGGGATTGATCAATAACTTGCAAATTTTTAATATAAAAATTCTCAAGTTTTGTTCAACTCCGAGTGAAGAAAATGGACCTAAATATCGTCGCCGTAAAGCAAAAATTATTCTAAGTCACAAAAAGCTAATTTTACAGGGGACGATTTTTAAGTTTCAAATTGGTTTAAAGCGACAAGTTTCTGCTCGTTTGCCATTCAAGTTATGTTTTTTTATAAAGTTTGTTCTTTTCTCTTGAATTAAATATACAAGTTTACCTCATTAGTAGGTGCATACTATTTTTAAATATTTTTTAAAACTAAAAACCCAAAATTGGACAAAGAACAATTACGTTTTTTCCTGAAATAAAAAGTGGACTTAGAACAAGATATGATGGGACTTAGAACAATCAAGAATACTCGGGCTCATTTTCAAAAGGCTACTTCCCTGTTTTTATTGTTCTATATCCCATTAAATTATATTATCGCGGAATGAAATTTTTTTGACAAAAACGGTTTTAAAATTCGGAAAGAGCACCCTCAAATTAGTAAAACTGCATCATTAACTGATTTTCGGTAAGAAGTGGATTTAGAACAATTTTGCTTTACGCCGACGACATATAAAATAGTTACTCTAATACATATGAGCAAAGTAAAGTGCACGCACTCCCTCATATTTTAATATTTGCTTAAAGTAATAAAGCTTTTCAAAAATTCATTTTTAATTTAGTCGATTATAATGAGACCTATATATGGCCTGAAAGGGCATCAATTGTATGAAATATGATATTTTTGACGTGATAACGTCTTATAAATCGATGAATCATGGCAGCCACCACCAAAAAGTGACGCTTTCTAACGTTACACTCTCGCACTTTCGCAGTGCGGCAAAAATTTCAATTAAAAATTAAAAATAAACTATTAGAGATACAAAAATCTTCTATAGCTTATTTGAAAGATAATAACTTAAAGCTTAATACAAATGAAGGATTTTTAAAAATTCCGTCATTTAATAGGGTAAACAGGGGTAAAACGGAAAGATGAAATTTGGGCTGAAATCTAAACGCAAAGTCGTAGAGAATTGATTTTTTTTCTATAGATAGATGAGATTAATTTAAGAATAACTGCATTTAAGACAAAATTCTAAAAAATTTTGAAACTAAGCTATAACGTTTTGTTTGAACGTTGTACACGTGGTGGGGCTATGACAAAATGATGATTTTGGGTAAAAGAAATTTTTTTTGACAATTCTAAATATGCCAGGTGAAAGATGAGGGAACAAAATAAAGGGTCTGATACTGATTTTTTTCCAAAACTCTGCGTTTCGAAATATGAATTTTTGAAAAACACTTTGTTTTAGGGGTATTTTTGGGTAGCTTTTGATTTTTAGCTTTTTTTTGGAGCGTTCAAAAATTTTTCAGACTAGGAAATGTAGGTTTTGGCCTTATGCATACATGTGCAAAAAATTTGGAAACGTTTAGTGAGTTTTGATTGAATAACGGAAGAAACAAGTTTTTAAAAAAACACGTTTTTTTACCGTTTTTAACCGATTTTCATCGTTTTTTCTTTTTATCTTTTTTTCTTTAATATATACAGGAATAAAGTATATGGAGTAATGATAGACCATGACTACGACTATATGTGTGCGAAGTTGCAGCCACCAGCCAACAGCCACCAGTGTGAGAAGTACCGTAATCTCAGTCTGGAAATTCGACATAGTTGACTTTAAAAAATTCTAACTTCTCTTGTAGGAATCTTTGAAATGAGATTAATACGTCATTTTAAAGGTGAAATAATAAGCTTTTACATGGTAATTTTTTTTATAGATTGTCAAACAAAAAAATTGATTCCATAGCCTGAGAACATAAAAATAAATGTTTTGTTTGCTTTTTTTAATGAAATTTGATCGAGTTCAAAAAAATCTAGCTCTTTTTGTAGATGTCTCATAGACATGATCGATATATATATTTTAAGCTAAGACAATAAGCTTTCAGATAGTATAAAATTTTTAATAGGTTGTTAGGGGAAAAATGGAATTAATTAATTAATAATTAATTATTGAGAAGATAAAAATTCATGTTTTTTTTTGCTTTTTTTGATGAAAATGATTGTTTTCAATAAATTATTTTTATACTTCTTGCGCATTGTATAAATTTAAAAATGGTTTTATTCTTAAGAAGAAATACTTGGCTTTTAAATTGCATAATTTTTTTTTGTAAGTTTTTAAAATAAAAAATTAATATAATGAGAAAATAAAAAATGTATTTTTTTTAGCTTTTTCTTGTAAAATATGATTGTTTGAAAAAAGTAAACGCTTCAATTGACTCATTTTAAACAAAAGCACACAACCTGATTTCTGACGACGTTATCACGTAAAATCATCGTCCGTAAACCGACTTTACAGACAACCTCTTTTTTCTCATAAGACCATTTCCGGAAGTTCCTATGACGATCCTTAACTTCAAATTATAGTGTTTTTTTTTTTTCATTCCAAACTATGTATTTCCAGTCAGATTGTCTTGGTTTTTGTTCCATGAGAAATGCAGCATCAAAAAATACCATAAGATGATGTGCCATAACCTTAGATTCAAGTCATATACAATAGGTTCCATTTTAATCGGTACTGGGTATTTTCTCTACATATATATTTTTTGTGATTTTAAAATAAATATAAATACTATATTATTTCAATATTATTTTCATAAAATTTCTCCTGTAACAAATAATTTTTAGAATTTTGTTTTCTAATCGTTAACATTTTTAGCTCCGTGAAGCGACCCCAAAATTTTTGAACTAAACTTGTCTAATTCATTTCTCCACCGTTTGTCCATGTTTGTCCACCCAAGAATTTTGTTTGTTCACCCTTAAAAAAAATTTTAGAGCACATTCTTTTTTATAGGAAGTCTGAAAAATGAAAAATCGTCTTAAACGATAGACGTATAAAACCAACTGCAATCGTTTGTCCAACTCGAGTTCTTTACTTATATGTACCAAAAATCATCGTTTGCCCAGCCTCCGCTTAGGAGATGTTCCAAAAAGAATTTTTTTATAGCAACTCTCATACAAAATCATTTTTTCTAAAATCGTCAAAAAATATGTTTGTTTTTCAAAAATTCAAACGGCCATCGTTTGTCCACAAACACCACAGTGTACCTACTGAAAATTAAAAAGTCCTTAAAATCCCCAAAAAATACTTTTTTTTATTAAATTCAGACGACAATCGTTTGTTCACCTCGAGAAATGGACACAAACTAAAAATCATTTGCAAACCTTTATTTATTTTATCAAACATCAAATTAATATTTCTTTTATTTTACAGCTCCGAAAAACGTTTTTGGCAAAGTTAAAAAATAAACGCAATTAACATTAATGTAAAACAAAATAATAAAGTTTGTTTTTCAAAAATTCAAACGGCCATCGTTTGTCCACAAACACCACAGTGTACCTACTGAAAATTAAAAAGTCCTTAAAATCCCCAAAAAATACTTTTTTTTATTAAATTCAGACGACAATCGTTTGTTCACCTCGAGAAATGGACACAAACTAAAAATCATTTGCAAATCTTTATTTATTTTTAGACCAGGGTCGATAATTTTTGAAACCAAAAAAAATCATAGTAGAATGAAACCCATTGGAAAAGGAGGTGAATATGATGAAAATTAAGTGAAAAATAAATTACGGGCGAGCCGAGTTCGGGAAGTGGGTGGGTTGAGTTTTTAATGGTAAAAAATGGTATATCTCGATTTCCGGCAAAACTACAAATCCTATAGAAAAAAGTTGTATGGCAAAATTGTAGGTAATAAAAAGATCTACAACTTTTGTATCAACAATTTTTTCACATAACCTCAAAATTTATGTGAAAAATTCAAAAAACCGAGTTTTTGGTTTTTTATTTTTATCTTTTTCAAAAACAAAAATTTTTCTACGAAATTTGGTGAAAACTTACCTTATTATGTCCCAAATACACTGTAATTTATTTGATTTAAAATATTAATTTGTTCACCTTATTTTGACTTAATACCAAAAAAACACCCTAATTTTCAATCGAAAATTCACGTGTCAAAATATCAGCTTTTTTCAAAAAGTCGGTGGGCATTTCGTTCCTTAAAATATCTATTTTCTGATGGTGTAAAAAAAGTTGTACATTAGTATACTATAGAACATGTTCTAGTAAAATTCAAAAAATGAAAAAAGCTTGAATTCGAAAAAAAATTTTTATCATTGTTTACAATTTTGGCCTATTTATTCAAATTTACACTTTAATTACTCAAAAAACGTAAGATTAATCAATGTTACATGAAATCTTACGTTTTTTGAGTAATTAAAGTGTAAATTTGAATAAATAGGCCAAAATTGTAAACAATGATAAAAATTTTTTTTCGAATTCAAGCTTTTTTCATTTTTTGAATTTTACTAGAACATGTTCTATAGTATACTAATGTACAACTTTTTTTACACCATCAGAAAATAGATATTTTAAGGAACGAAATGCCCACCGACTTTTTGAAAAAAGCTGATATTTTGACACGTGAATTTTCGATTGAAAATTAGGGTGTTTTTTTGGTATTAAGTCAAAATAAGGTGAACAAATTAATATTTTAAATCAAATAAATTACAGTGTATTTGGGACATAATAAGGTAAGTTTTCACCAAATTTCGTAGAAAAATTTTTGTTTTTGAAAAAGATAAAAATAAAAAACCAAAAACTCGGTTTTTTGAATTTTTCACATAAATTTTGAGGTTATGTGAAAAAATTGTTGATACAAAATCTGTAGATCTTTTTATTACCTACAACTTTGCCATACAACTTTTTTCTATAGGATTTGTAGTTTTGCCGGAAATCGAGATATACCATTTTTTACCACTAAAAACTCAACCCACCCACTTCCCGAACTCGGCTCGCCCGTAATTTATTTTTCCTTTCATTCTTATCATATTCCCCTCCTTTTCCAATGGGTTTCATCCTACTATGATTTTTTTGTACTTTTTAATGTTTTTGAAGGCATCGGCACTGGTCTATTTATCAAACATCAAATTAATATTTCTTTTATTTTACAGCTCCGAAAAACGTTTTTGGCAAAGTTAAAAAATAAACGCAATTAACATTAATGTAAAACAAAATAATAAAGTTATATTGCGACACGGCCTTAAAAGCCATCGAATCCGAAATGTATTTTTATTCGTATTCAAAAAATTAAACAGTCTTACAAATTCTTGAAACAAGTAAGCATGAATAAAGCACAACTCTAGAAACAGGGCGTGTATGGATTGAAATTGGGGTTGGTATACGGCAATTCTAAATAATTATCGATGGTTAAAGTACGCAATAAAAAGAAATGAAATCTCCCAATTCAATTTGTTAGCTTTCAATTGCCAATAACATTGGACGAATTATATTAACGACTAAATTTCCACAAAACTACTTTAATCAATTCGAAAAATTAGTCTCTTTTCTGAATTTATATTTGTTAACATTTATATTTGCTACAATCACTCAAACTCAAATCCCTTGTTAGTGCAGATCAATTCTGTTCTTTGGAAAATCAACCTTTAGTCAAATGATTTATTTATTACATTCACGCACGAAATTCTTTCGCATATTGTATAATATGTTCCAATTTACCAAACCGTTTCCTCTGCTACAAAGACATCGCCTCTAATATATCTTGCTTTGCATTTGTAGCTTTCAAATGAAAAAGGATGGATTCTATGATGTTGTGGTTAGGTGGTCCACACCTGAAGTTACTTGTACGATGTAGCAAAGCTTATATTTTACATTTATAGATATAACGATAACGATTTTACGTTTCCATTCTGCAGCATAAAAATAATAATATGAATACAAATGTATGTGACAATATTAAAGGACTTTGTATGCCAGAATAATCATAAAAAAATCACATTTGGCCTCGCTCATTTAAATACCTTATCTCTTTTTTTATTTATTTATGCCAAGGTTTCTGTTGGAGGAGAGCTTTGTATATCAAGCAGAATAATTTGTTCAAGTTCAATTCAACTGTGCCCAAGATTGTTTTCACAGAAATATTCGCCAGGATTATTTTTTGGTTGAAGTTTTTTAAATTAATAATATCGACCAAATCATTTTAATGGAAATTCCATTCTTGTCACCTGATTTTTTACTTATATCCTTGTTTCCAACTGGATTGATTAAATTGTTCTTAATTTGGGATTGTTTTTATTTTGAATATTATGTATTATTGTTTTTTTTTTACGAATCTCCACAGTGAATGTGAAAATCAATTAGGTAGTTGTAAATAGCGAAAAAAAATCTCAAATTTTTGCGGATTTTTATTTCAACTGCTTAGTTTTCCGGTACAATCCGCTAGTCTAATGGAATACCCTATTTAAAAACACTTATAAAAATCAAAGGATATGTTTTGATATAAAAATTTCATGTTAAATCTGGGAAAGGAAAGAAGCCAAATAAAAATATAAAAAAATATGAGGAAATTTTTTCTCAACATTTCTAACCGGATGGTGGCTATTCAGCTGCATTTCTCGAATAAGAACCACCCTAATGAACATTATACTCTTAAAAATAAACAAGCAGATAGATATCTTAGAACAGTAAATGGTTAATATTTATTTGACCTTGGCCCTATTGCACCAACCACTTCGCACTCTGCATTTTGCAACTTTGCACTTTAACTTTGCGAATTCTGTTGCACCAAACTCTAATTTGCAAAGGGGAAATTATTTCTTTGAAAAGTAAAACAAAAATTCCTTCTTTGCCAAATTCGTTGCACCAACCACAGATTTGCAAAGCACAAAGTACTTTTCTAAAATTTTTTGCTAAGAATTCTTTGATTTCATTGCACCAAACCAAAAAACTTTGCACTTTCCGTTTCAAATTCTGCAAAGTTTTGCAATAATATGCAAAGACAAAATTTCATTTGCGGATGGCCTTTTCTCGTGTAAAGCTCGGGCATATTAACTAATAATTTAAAATGAATCGCTTTGAACGGCTTTTTGAAGATTAATAGTATAGTAATAGTTACGTAAGTCATCAAGAATAAATTTTGAAATTAGGAATAATTAACTATTAAGAATATTTAACTATGGTAAGTATATGAAAACAAGTTGAAGTGGCATTGTTAGAATTTGTTGTGTTCTTTTTATAAATTATTTAGGAACTATTTGTTGTTAGATAATGTCAAACGACCAATTTTTTTAGAAGAATGTCAATTCCATTATTATAACCGAAAGTCATGTTTTTATTCAAAATAAAGTAAAGTACAATAAAATTTCAAAAGATTTCATTGTTTTAGTAAAAAAAAAGAAGATTTTAACCTTTTTTTTACAACGAAAAGAAGTTGAGACTATTTACTGCTTTACTTTGCAAATTTTCAAAGTACGCAAAGTTCCATTTTTAGTTGGTGCAACGCCCGCACTTATTGCTTTGCAAAAAAAAACTTCAAAAATTGCAAAGTGCAAAGTGGGGAACTTTTAATTTTTGATGAAACGCTTTGCGTTGTTGGTTATTTAACTGAGTGAGACTGAATGCATTTTTAGTGAGTATCACTAACATTTAAAATTAATTTAATTTTTTTTTTTCTATTTTTTTTTACTGATTTATTAATAAAATAAATAAATTGACGAAATTTCAAGTGTAGGTACATGCATCATGCATGTTACTTCAATTTTAAATCCTAAAAATAAAATTTGACGTATTTTCTTTCTTAGCGCGAAATAAATCGATTTAAAAAAAATTAGGGAAGAAATGAGGAGAATCGCTGAGAGGCAAAAAAAGGAAAATTGTTTTTGTGTCTTCAACTTCCCGGAACAATCAAATGGAAAGAAAATCCTGTTTATAATTTTTGCGCTATCATTATTTGACTGTACGATAATTTAAAAAAAGGTATTACATATTGTTATTTTTGGCAGTTCCGTTATTTTTTAATATTTTTTTTCGATTTGAACTCTTTTTACTTGCGATATAGGCACTAGAGGTAATTATGTAATATTCGTAAAGAAAATAGAATTGGAGATAACAATGAGACACGACATTACAATGATTGAGAAAGCAAAAAAAGTTGTTTTCGCAATTCTGTCTGTCTATCTGTTTCTATTTCGAGCTACATCCCAAACCACAAGAGTGATTTGGTTTTGCTTGATTCCCTAGAGAAGAAATATAATATATTTTTAGGATCATTACTTGCCATGTTACCAAAATGGAAAAGTTTGTTTTTCTTACGTGTACTGTGGAAAATAAAGTCCTACACTATGATAGAATCAAAAATATAGAAAACAGATGTAGTACAGGTAAAATAGGCATTTAAAAAAAAAAATTGTTACACTCATGAAATTTGGCAAAAAGTTTGTTTTGGGATAAGAACCAAGTACAGAAAGGTCTATAGAAGTTGAGTGGAAGGGTGTTTTTTCGCGGACAAGAGGGAGGGGGTGAAAGTCAAAAATATACTGAAAAGAATTGTTTGGTGAATATCATCATAAATGACACATTTTTTCAAGGTATTTTTTGATGCTGAATCTAATGACATAAAAAAAATGTCAATACGATTGCTCTAAGAAAAGTTATTGCCGATTAAAAACAAGGGTGCTTGTTTTTTGACATCAACAGGCAAAATATAACCGAAACCAAAAATAAAATGAATCATTGGCTTTTTGGGACCAATTACAGATTTTACTGTCTCTTCGAAAAAACACCTATTTCTCAAAAAAAAAAAATAAAAAACAATCTTTCACTAAAATATTTTTATAGATTGTTTGGGTTCTTAGTTTCTGTTATAAATGAAACATTTTTACCAATTTTAATTGGTGTAACATTTTTTTCCCAGTTTTTGTGGTACTAATTTCGAATTTCATCATTTCTTAAAAAAAAAAACACCCTTTCACTCAAGATAATTTTGTACACTTTATAGATTCTTAATTCTTATACCAACCAAAACTTTTACAACAAGTTTTAAAAATTAATGAAATTTAAGTCAGCTGTTATGATACCTTTCTCACACACAACTTAACCCAACAAAAAAATAGCCTTTCACCTGCTTTATCTGAAACCTTCATCCCGAATTTTATCAGTGTAGCATTTTTTTACATGGATTTTGGTTATACAGGGTGTCCCACAGTCACCGCCCCAAATGAAAACCATGGATTCCTGAGGTCATTTTAAGTCGAAAAACTTAAGAGGTAATTTTCTCGTTCTCGTTACGTTTTCGAGTTACCACGGTTTTTATGATTTTTGTTGTCTTGTCCTTTAACTGGCCTTATCTTTGCCAAACTAAGTTTAATTTGAAAGATTTTTAACAACCAATCAAGAATTTATTACAGTTTAAGTTTGTCTCAAAACTTTTTCCACAATTTTGCATCAAACACAATTTTCTTCGTTTTTTAAGTTGTTTTTTACACTTTTATATCATTTAAGTCAAAAAAACACGTATTAGTATGAGTATGAGTATTAATTTTTTGTCCTTTTTATTAAAAAAGGCTACTGAAAGTAATTAAAAAAAAAATAAACAAACTGAAAATAATTTTTAAAGAAAAAATTAAATTAAATGAATTAAAAACTTTTTCTGAGCTGTTGTGGTTAAGAAAAGAACAAATAGATAAAGCTCAGAAAAAGTTTTTTTTAATTTTGTATTTAAAAATAATTTTTTTTTTTAATTCACTCAGTTTGTTTATTTTTTTTAATTACTTTCAGTAGCCTTTTTTATGAAATAAAACTTATTTTTTTTTATGAAAATAAACTGGACTTTAATAAAAAGGACAAAAAATTAATACTCATTAACGTGTTTTTTTTTTGACTTAAATGATATGAAAGTGTAAAAAACAACTTAAAAAACGAAGAAAATTGTGTTTTATGCAAAATTGTGGAAAAACGGTTGTCCACAGAAAAAAAGTTTTGAGACAAACTTAAACTGTAATAAATTCTTGATTGGTTGTAAAAAAAAACTTTCAAATCAAACTTAGTTTGGCAAAGAAAAGGCCAGTTAAAGGAAAAGACAGCAAAAATCATAAAAACCGTGGTAACTCGAAAACGGGACGAAAACGAGAAAATTACCTCTAAAGTTTTTCGACTTAAAATGACCTCAGGAATCTATGGTTTTGATTTGGGGCGGTGACTGTGGGATACCCTGTATTTTACCTGTTGAAGTCAAAAACAAGCACCCTTGTTTTTAATCTTAGAGCAATCGTATTGACTTTTTATGTCATTAGATTCAGTATCAAAAAATACCTTGAAAACATGTGTCATATGATGATATTCACCAAACAATTCTTTTCAGTATATTTTTGACATTCACCTATTCCCTCTTGTCAGCGGAAAAATACCCTTCTACCCAATTTTTTTTATAGACTTTTTTTTGTACTTGGTTCTTATCCCAAAAGCAAAGTTTTTGCCAAGTTTTATGAGTGTAACAATTTTTTTTTTTATTTCTTGATTTTATGTACCTACCTGTACTAATAGCGTTTATAAAGGTTAAACAAAAAATTTCTAATTTGTATCTTGATCAGTTTAGATTCAGATAGCAGATTTAAGAGAAAAAATTTACTTAACATACATATTTTGTGAAAAATTTATTACAAATTTGTTTCGTAAAATTTTTCTGTAGGTAACTCAAAAACTAGCCGAACTACAATCGAAAGTCGTAAAACGGTTCAAAACTAAATGGCGGCCAAATATGTACCGATTTTGTGGAAAATGGGGGGTTTAGTTTATGTACTATTGTTTTTTCATATTTTGAGTCCGAATTGCAGTTGCGAATTATTTGTTAGCAAAAGTCAAACTTTCCCGGACTAACTTGAAATTTACAATATCTAATAACTTTATCGCATGTATGACGAATGCCGCAAAAAGTGATTGACAGTACCCTAATAGTTGAATCAGCTTGGTTGTAGTCATTGAATTCCGCGTATAATTCCTTTTTTTTTAAAGAAAATTCATATTGCAGTAATGTGTTATATTTTTACCTTCAATAATATAACCCTCCTAAGAAAATAAAATGATATAAGTAAACATAGAGAATGAAAACACAACGGCAGTACTTTATGACACGGTTTATATACGATTAAATCTTAAATATCTATGAAAACAGATATCCTCCTTTATTAGACCCAAATTAAATAGGTTTAATAATATCTATGTACCTATAGGTAATATGCATACATAGGAAAATTTTGTTCTGAAGGATTTCTATGTAAAGTATTTTTTCATAGGACTGTAAACGTGTGTTTGGATTCTTTAAAATGTTTGCTATAAGCCTGCTGTAAATACCGTGAACTAGTATTTGATTGAATTGAAACTTCGGAGGAATGAGAAGAGATTTTATTCTCTGAATAGGTTTGACAGTCGAATCTTTGAATATAGAAAAGAAGCTTATGGAGATATTAACTTTCCAATGTTAGTACATTGTGGTTAACACACCGGTTGTGGAAATAAGTTCAGGTCGTTGAGAGGTATGGGGAGCGATTTACTCGTAAGTACCTAAGTATTACATTTAAATATAAATAATATTAAATTTGGCGAAGAAGGTTAAGAGCGAAATTCATAGTTGTTACTTGAGTTAAGATTTTTCTCGACTCCAGTTAGTTGAGAAATATTTCAAGCAATCACTCAAGGGAATTGAAAATAGGGCTGTCACTTGAGCAAAGAAAAATCTTGTCTTGAGGAAAATTTTTTCTCAAACTTGAAAATTTGACTGATTTGAATTAACTGTCATCAAAAAAACATTTTTTTAATAATTCGCACTCGTTTGTCCAACATACTCGTCGAATTCATCGTCCCACCCGTACAACTCAAATCAAATATTCGCAATTAATTTATTTTATTATAAAATTAGTGCAACTTTTAATTGTTAAATAATGAAAACAAACGCTCGCAATGACACTTGCGTTTTAATGTCAACTGACTGAAAAAAAAAACTTAAGCGTTTCCTCAAGTAAAAAAGCCTCCTCAGACTTCACTTGAAGAAAATTTCGACTCAAGTGTTGACTATGAATAAGGATTCGCTTGAGCGAATGCTTAAGATATTTCTTAACTTGAGTGACAACTATGAATTCCGCCCTAAGTCTTGCATTTATAGCAATCAACTTAAAAATAACGTTAAGTAATTAACTAGAATCATTCCGTAATTCAAGAGTAGGTACAACATAGAACCAATGTATTGAGTAAAAAAATATTCGTAACCTATTTTTATGAACGAGGGTGTATACCTACGTAGCATTCAAAGCGAGCAAAAAAAATTATGTAAGAACACTATGTGGCAGATTTGAAGACATTATAATCTACAAAAATAAATAGGGAACTGATATAAAATACATTTTATTTGTGTTATATGGTTATATTTCGTTAAATAATTTTACTTTAACAAAACGGTTTGAATTGCAAGCTTAATTTGAATGGTTTTTCTTGTTTTCTGTTGAAATGACTGCTCAACGTATAAGACGAAATTGCTTTTTCTGTCGCTTTCTATCTCTATCTCTGAGTTAATTTGACTTTGTTCTTTTGGAAATTGAAAGTTCATCACCATAGAGAATCCTGAATACAAACCGTATTTTACTTATAAATTTATTATTAAAGAAGTTAAATTATTATTAGTACATAAAAGATTTATATATTCTATAGCAACGAACCTTGGATGTACAGATAAGTGGACATGAAATTATTACTCTTTAGAATTAGTTTAAAAAGGCTAAGATCTCGTAACCAAACCCACCCATAAAGATGCAATGAAAACTTTTTCAAGGCGGTGGTATAGCGGGTGAAAGCGTGACTGTTTAGGTTCGTTAAGGTGAAAGGAGGTTTAAAGTATTATTAAATTTGTAATGAAACCAGGGAATTATTTTTTTCTTTTTCCCACTCGCTAAAGCGAGTACCTAAGATATTTTGATAAAGATCCGAAATTTCTGCTGTTAATTCGATTTCTCAACACGTTCTATGGTTCAAATATTTTGAAAGCACTTTAATACTCTAATTTTTAATTTACCTAGTGGTTTTTTTGTCCAACTTTTCCATTCAACCGTCATTCACTTTAAGAGATTTATCTGAATATTTAAGATTTAAGGCACAATCAACAAAGCCACAACAGAAATAGAAAACAACAACTCAATTAATTTTCTCGACATAAATATAACAAAATACAATAATACATTAAAATATAAAATTTACAGAAAAGAAACCACAACTGACACAATAATTCACACCACCCCCATTCACAGAAAAATATTGTCCTTTTAATAGAGCATTTAACAATAAAATGGACAAAAATGATTTTTATAATGAAATCAACATAATCAAATGCATTGCTTATAATAATGGATACAAAACAACAACAATTGACAAACTAATAAATAAAAAGAAAAAGAAAATAAACAACAGCAAAATTGCAAACACAACAACAATACAAAATCCAAAATACACATCAATAACATATACCAACAATAAATTTTACATTGGACAAACGGGTAGAACCTTTGAAGAAAGATTCAAAGAACACAAACCCAAACCAAACACTAGATCTACATATGCATTACATTTAATAGAACACAACCATAACTACACAGACATTGAAACTAACTTACAAACATTACATATATGCTGAGAAGGCAGAATTCTTGACGCGACAGAAAAATTTGAAATTTATAAAGCTTACAGACAAACACAGGACGATATACTAAACGACAAACTTACAATTAAACCAAACGCATTACATGAAACAGCAATAAAATTGAGCATAAAAAATAAAGTAAAAAGAAGACAACATATCATACAAAAGCTCAAAATTAAATAAAATCAACTAAAAGAATAAACAACAACAAAATAACAAAGAATAACAAAACTTTCACCAACAACAACAACAGAAGATCAACAACACTAAACAACAAAAGTATTCGACCTGAAGACGGAGTTGCAACTCCGAAACGCGTCGTCGTTACAAAATTAAAATAAAAAGTTGTAAAATTTAAAATTAAAACTTAAAATAAATAAATAATTAATTAAAAATAATTATGTAATTGTTTATTTTATTTTATTAAGGGCCAATTTTTCAATAGTCAGATAAACCTCAGATAGAGCTCATTCCTAGGAATAAAAGTTTTTTTTATATTGATATTTATTCTTCTGATAGTCTAACTGACGATTGAAAAATCAGGGCTAAAACAAATAAAAAGTTACAAAATTAAGAAAAATACAAATGAGAATGACAAACTAAAATAAAAAAGAATTCATTTAATCTTTGGAATAAACATCGATTCGGTTAACTTGTTGGAAATTTTTTTTAACTAACTGTAGGAAACAATTTATTAAATAGACCATTTTTTTCATTTGTTAATAAAGCTTTAAAACCCCTTTCTCTTGGTGTCCAACTTGATTAAGAGAACATTTTTCTTGCTAAATCAGGTCTTCGGCAGCTTAAAGTACGCCTCTGGCACTTTAACAGATAACAGAAAACCTAAACATTTTCCTGAATATGTTTTCATTCCAAAAGGGAAAGTTTAATTGTGGGAGATTTCGTTTTAATGATATGTAGTAAGCAGCATTGTATTTTTTAAAGTGATTTCTTATTACTTATCGGACAGTGCTTATTGGAATGAGCTAAAGTTCCACTGAGAGTAATGCATGCATTTTTGCTAAGAGAGTTTTACGCCAAAATCTATCAAATGCTTTTATAAATTATCAAGCGCAATAATTTTACTTTCTTCAAAACGATATAAAGATTTGTTAAACTGTTCGGTGAGATATATGTTCGTAGAGGTACCATCAGATCCAGTGGCGGATCTAGGGGGGGGGGTCGTGGGGGTCATGACCCCCCCCAAAACTCCAAGCATACATTCTCAAAAAATAAAATAAAACTAAATTAAATATAAAAAAGATACAAATATGTATTCTTAATAATTTTGCTAATTTTTGTTCAGTTGTAAAGGTTGGTTTCATAAAGTCAATATAAAGCATCTCATTTCTTGAGTATTTTAGAATTACTCCAGTCAAAGCGTCATTTGACCTTGCGCTGAGAGGCACTGTCTGTTTTTATTTCATGGATCGATAGGGGTATATTTAAAAGGCGTAAACCCAATTTCTCACCACCTGATCATTCTTTTTAGCGGAGTTATTCACAAAAATGCATTTTTTGGGATATTTTACTTCTAAGCTAATATCTTTGCTCCAGATTGTCGTAGACCAAAAAATAAACATACATTCTCTTCCTTATAATATTTTCTATCGTTGTATGTAATTTCATTGTATTTGAGTGAGTAAATATAAAATGGCAGCCATTTAAAATCAAATTTTTGTTGTTAAAAAACACATTTTTGTCATTATTTCGAAAAAAGCTTATATCATGATTGACATTTTTCTGGCCTATTTTGTAGCCCTGTTCATGTCCTGCATTTTAAAGAAAAAATGAGCTCTTTATCACCAAAAATGGCCGAGCTATTGATAAATGAACGCATGCAAAACCGGTGCAAAAACACCCAAAAATATTGTTTTTTGGGAATAACTCGACTTCAGAATGTCCTACGGCAAAAAATAAAGGAATGAATTGTTCGTTACAACATTTTCTATCAATTTAGTGCACAATCTTTTTTTTGAAACAAATAAAAAATAAGTAATATTAAATCAAAGTCGTTTTTTTGTTTAGCAAACTCTTGCCTTATTATTTTGCAAACGCTGCAAGTATTGGCTATTAAAATAAAATATTATTGTAGTCCTTTAAATTATCTACAATTAAAAAAAAAAATTAGCTCTCTACGACCCACACGAGCCGAGAAATTAATTTTTTAAAAAAGTTCAAAATGACCAACGAAAAACATAAGACAAATTCTCTTATAACAAGAAAAAATGAAAACAACCCCTCTCACTGAGAACTAGTATTCGAATCATAAACAGGGGAAATTTTTTTGAATTTTCGTACGGATTAATGCTTTCTTAAAATTATAATAACTCGGCTCCCGTGGGTCGTAGAAAATAATAAATTTTTAGTGAACTGGAAAATTTTTAAAAGTAAAAAATGTTTTTATAATTTATTTTAACTTTGACCTCGAACATCTTTAGAATGGTTAGATAAATGAAAAAAGTTACCAAGACCTTTTTTGTGGAGCAATCTGTTTCTTACAAGAATATGTCTTATGCGTTTGATTATATTCATTCAATTTGTTAAAAAATTAAGCACAAAATACGAATTTTTAAAGATTTTCTCGATATTTGGACCTCAAATATATATTAAACGGTTAGATAAACAAAAAATTGTTCAAGGCGCCTTTTTTAGAGCGTTCAATTTCCTTCAAGAATTTGTAAAGAAATTTGCTAAAAAGTCATTAATGATAATGATAAAAATGATTTTTTTTAGTAAAAGCTTGATGTAAAAATGGAAAATTGCGAAGCAGAGGACCTTCCCATTAATATAAAGAGTTCATATTTGGTGTGCATATTCTAGAGGTGTCTAGCAATCGATTTTTTGGAGTATAAAATAAAAAAAAAATAATTTCGATTTATTTGAATGCATATGCATATGCAGATAAAAATCATAACTTTCCTAACATCAATCATATTGTCACTTTTTTGCCTTAGCCACGTAACAAACACATCACATTTGTTTAGTTTATCTCTCTTTAATTTATTTATTTTTTTTTTAAGAAAATTTAAAGCTATGTTATGTCTTCTAATTACCTTTACCTATCATATTTTAAAATAAATATAGAATACCTACATTTTTTTTTAAATACCAAAAAATATCTTTCGAAGCCAAAAGTGAAGGTTTATTCAAATGTAAAAACAATACCAACTCTAGTGACCTTTTAATGGTAAACAATTCCAGCCCAATACACAATCTCAACTAAGTTTTTTGTTTTTTTTTGTTAAGTTTTCATAATTTATATGTACACAAATAATTTATATGTAAATGATTTATATGTAAATGATTTTGTTCAAATCAAAAACATATTTATAAAAATTTGAATTTGGTTGTCTTTTTTTTTCATCTCGGTCAGTGAGATTAAAGAGTGTTATGACCCCCCCCAAACAAAATTTCTGGATCCGCGCCTGATCAGATCACCAGCAACCTTGCTACGAAAGTCGTACTGCCGGTCATAAAGAAGCCTACACCTATATATCTACTGAAAAATATCCCAAGGTCATGTGGCCGTTTACGCCGTTTACTTGTTTTCGGTATAATGTATATGGTTCCTACACAAAGGGTCCACAGCATATTATGTATATGGATGTGATGGTGATGATTATTTGATTTGGAAATATGTATAAGATGTCTTATTCTAAAATAAAGTCCATTAAAAATGAAGAACAGTTAACGCATTCAAACCCCTTACAACACAAAATGGGCTATTTTGTACACATTTAATTTTTTTGTTTTATAGATTGGGTCTCACGCACTACCAATAGGTACTGAAACTAAGTTTTTTTTTTCTTATTAGAGCGCATTAATTACCCAAACTTATTTGCAAATAAATAGGATTTAAACTAAATTATTCAATCATAATTCAATGGCGAATTGTCTTAGTTCATTTGTTCGTCATTGGGGTTGGCGGAAACATACTTTTTTAAACTTGCTCTCATAATTTTTTACTTAAATAAGAAATGTTTGGGTGTATAGCCCACATGTGTAGATAAACAATAACTTTTTTGTGAAGGAGTGGTATTTTTATGCATGACTTTCGATGATTTCTTATCGGATTTTGTCATTTAAGATTTAACGAGCCAATGAACTTACCTATGTTAGGGACAGAAAAATAGATTTTCCAGCATGATAAAGAAAACTTTTTCACATTAAAGGCTATCTATTTTTCTTAATGGTGTTTCATGAAAGTGAATCCAAAGCAAAAATTGATTTTATGTGAAAACATTTTCGTTATCGTTCTACCCTCATAATGCACAAACTTTTGTTCACAGCTATTTTTGGAAAATGTCTTAAAAACAGTCAAGTTAATTCAAGTTGAGCTCATGCTGGTTAATGTCTTGCAAGTTAATACATTAAGGACGAATTGTAATGTGTTCATATTGACTCACAGTAATCTAAACTACAAGTTTGCTTGCACGAAATTATTTTTGATTAAAAAGGTTCTGGCAAAGGTTTGTTTTTAAGGAATTTGCTTGAGTGGTTCTCAGCACATGAAGTATTTTGTTTCATTTTCTTAAATTCAAAGAACATGTAAACTATTTTTACTTGCGATATAGGCACTATATATCAAGTTATGCATTCGTAAAAAAAAAATAGTTGAGATAGCATTTTTCCATGACATTACGATGGTAGAGAATGCCAAAAAAGTGGGTCCCGGAAGTCCGTCTGTCTGTCCGTCCGTCTGTCAGTCTGTCCTAAACGGATGAACCGATTGATGTCAAACTTGGTATGTGGCATTATTTGGCGACTCTACACAGGGGTTTTTGGAATTAATTTTTTTGGACCAAAAAAAACGGTACTTGTCATATACCGATTTTAGTAAAATTGAAATTGCTCAAAAACGGCTAGAACGATTTTGTTTAAAAAATTCAAATGTAAGTTTAAAGACAAGGTCTATCTTCTAATAAATTTATCTCCGAAAGTGCTTATTCGATTTCAACGAAATTTTTTGTAAAGATTTCATTTATATCATTTCCAAAAAAAAAATTTTTGGATTTAAAAAAAAAATTTGAAAATTTTTTTTTGAAAAAATCAAATTTTCGAAAACGGGACATTGAATTTTTTTGAAATTTTGTTTTTAGATGTTGATTAGTGATTTCTACAAAGTGGCGTACCAATTTTATTTTAAAACTTTTTTTCCAAAAAATTATTTATAAAAAACGGTTCTATCGATTTTGAAATTTTTTTTTTCTAAAAATGCATGTTAATATATCAATCAAAACTGTATACTTGTTTTGGAGGGCAATTTGATTTCAGATTTCATTTTATTTAAAAAAAAAACGAATTTTATTTTATTTTTTTTTGTTGTACCCATAGGTATAGTAGGTACCTACATTTTCCAAATTTCTATAAAAAAAGTCCCAGTCGTGCATTTTATTTTTTATGTTTTGTAATTTCAGTTAAATTGTGTTGAAAACAGAAATTAGGAATTTGTTCTGTTTTTTTTTTTTTATTTTGGTTCCATTTTGTACCAAGAATTGGGGGCTCGTTAAAGCAAACTGCGCTTCCCTTACCAAAGTACAATAAAATGCATAGTTCATACCACTTCTTCGCGATTACCCATTTTACCAAAAATTTTAAAGTAAAATTGATTTAAAAACTACAAAAAAAAGATAATTGTATTTTGTATTTTATTTCTGATTATTCAATGTCCAAACGATTTAACCACTTTATTGATTTTTTAAAAGACTGACTATTGGTATTATAAACCTCTTATACGTTATGTGTAACGTACACCTAAGTACTTCAATTTTCTGGATGTAATTCATCTACACATATACATTAGGGTGCGCCTTATATTGGGTAAAAAAATTTTTTGTTAATTTTGACCGTCCCAACCCGCCATTTGGTCTGAAAAAATTATAAAAAATTGAATAATATTTACATTATATCGTCGGCTTAGAGTGTAAACCTGCTAACTCCATTAAAGTAAATTTTACAGGAGAAAGAAAAAACTTCTCAAAATGGTTCTTGTCAATTTAAAAGAAAAATCAAAAATACCATTTTTTGTGTTGAATATAGTCTTCATTTCTATAAGAAAGCAGATTAAAAAAGACAAAAGCAAAAATTATTGGATTTAGCAGGTTTTCCTTAAAAAATAAAAACAATGCTTTTAATTGTTTACGAATAGATTTAATGATTTTCTTGTAAATACAGGGTGATTCAGCAGGAATGTGCCAAGAAAATATTCGTAGTGGAGGGAAAGGAGTATTTCCCCGCCCTATAGACAGGACAGGCAATTTTCTAAAAAATTGATTTGATTTGGAAAATAAATTACTACAAATCAGCGGTTACACCTACTATATTGTGGTGTACCTTTTTGTAAATCCAAAACCTCGTCTATTTCTTATTTAAAGCTCTTTTATGATAAAAAATTACAAAAAAATTAGTGGAAAAATATTAATTCCTTTCAAGTGAAACTTGTAATAGCTTTTATAATTCCGAAAGAACAAACATTTTCCTGGTGGAAAATTGTCAGTGTAAAACTTACAATAGGGCTGATTGACATTAAGAAGAGTATTAAATATCAATATTCAAACGTGTTAGATTGAATATTGATATTTTATATTTTATCAGTGTCGAAAACAGTATGCAACTGGTTACATAATACGGTTCTTATTCAGACGGTCTTATATATTGCATTCGGCTTTTTTCATCATCTCTCTCAGCCTCATGTTAACTTCAGGTGATTTGAAAGTCAAGGTCAGTTGTTCTTACATGTTAAGAGGATAGGTACCTACTCTTATTTTTTATTTATTAATAAGATAACTGTTGATTTAAGAATTTGTGATGGAGTTAGCAGGAATTCTTTGGGAAGAATAGAGTTAGCAGGAATTCTTTGGGAAGAATGGATTTAGCTGTTTTACTCATCACGCAATTTGGCTAACTTATAAGTGAAATTTGTTTATTTCCCTCTATTTAGCCTGGAGGGCACATTTTCTAGGAATTTGTCTTAGATTTGGAAAAAAAATTATTAAAAAAACGACGGTTATATCTACAATAACGTCCTATACCTTTTTGGAAAGCCAATCAATAACTTTTGCTTTTATTATGTTTTTAAATAAAGCTCTTTTAATTTTAATGAATAGTTTTTGAAAATTTTATTTTCAAACTCAAAATTTTGATAAAAAAAATTTCAAACAAAATTTACAAAATAATTTTTCTCAAAATAGTATGTACCTAATTAAGTACTGATTTTATTTTCAAGATTCGATACTTTTATTAATTTTAATTCAAAAAGAGAAAACAGGATGCGAAAATGTTTTGCGTTTAAGAGGAAGTGAAAAAATTAAACAAAACTACTACTACGTGGCTGGGCTTGTTGGTAAAATTAACTTATGAAATATTAAGAAAGAAGAAAATTTTTTTTTCATGAGATGGAACCATTTGACGGGTTGGGAGAATGTAATTTCAAAAGTTATAAAATAAGGCGCACCCTAATATACATACTATGTTAAATTTATATTTTTACTATTTATGTTTTTGAAAATACACAACAAAAAATAATAAGAAAATAGAACTTATACAATTCAGTAGTTTCTAAGTATATGTAATAAGAATAATACAAAATACTTTCTATTCTAGGCAACAAACATTTAGAAACAAAATACAAGCAACATACTTCACAGAACTTATTCGCTTGCTCATTAAGAATGTAATATAAAGTAATAATAACAGTTGTCGATTTGAGATAAATGACAAAAGTTTATTTTCAGAGTAAATAACAGTCGATCAAATAAATAAGAGTAAATTCACTAATTTGTCCCAAAGTTTATAAAATAAAATAATTTGAAAACAGGACCACGAGCAATGTTCTTGACATGCAATCAAAATTAATCTGCCAACTAACGATGCTCATAAATAACAAATAACTTTGTAAAAAATCTCCACCGTCAACAGCTTTTACGTAATTGAATATTAATGAAATCAAATACGGAAATGATTAACTACCAAAGTTGATGACAAAAATATAAAAATTATTATGATTTTCAATTTTGGGTTAGATGGAGAAACTGTTTAACAGTTAATTTAGCAACTGAAGTTTAACACCCAGACTTTGCATGAAAAAAAAATGCTTTTACTTGAAAAAGTGTAAAGTTTGAACTTTTTCCATCCACATTTTGTTGCTATGTGAAGTTGGCACCCCCCAAAATGTTACTTTTTTTCAAACTTCCCTGTTTCGATTCCCCAAGGTTAGCCCAGGATAGCCCATGATATTATTTTGCTAGCCCACCGTTAGTTTAAAAATTATAACGGAATTATTTTTTTCACCTCAAAAATCACAAAATAATAATTTTATTTTATTCAGAGTAAAAATTGTTGGTTTTGATCTGTGGTTCATTTGTCCAACGTAAGACAAGAATAGCCTACTTTTTATTTTTGCTATCCTACGTTTATTTTAAAAATTATAGAAGAATTAGTTTGTATTCACCACAAAAAAAAGTACGCATACACCACAGTGACCTTTTTTATTATTTATAATTAAGAAAAATTGAATCCACTGCATTGGTGTTTGCATTGCGCCTCAAATGTTATTTATTTGACTTCGAATTTTTACTTGATTGAATGTAGTCCATTTAACATTCCTGTTAAGAAGCTAAAGTTGATTTGTTTCACTTCACCATAAAAACCACAGCATACAAATATTTTTTCAAGTGTAAAAATCATTAATTTTTTTGGTTTGCCATATAAGCACCTAGAAAAGCTCCATGCTTAGCAGAATCTTTTCAAAAGTAACAAATATATAATATAAATATATAATGGTGTAAAGTGATTTCTTTTTCAGTACACGAATCGAACTTTTTAAACCTTTCTGAACTAACCTTGGTAATTCCAAAAAATTATATCACTTTTTTTTTGTTAGCCCACCCTTAGTTCAAAAATTATGACCAAAAAAAAAGCTTTTTTCAGATAACCAACCTCTTAAAAATCAAAATTTTTACACTGAAAAAAAATTACAAATTTTGATTTTTAAGAGGTAATTTTGAATTATTTCAAAAAAGTTTTTTGTTAATTTTTGAACTAAGGGTGGGATAACGAAAAAAGTGATTTAGTTCTATGGAGTTAGCATGTTTAATTGAGAAAAAGTGGAAAAGGGACAATTTTTACACTGAAAAAAAAAAACAAGTATCGATTTTTTAAAAACTAGGTAGGTAATGAAAAAAAAAATTTTTTTTGTCATAGTTTTTGAAAAAATATTTGTATGTTGTGGTTTTTAAGGTGAAATGAAACAAATCAACTTAAGCTTCTTAACAACAATGTTATATGGACTACATTCAACCAAGTAAAAATTCGAAGTCAGATAAAGAATAACATCGTCGCGGAGTTTTCGGAGGGAGTTGATCAAGCACATGGCGGAAAGACCTTAAGATATATCTAATGATTATTTACCAATAATTATAAAAATTTTAAAATCAATCAAATATTCAATCTTTCTACTTTGTAAATTTAAATAATAATAAATAATAAAATTTGTAAATATAAATAATATTTTTCGATTCAAAAATATACACCATTTATTTGTAACAGATACAAGTGTAATTTAGATTTTGATACTTATTTATAAGATTTATCTTGAAGTACAATTGTTAATATTTATCTACAGAAATAAATACAAATACAAATACAAACACAAAAAAAAAAAAAAAAAAAAAATACAAATAAATAAAATTTAAGGCGCAATACAGTCACCAGTGGATTTACTTTTTCTTAATAATTATAAATTTAAAAAATGTCACTGTGGTGTATGCGTACTTTTTTGTGTGTGGTGAATAATAAAAAAGGTACATTTTCCGTTTTTATTTTCACGATAAATGAACAAAATTAAAACAAAAAAGAAATAACATATTTGGGATTTTTCGTTTTTGAGCCCTACTCCCGAAGACATTATTGGCACGGGAGTTTTCATTTAGCATAAGGCTGAATGTGAATCAGGTACAGTGGCAAAGGGTTCATATAACTCTATTATTTCCGTCTTATCTTTTGAAATTCTCAAACTCAACAACATAAACTTCTGGCAACATGAATATAATTTCAATCAACACCTGCACACGCTGTCAACATTATTTCAAATACTCTTCTTTCAGTTCTACTCTACACACCTATCTGCTTTTCAACTCACTCCATAGACAAACACAAAACTAGAGCAAAATAAAATGCACGACTGGGTCGCACGAACTTGCTCTTAGAGTTAAAGTTGCTTAAATTTTTAAGACTTTTTATATTGAAATTTGGAAAAAAAAACAAAATTCGTTTTTGAAAAAAAATAAAATAAAATCTGAAATTAAATTGCCCTCCAAAACAAGTATGCAGTTTTGATTGATATATTAACATGCATTTTTAGAAAACAAATTTTCAAAATCGTTAGAGCCGTTTTTTAAAAAACTAATTTTTTATAAATATTTTTTTGGAAAAAAAGTTTTAAAATAAAATTAGTATGCCATTTGGTAGAAATCACTAATCAACATCTAAAAACAAAATTTCAAAAAAGTTCAATGTCCCGTTTTCGAAAATTTGATTTTTCAAAAAAAAATTTTCAAAAATCCAAAAATTATTTTTTTCAAAATTTTATTTTTGGCTTATATTTAAGTTATATGCTTCTTCACAAAAAGTTTCGTTGAAATCGAATAAGTAGTTTCGGAGATAATCGGATTTGAAAAAAACGGTTCTATGGCAGATACCGTTAATAATGATTTTCAAAAAAAATTTTTTCTATTGAAAGATAGACTTTAGCTTAAAACTAACATTTGAATTTTTTGAACAAAATCGTTAAAGCCGTTTTCGAGATATTTCAATTTTACTAAAATCGGTATATGACAAGTACCGTTATTTTTGGTCCAAAAAAATTAATTCCAAAAACCCCTCTGGAGAGTCGCCAAATAACGCTACATACCAAGTTTGACATTAATCGGTCCATCCGTTTAGGCTGTAGCTCCTTATACAGACAGACTGACAGACTGACAGACTGACAAACTGACAGACTGACAGACTGACAGACTGACAGACTGACAGACTGACAGACTGACAGACTGACAGACTGACAGACTGACAGACTGACAGACTGACAGACTGACAGACTGACAGACTGACAGACTGACAGACTGACAGACTGACAGACTGACAGACTGACAGACTGACAGACTGACAGACTGACAGACTGACAGACTGACAGACTGACAGACTGACAGACTGACAGACTGACAGACTGACAGACTGACAGACTGACAGACTGACAGACTGACAGACTGACAGACTGACAGACTGACAGACTGACAGACTGACAGACTGACAGACAGACAGACAGACGGACTTATGGGACCCACTTTTTTGGCATTGTCTACCATCGTAATGTCATGGAAAAATGTTATCTCAACTATTTTTTTTGTACGAATGCATAACTTGATATAGTACCTATATCGCAAGTAAAAAAGGTAACCCGGAAAATATCGTCTTATAAACAATAGAACAATTTTGTTTTCTTTCCTCTTTTTTCATTTACTTAATATAATAATAATAATTTTAATAAAGCGTAACAACTGCCCCAATTGAATTCAGCAAGTCCCAACTTCCAAGCAGAACGCAATGCAAAAAGTGAAAAGTTTTTAGATAGTAACATTTAGTGTTTTGATTAGACTTTAATATCATTGTTCGACAAACAAAAAAGTCGAGAGCAAGAACTTTGTTTTATGATTTTTTTTTAATTTAGTGTTCTAAATTCAGAAGTCACAAATTGTCATTTGCTAATCTCTAAGATTTTGAAATATAAATTTCTATTAACAATAATCTTTGAAAACAAATAATTTTGAAAAGAAATAAATATATTTTATACAATAAAATACGAGTATGACTTTTTGACATTCAAAAATTAGTTTTCTAAAAAAAGAAACGTTGGTAGAATTCCACTTCAAAAGTACCGAAAAATAACGTTTTCTACCAGTTAATATTCAATTTTTTCAAAAACGTGACTTCACTTCGGGAAAATCCTTTAGAAAAGTATGGTTTTGTTCAAGCTCTGTTTTGTAACTTTATAGGTATTATTTTCTCTTAGAGGATTCAAATAATTTTAATCAGTTTAGTTTTATGAAGAAAACAAAATTGTAGTTAAAGGACGCTCTTACTAAAAGTTTTGTATACACCTAGATAACTGTTGCTTCTGTCGGCGTCGAGAGATCTTTTTAGTTCTAAGGCGATTTCATGGATAGAAGATCGACTTTCTGATCTAGCACTTATATCTTTAGGTAGAAAAAACTTCTTCTAAATTCTTATTACTAAAAGTAGACTAGACTTTTAAGAAAAAGTTCTTGCAGAGTTTTATGAAAGAAAAACGTAGAACTTTGCACACTTTTTAATGGAAACTTTATTAAAAAAAAATATAAATTTATGTATCTTATGTTTTTGGCAATTCGTTTAAATTGCTTAATTTCATGGCTTGAAACGCAGAAATGCATTAAAAATTTGGAATTGCATTTCTTGGTGACAAATTTTTCTTCGACTTACCATTTGAAATCATTCACGCCTCGCCACTGACAGGTACGTGGGAGAGTTTTGATTCTATCGACATAGAGATCGAAATAAAGGAAGAAGTAGAGAAGACAATTAATTAGTCTGAGGACCAACAGCAAATTTTGGAAGTGGAGTTATGTTTAACCAATATTAAAGCACGCAGTTTTTTTTATTGAGTTCTACTATTCGCATAGAAAAGATTGAGGTTTCCAGTTTAAGGAAAAATGAAAGAGTATAAGTTCTTATATTTAGAATCTGAAATAGTGCCAATTTAGCAAACTCATGTTAATTGCAAAACTGATGTTCTTCAGCCATGGTTAAAACCATATAAAACTGAGAATTAAAGTTGCCAGAATATTGAATTCGACCGCATATACACTGAGGGAAAAGCCACCATAAAACACGGTAAAATCAATGAAAACCACATTGATTACTATTATTCGGAATGATTTTGCGTTGAAGATGAACATTTTTAAATCAACGAGGCAAAAATGTTAATTTTTGATGATTTCGTATCTTAAAGTCACATAAATCAAAGTAGTTCATCTTTGAAACAAAGACGTTTCAACTTCAATTTATTTTTTCCCTCAGTGTAGCATAGTGTACATATACATACTTCAACTCGCAAAATTTGCTCTGGGCTCTCGGTTTAAATGCCTTATAGATTTTAATCTACCTACTCAAAATCAGGTTTTCAATGACAATATTAACCGACCAACAAATTTCTAAATAAGTTGTAGATGTTCAAACAGTGAGAATCATATTCTTTGAATTTAAAGACAGCACATATGAACCAGGAATACAGGCTGCAGCCGGCTCTTTTAATTTGTTATCTCTTATTCAAATATTCTTTACTTTCCAAACCGCAGGTATGTATCACCATTCAATTATTAAATTTCTTATTGATTATTATTATTTTCAATTAGTATGACGCAATTTTAAATGTTTTTAGTTTAAATTAAGGACCAGGACTAGGACCAATGTTTTTGACATGCAATCAAAGTTTGTCTGTAAATTAACAAAGAAGTTTGTGGGAAGTCCCCAACATCAGCATCTTTTAATTGAATATTTATGTTTGTATAAAACGAAATTCTGAAATGATTTACTACCAAAGTTTGTGATAAAAATTACATATTGAATCATAAATTTAAGGGGTGTTTTAATAAAGCCAACTGATTTTGACTCTTTACTGATTTGATATAAATTTTTATTATAACTGTAAGCCAACTTTTAATTAGAATAAAAATGTTTAATAACAAATTGAATTTAATCAAATATGGTTGTGTGATAATCTTTTCAATTTAATTGGGCATATGTAAGTATAAATAGTTATCAAAAGTTGAGAACAACAAATAAATACGAATTATGGTAAATTTGTTATGGTTAAGAATAATCCATTTAAGATATTTCAACGCTTAACAATAATTTTGTAAATTTATATAATCATTTAAGAAATTATTGAATTCGTAAATAAAAAAGTTTTCAGAAAGTTGAAAGACTTTATATTGAACAAAAGCTACGGGTGGATTATTTGCTTCGGCAGCACTTCTATAGGCTTACTGCTGTTTACTGCTCCTCAAATGATAAAATGTGATATTTGTATATTTTAAATTACATATACATGTAAGAAGTTGATGAAGATAACTGATAAATTACCTTCCCTTAATATTCTATTGATGAACTCACTCTCATATTATATTATATTATTGGAAGAGAAAAATTAATTTATCAATAAGGGGTGCGAATTATAGCTACCTTCAGAAATATTTAACATCAATTTTGAATTTTTTCGAGGTTTTTGTAATTCGGTTAAGTTATATTTAAAAATTTTGATAAACAATTTTTTCTTTTGAATTTTTGCTTTCGAAATTATATTTTTATATTTCTTCACTGAGGGAAAAAATAAATTGAAGTTGAAAAGCTTTGTTTCAAAGATGAACTACTTTGATTTATTTGACTTTAAGATACGAAACCATCAAAAATTAACCTATTTTCCACGTTGATTCTAAAATGTTCATCTTCAACGCAAAATCATTCCGAATAATAGTTAAATCAATATGGTTTTCATTGATTTTACGTTGTTTTATGGTGCCTTTTCCCTCAGTGTTCGCATTCTAATGTAACTCTTCTTCCTAATCCTGAAGATTTCAATCTTAGCGATCATTAATAGAACTCAAGATATACGCTTATTAAAAGTAACCATATCGGCTATACTTTAAAGAGTTTTTAATTCTAACAAAACATACCTACTTAATCAACCTTAACTCCCAAAATTTGCTGTGTGCTCAAAGAACTATAATTCATTTTGTGTTCTGGTGCTGATTCTTCAGTTCAAACTTGTAATTTATAACTTAAGCTTGTTTAAATGTATCCTTATTATCCAGTGTTTTTTTTTTTAGATCAGAAGATGGAAAAATAGTAATGTTCAGTGTACAGTTCGACTTTATAATAGAGTAAATCTATCCAAATGCTTTCTTACAAAACTACGAACAAAACCATTTGAACTGTGCTTCTTCTTTTTGCACAAACATCACAGACAAGGGCCCGTATGCAAACAAAATAGTAAATACTTGTACCAGAGAATTAATAAGTATGTTTATACCAAATTAGGAAAGAAATATTTCATACTTAACAATTGTTTAAGTAACATCATTTACTATTTACTATGCATATCACCCAAGATCTTATCTTTCTCCTTTTGTGTAACTCCTCTACATATTTCGTTAATCTAGTAATGATTTGTATCATTTTTTTCGGCTACACATATATATGTAGGTAGTCGACAAGTATTAGCGAACTTTAATAAATCTCTTTCGAAATTGAATTTATTCAAACGAATAATTTTCCCAAAATTCAATGCCAGACGGCATAATAAAAATTTAGACTTTGTCTAAACTTGCAGCATGTCAAACGCCATTAATTTTGATCGGAATACATAATTATCTTGGCAAGCAAATCTCCGGTTACTGATTCTCGTGAATGGCACATTTCGATGGGAATGTAATTTTATCGATATCAAGAATGCCAAAAATATCTAAACGAATGTTCCTACTCAATTTATAGACGAAATTAATGTGTGCCTTTGAACATTTATAGCAATCAATATCCAATGGTATGTCAAAAATTCGTATGCTTTTCCTTTATTAAGTTGTGTGTTTTTGTCTTATAAAAATCAAACGAAATTGCCATTGTTTTCCGGAAAGCCAGATAAAGCTAAAGTATAAATGTACAATACACTTGATTGGGTAAGAAAAAAACCATTTTTAACTAAATGAAAAAGGAAATAGGTAGAATATACTCTCATTTCTTATGATACAAATTAAATTGTCGGGACATTTAACAAATTTTCAATTTTGTATAATATGTGTAATTTATTTGTTTTCTTCGACTAGAAATTGTAGATAAAGAAATAAGCGGTATTTTAAATATAATTGAAAAGTTCAAGGGACAGAGCTACTCAGATCAATCCACGGGGGTCATTCCGTAATTTTTAAAATGATAATCAAAAACACACAGTTTGAGAATCTTAAAATCTATTTGAAATCATGCACGCTTAAAAATTCTTTCGTAGTTTTTAAGACAACCTTTGGAATTAGGCCTTTTTCAAAACGAAAAATATATATATATTGCGATTTTATTACAGTTTTTTAATAATTTTTTTTATTAATTTCAAATACAAAACATTAAAATGTAATCAAAAGTATTGAAATATAAGAAAATTTTAATTAAAAACTTCTTCCTTTGCCCCTAAATTATAATTTTTTCCGGTACTCTTTTTGTTTTTTCTTTTATTACAAGAAAATTAAATTTTATCAAACTGTATAAAAAACGTTAACGAAAATGGAATATATTTTAAAATACAAAAATATTTTTTTTGTGCCTGGATTTAGGGTTATCGCTACCTGTAAAAGTATATATATATATAAAACTATTTTATGGTTCAGAAAAATTAATTTAATAACCTTTTTTCTGATAAATTTTATTTTATAAATAAAAGTTTTCGTATGCTTAGAAATCGTGTTAGTCTGATTTGCCTCTTATTCGGGTGGCCGAATTTCACCTTCCAAAATTGGATTTTTTTATTTTTTTTTTTTTTGTATACATATAAGTCAATAATCAATAAATAAACGAAAGCTAAATAGGTCTCGTTTTCGGAGAATTAATTCGTTCAAATCATCAATCAGTTTATAAATAACATTAGTTCAAATAATGATTTTCTCTCGAAACGGTTAATTTTCCACAATGTATATATTATTATATTAAATTAATTAATCAATGATATAGTTGTGCAAGCTGCATTAAATTTGTTTTGTTTGTAAAAACTACATTTAACAAATACAAAACATCAGAAATTCAAATCAAAAAAATCTTTTCAAAAGAGTATAAGAATGGATCATAGAAAAATATTCGCTACTTGAGAGATAAATTTAAACCATATTTCAGCCCTATTCTACCATTTTATTTTGTTTAAAAAAGGAACAACGGTTAAAGAAGCGTGAAATTGAGTTTTTCGTGAAGTATAGGTGAACCTTTTATCAGAAAGAAAATATGTACTTATATATATCCCTTAAACAAATATTTCAGGAAGCAATAAAATACCTTGTTTTATTTGGATCTTGAATTAAATTTAAGATTCAGTATGTATGTTGAGTGTATGTAGGTAAGTATAAATATATTTATTTCTTTTGTTATAAGTTTTTATTTTGGGATTTACAAGGATATACTCGTACATATATAGGTATATGATATATTATGCTGCTGTTTTTATTTATATACCTTTTTTTTCGAATAAGTTATTACTAACCTACTTGTTTTATTCCATAATACCAATGTTTGCAAGTTCACATCGGCCAATCATGCGTAAAGGTTTTAATAGGAAATCAATTTTTTTAATATTATATTTTTAAATTTTTAAATAAATTTATTTTATTCTTGTAATCACTACAACAGTTTGGATTTTGAAAAACATTTTACTAAAGTTATTAAAATCGTTCACGTGAAACCTTGAAAATATGAATTTCTTTTTTATACTATCCGTTTTATTTTCTATGTGAAGATAAATAACAATAGAACTCCATAAATTTGTTTATCTAAGTAGAATTTTAAATGGACTTGACCCACTATTTTTCAGCATACACAAAGTATAACTTAAAGTACAAATTAATCGCAACAAAACATTTTCTTTTTTATATTTTTTGAAAATAATGCCAAATGTAATTTATACCACTTTCAAATATAACGACTCATATCTATTTCTAGTTTTGTAACCCCTCATTTATTATCCAATAATTTTTTTAGGATATTGGCTTTTTTTATTTGCGATATCTTATGCAGTTCGCGCACCTCTCTTAACCCTCTGTCGGCACACGGGTGCGAATTTGGCAGGACAAAAATTAAAAGTGGTCACAAAAAAGTTTCTTTATAAGAGTGAAAATACATTTTTTTGAATTGTGAATACAATATTCGAGTTCCTCGGAATATTCTACAACAATTTCATATAAGATTCTCTATGAAATAGTGAGACCGAAAAAAGTTCTAGCGACATGAAAAAGTATAAACCAAATTCGCAAAAAAGAGGTGTGCCTACAGAGGGTTAATAAATATTACGATTGCATTTCATACAGTTGATAGTAAAAAACGATTAGAGAAACTCATTAAATACGGTGAGAAATGCAAATTTTTTGCTCGAACGTATATAGAAGACAAATATACAAGATAATTGCATCCTCCTTTTCAGCCATGTCAATTGTTCAACTTGCATTACTCTTACGCTCAATTAAACATTTTCCCTTATTTCTATGAACTGTGAAAGCTCCATAATATTTTTCACTTGAAAAACTCAAGCAAACTTCCAATTTAACGAATAACTTCGTCAGCATGTCTAGGTTCCTATTCTATGTATATTGTATTCTTTTACTTTCCTTTCTATTGAGAAGTAACTTTTCTTAATTTTCCTCTCATATTTCCAAGTCAATTTAGGACTTCCGTTAACGACTCCTGTTCCTTTCGTTTGATAGTGTATTTCCTGTTAGTGCTCTACAGATGTAAGAGCAGAGGCATATTCTAAAGCCATAATTAAACTAAGTTGAAGAGGTAGGAGGCAGACAAGCAAAACCAACAACGCACAATCTGCTACCATAATAATCTAATGTTTAATGTAGCTGGGTCACATTATTTGCTATTAAGAAGAAAAACGGTAACAAACTAGTATACCTTTGTACGTAAATCTAATGAGTAATGAGCGATGGGGATGCGAGAGAACAACAGCCCCTATTGCCCTATTTTAAAAATGGCTTTTGTTTGTTTTCCTTAAAAATGAATCACTGAAAAAGGAAAGGGTGAAAACGAAACCGGTAGACAATGTGACAATTCAAGTCATTAGGTTAATTAGGTCATTAGAGACTTAATAACAAAACAGAGGAAAAATAATTAAAAAATAAACAAGCACAGGAATTTATGCTTAATCTTTGCATTGCTAGGGTTGGAGGTAATTGGACTGCATTAACTGAGGAAGATTGTTTGTTTAACCTCATTCACATGAGTTTTTCTTGTTTTTCTGTGACGCGCTCTTTGACAAGCACGTGGTTATTTCTTATCACACTACTCTCTTTTTGTATAAAAAAAAACAGCAACAATCGGGACTTAAGTACACGCATGCGCTGGAAAGCAATAATTTTTTTTGCGATGTTTATCAAGCTCTTGGATTTATAAGTTCTTAATCAAAAAAGTATTTCAAAACATGAACTTTGTTATTTATTTTGGCTTACTAAGAATTGAAGTTTGTGATCTTAAAATTGAGAAAAACAATATCTCCGTTGATATGTTGATATGAATTGAAAGTAAGAATCTGCTTTCCTGTAGCAAACGTAGAATATAATATTCGAAATTTTTCATTGTAAAAATAGAAGAAGCTTACTTTCTATGGGATGTACGCAAAATAAAAAAAAAACAATAACAAACCCTTATTCCCTTGGAAAGTATGCAAAACAGCTCGTTAAGGGCCAGTTAAAACTTTGACGTTCCAGCTTTTGAAAATTATTTGTGAATCAAGCATCATCTCATGACAGAAATCAGCAATTCTTTGCTCAGTGCATTTTAATCAACCCTCATTTTCTATGTTTTCCAAAGGGGGGAAAGTTTTACTATGTTTCCCGTCCAAAATCTTGTATATACCCTTCTTACTGGGAGCATTTGGATCCAGTCATAGTAAAACGGAGCAGAAACTCGGTCGTGTTCGTCGAAAGATAAATATTTTTGAAGTGTAGCTTTTTTCAAAAGTGCTTTTTATGTGTACATGTATGTGAGGACCTGTTCACATACCTATACCTATCATTTTTTTTTTTGTTAACTTGAATGATAAATCATTGAAAGTATAGTGCTACCGATGGAGACCGATTGCTATCCAGTCTTTTAAAAGCAGAGCTCAAGTTCAGTCTAACGGTAACCGAAAGCGGATAGTTTAAATAAAGCTTTTTCTATTTTTTTTTTCATCCTTAAATACAAATGTGTGTATATGGTTTTTGCATCAGTGTTAAACGGTTAGCCAGTGTCTTATCTTAAAAAGAAAAAAAGAATAATATAAAATAGAAGTAAAGAATGATGTGATGCTTCATAAAATAAGAAGAGTGAATAATTGTGAAAATAAATTAGGAAAATTAATTGTGCGGTGAATTTCATGCCATTTTGGATAAATGCACAGAAACAAAATATAACACACAATTTCTATGGGATAGTTAAAAGGATTATCGACATGCAAGAAGGCGTTTTCTTGAGATAAATATATTTTATTTAATGATGTGCAAATCCCAGGAAGGAAAATTTCTGATTTTACGCTTCACATCTTATTGGATTAAAAATCAAAGGATTATTTGCACAAAAGGATCTTAAAATAAAGTAAAGGATGAAAGTGTTCTAAGCTTAAAAATTAATGCAAATGCAAATTATTTTTAGCGATTGATAGGTACATATCTACGTATAGTTATAGTTATATATATTTTTCTTTTGCTATTTATTCTATTTCAATTTTCCTCTTAAAATTCAATAGACGTAATGATAGTCTCACAACTTAAAAACACTATTTTAGCTTAGGACGAAATGGTTGTTGAACCCCGAAATTTGTTTTCGTTCGATAAATAATTTCTTCGAAACCCAGATTTTATTATCAAATTTCTTTCAAAGAATGCATAACATACTTACTAACGTATGTCCTCCTTCAAGCAATCAACTATACGATTTCCTTCAAAACTTCAAGAATTAAAAACTTTCAGAATAACAATTCCGAATTTCGCCATACAGGGACAAATGTTTTTTTGATGCAAAACTTTTTGGGTTTATTTATAAGTTTTGCGAAAATAAGTCTTAGGAAAGTTATACAAAACTTAAATAATTCAATCAAACTTTTGAACTTGGTATGACTTTGTACAAATGATTATTATTTTCTTAACGAACGTTTTGAATTGAATTTGTTTTTTTCTTTTTTTTGTGATTTTGAAAGTGAACAATTTTAAATCATTTTTTTTTTCTTTTATATCGAAAAAATATTGTTAAGTGTTGGGCTCAATTATTATTTGTTGTGAATACTCGTCTATATACATTATACATTTGAAAGTTTTCTGGAAATAAAATTATCCGTCGCATATTTAGATTTAAATTTAAAGAGAAATGAATGATCAAAATAGAATACAAAAAAATATGATACAGTTTTTTCGTCATGAACTTTGTTAAATATGGAAATAAATACTAAGAAATTGAGCGCATTGATTTGTTGAAGTACCCCACTTTTTTCTTACTATAGAAAATTACTTAACTTTATACATTTATTTCAATAAATTCGTGCTTCACGCAATCCCAATAAAGGTCAGCACGAAACAAATACTTATACTGCTGGGTTAACTCAAAATGACGTATCTGCATTTAATTAACTTGAGATAATTTTATTATGTTTTTTGATTTTCAAAATGAAACAATACATCATGGTTCTATAAACAATATTTAATACGAGCAACTTTTTGACAAATTGTTTATAAAATATCTCGAAATCTTAAAAGTTGTTGTGATTTTTTTTGTTCAACATAATTAGGTACTAGAATTGTACCTACCTAATATGGCAGTGTTTTTTCATGGCTTGACAAAATGATAGATACGAATTAATCGGTCTTATAGTTTAAGCATAGATTTGTTCGATATTATTTGAACTATGTATAAGAATAAAAAATAGAGTATTAATAGTAAGAGAACGCAAACCAATTTGTTTTCTTGTATCAAAAGCATTTATAATGGTATAGTATGTATAAGAGGTATACATTTGATTAATCGCCCACAGTTAATTTTTTGGGTATGATTGTTTGCCAAGAAAAAAGGTTATGTCTCGAAAGTTGGAATAAAAGTAAAGTAAGAAATGAAAGTTTTGCAGTCTGTTGAGTGATGTAATAGCAAAACTAAAATGATACCGAAATTACGTAGTTTTTTATACTTACATAAGCTTATGGTTTCGGTTTTATTTTTTTTTTTTTTTCAATATTTTTGAAAGTATGTAATTGTTTTTTCTCAAGGGTTTGCAGAATGCATATTTATTTACTCTATTTTAGGGACAACTATTTGTTTCGTGTCAAAAAATTTGAGGTTTTGATAGAAACCAACATCATAGCAGAGTTTATAATTTATTTTATTTTATTTTATTTTATTTTATTTTATTTTATTTTATTTTATTTTATTTTATTTTATTTTATTTTATTTTATTTTATTTTATTTTATTTTATTTTATTTTATATTATTTTATTTAATTTTATTTTATTTTATTTTATTTTATTTTATTTTATTTTATTTTATTTTATTTTATTTTATTTTATTTTATTTTATATTATTTTATTTTATTTTATTTTATTTTATTTTATTTTATTTTATTTTATTTTATTTATTATATCTTTTGTAGCTTTTATCTTGAGATGTATTAATCGCATCGTCCAGATTGTAATCTTCAAGCTTACGGGAAAAAAATTGAGCTTGAGATAACAGATGATAGAGAATGTAAAAAATGTGGGTCTCGCAATTCTGTTTGTTATCTGTCTATCTGTCTGCCTATATCTCGAGCTTCAGCCTAATTCCACTGAACGGAATCACTTTTGAACTAGTTAAGAGTTTTTGGTGATTCCCTAGAGAGGCCAAAATTAACGGTAATTGCCATGTGATCAAAATGGAAAAGGTTGTTTTTATCGATTAAGAAAATTTATATGTAATGTGGCAAACAAGTTCGTTCTTTCGAAATAAAAAAAAATATTTTTTGGACCTTTATCAACGGTACTTGGCATAAAAACGTTTTCTTGATGTTTGACTTTTTCCTAAAGGACACGACCAATTTCAGTGAAAATAAAAACGTTTAAGAAAAATTCAAAAAAAATATCATTTTTAGATTTAAAAAAAAAAAAAAAAAAAAAAATCGAGAAATCCTTTTTTATGCAAGAAATTAAATTGCATACTACATTTAAAAGTCAGAACCATTTAAAAAATGATTTTGCTAGTTTGAATCCAATTTTAATTATATTATTGTTTAAGTTTTTTATTTCTTAAGAAAATTCTTTTATGAATTTTTAAAAAGTTTAAGTATTCCAAGCAACTTTAAACATAAGAGCAAATTCGCGCGACCCATTCATACATTACATATATAAACATGAGAAATGATGTGGATTCAGCCTACTTATATTAATGGGATAAATCGCGTTCTCTATTAGGATGCGTATTTTATATAAAACTGCGTACTCACATTTCTGTTGGACTGTTTACTAAAATCAAATTGATGGTTAGAAAAGAATTAAAGTTGTTCACATTTTAGTTCACGTTATTAGAGAAGTTTTGTAACAAATCGCCATCCCTTTTCTATCTAAAATAATACAATTTACAAAACTTGAAAAATAATAAGTTTTAAGGTCTGCTTTTTACATTGTAAATGCCTATTTAAATTTTAAAACATTCCATTTGAATTGAATTCCCAGATTCCAAAACCTATCCTTACCCTTTAATTGAATAAAACATCTTTAATTCAAATTAAAGGGAAATACCTCCATATTTTCAAACCTTGGCATTTGCAAATCACAAACAACGTGCTTATTAAAAAGATATAACCAAGGGGTTGCGTTTTCAAATTCAAATTTCCCTACGGCAAATATATAAGTTTGCCGAATATTTATAGTAAAGTTTTGCCTTTGCTGACTTCAAAATTTAATTGCTTTAAGTGTTCCTCAAAATAAGGTTAATATTATGAAAAGAACAAATTATAAGGTTGGAGCATCATTTTCGGTTTAAGTTGTGAAAATTTTCATCGTTATTCTTTGGCAAAGTCAAGTAGGTATAGTGTATAGTCTGTATAGTGACAAAAAATCAATGAAACTTGGAAATGTCTTGAGGTATAGGACCTAAATAATTTCTTTTCATATAATGATAATTTCCAATCTGTGTTTTTGAACAAACAAAACAATATTAGTAAACTTGTGTTATGATGCATATGCAAAGTAGCAAACTAAGTAGTAGGTTTTTATGTTTGAAGGATATTTATATAAATTGCACGACTAGGTCGCAGAACTTTCTTTTAGAAACGTTTTTATCTAAAAAAAAATGTAGATCAAAAACATATACAAATACACACATATATAAAAAAAAAACGCTTATTTTATAATTTATTTTTAGCCCTGAAGATGAGGTTTATATTACCTCGAAATACATTGGCAAATTATTAAAAATAAATTGCGTTTTTATTGAACTTCAAGAAAGCAAAAAAAAAATACAATTCGATATTCATATTAATATATAAAAAAGTTATGCAAACGCATGTTTTTTTTTTTTTAACTAAGATACCTATTTTTTAGAACACAATATAAAAAAAAATATTTGTTTTAAATTACTACCTGGCTCGGCCGCGACGTTGTTTTGCATCTATGTAAAAAGACGCAAAATTGTATTAGTTAATTTTAAAATACCATTAGTTATTTAACAGTGTTGACACAGTTTTTTTTTTTGTAAAGTTTTAACGCATCATTTTTAGAAAATCAATTGGGTAAAGATTTGAAATGTATCTAAAAGAACTCTTTTCTTTAAATGGAAAATGGTAAAACTAATTTTTTTGAATGATGTCAAACTTTTCTCATTGGCAATTAACCCCTTGTATCCCCATGTGATATTTCGGTTACAAACCAACAGAGATCCCTCAAAATATGTAAAAACTATATTTTTTTTTTTGAAGATTATAACATGATTTTTAAATATTGTTTTATCGAAATGATAAACCTTCTAATAAATGGCACCAATAGTTTTTAATTGGAAGTTAATGTTGAAAGCTAGGCTTTTTTGAAAATAAGCAAATTTGTGTAAAAACTACGACATTCATTTTCTTTGGATAAACTAACGGGGTTTTATTTTTGTATTTTAGGAAAGTGCCTAAAAATAAATAATAATTCGTTTTTTGTTTGAATTTTTGCATTAAATACAAAAATATATTATACCGAGAGTCTGCAGCAAATTTTGGGAGTGGAGGTATAACCAAAATGTGAGCATGCAGTTTTAAAGCCTTATACGTACTAAAAACGAATTCAAAAGTCTGGCAGCTTTAAATCGCGGCTTTATATGGTTTATGGTTTGGGTGGTTAAAAAACGTGAGTTTTCCAATTGACATAAGTAGGCTAAATTCGCACTATTTTATATTCTTTACACAGGAACTGATGCTCTGTGATATCCTCTAGTTTTGAAGACATCGAAGCGATCAATAGAACTCAAGACATAAACAGTTTGAGTCAGAATTCTTTATAACAACGTATAAGGCTATAAGACTGCATACTCAAATTTTGGTTATACCTCGCACCAAAATTTGGTGTGGGCTCTTAAACAATTTTATTTTAAACTTATTTTTTTACTCCGTAAATTAAGAAATAACTAAGTAAATAATGAAGATATCAAATTAAAAAAAAAATACGTTAACTAAAATAAAAAAGGCAAGTCGTTTTGCATTATAATACTATGTTTCCACCTACGCTAAATCCGAGATTTAGCTAAGTAGATTTAGAATAAATCTCAAGATTTATTTTAAATCTACTTCGCTAAATATCAGATTTGGGTTCAGCTACCCTAAATCTAAAATGTTCACCTACTTTCAATCCGAGATTTAGAATAAAACTCGAGATTTTTGCTAAATCTACTTAGCTAAATCTCGGATTTAGGGTAGGTGGAAACGTAGTATAAATTTTAAAATTAACGATCTTAGGTTAAAAAGGTTTTAAAATTAACTTCCTTCCTACTCTAACCATAGGGTAAAAGCGGGTGATATGGCGCGGCGGGTGAGATGGCGCACTTTAAATAGCTTTTACATTTATTGCTCTAAAAATGTACGAAAAATATTTTTAGCTTTCTTTAAATATTTTAAATCGAAGTAGCCAGTAATCGTTTCCTTATCTGTGATACAAAAAATAAAAAAAAAATTCAAAGCAAATCATGTGATGATTTTTTTCGAATTTTTTTTTCGCCCTTTTTTTTTTGTTCCGATATTTTGTGAGTCGTTGGGATCTTAGATGCCCTTGATACACCAATACATGCAAGAGAGTATAAGTTATGCATTGTGTGTGAAATCTGAGCTCTAGTTCTATCTGCTTTTTATGGGTGCTTACGAATATGCGCAAAAAGGTGAGATGGCGCAGTTTTTTGCGGGTAAAATGGCGCATTCCCTACTAGAATTTTTTAATTGAGTATAGTTTTAGCATGTGCCATATCACCCTCAACATATTTTTTTTAAGTAATTCAGCCAAGTTCAAATTTTATAAAAAAGAGGACTAGTTGCAATCTATTATACAGCATGCATTGGTGCTTGACTCCTTCACATCGTTCAACCATTTGTGCAATGAATTTGGCAATAGAAACCTAAAACAAACTCATGCGCCATCTCACCCACCCTATAGGGGGAGATGGTTTTTTTTTAACTTTTTTTCTATATTAATTTAAAAATATAAATTTAAAATATAAAATTCTTTAAAACAAACAATACGTTGGATATTGAATATAGAACATTTTTGCATTGTTAGAAATATGAAATGTGGTTTACTTTGAAAAATATGACAAAAACATAAAAGGTATGCCATCTCACCCGCTTTTACCCTACCTAAATTTGACTTGACATTGCCTGTATTTGTTTGGACAGGGAGAAATATTGAATTTTGAGATTACAAAATTGTCCAATCGGATGCATTATTTCAAAATTAAGGATACCTCATCTTGAAAGTATTAAAAGGCCGGTTAGAGAATTTGTATCGAGTAAACGAATAAATAAGTAAAGAAAATGAAAATATAGGTATATTTAGTTTTTTGCTCAGAAATTTACCTTACAACCATAAAAAACTGTCTTTAAAAGAAATTAATGAAATCTTTTAGTATGATCTTTTAGAATGATTTAATTTATGAAATTAGTTAGAAAAAAATATTTATTTTTCACAAAATTTTTATTTTAATTTAAAAGAAAAAATGCTGCAATTTTTATTTCATACAAAAAGTATGAAATCTTTTAGTAACCGAGAAATGTTGGGTTCCGAGATGATTTCAGTGACTCAACTTATATATGGGTTATAATCAAATATTATAATTAGGTAACTTACAGTAAATCTTAATTTACATTTTGCGATGGCAAATGATGATTGTCAAGACTTTTTGGTACAAATTTTATTCGATTGGACGTAAAACAATACCTCGAAATTATGTGTTATATATTAATAAAAATGTTTCATTACCTATAATATGATATGCAACTAAGCGAGTGCAACGCAGAAAAACTCTTGTATCTACCCTTCTGGATGGAATAACCCATTAGGTTTACATTAATGTATTCAAAACCTAAAAACTTATTATTTTAGTTTTCATTTTTATTAGGAACTATTATATAAATATATGTATAGGTATGTATAATAATAATGTACATATATAAAGTCATCTGGTTTTGAGTGTGTGATTGGTAAATGATTACTAAATTAAATAATACAACCTGATTAAGCTTCTAGTTTCATAATTTAAAACAAATTAGTGTGTACCTATTTATTTAAGGGTTTTTTTTTTTTAAAGGAGACTATGAAAACTTATACTGCACCATTAAATAAGTATATAATAGATGTGAGACCCACTTTAAATTAGATCTAGTGCTACAGTCGCCTTACAGTCCCTGAAAAGGACTTTTTGGTTACTAAGAAACCATACCTATTGTAAAAATGCTATTTTTATTTCATTAATTTGTATTGGTTTCGTTTTGTGTTAGGTTTGTTTTTATTTATTTTTGTAATATTTAAGCAGAATTTACGAGGCTGAAGAAATATTTTAAAATTTTTGATTCTTATTTAAAAGGATTCTTTTTTCTGTTTATTTAATTACACTGACAACAAGAAGATAAAGATTTCTTTCAGTTATTGTGTGCAAGTATTTATTTAATTTGAGTTAGGGTGTGTAAGCATCTAGGCCAATATTGTAACTCAAATTATTTGTAAGTTTTCTGCATGCACTGTGGCGTATACGTGCTTTTTTTCCAACCGCATATGCAAGTTGGGGAGGAGAAGACGTTTGATCAAGCTAGACAATATAGGTTCATGCATCTATATGACACATTATTTAAAAGTGTTTTATAATGCTGAATGGAACGAGATCCGTAACGCCCTCCTTAAAAAAGTATTTTATGAAAAGATGAATATTTTTTAAGTACGGGTGAGAAGAATTAGAAGTAACAGATAAAAAAAAACAGCGTTCTTTCTAAGAAGGAATTTCTTGGAGTGGTGGTTAAACAATGCCTTTTTTTTATTTTGGAGCTTCTCTTAATAGAGACGAAATACATTTCTGAGTGGGTTGTTATGTCGTGCATTTGTGTTTTGGCTGCAATTGTGTGCTCTTGTGAGAAACGTGAACTATGTTTTTAAGTAAATTTATTTTTTTTAGTGTAAAATTCATGACGGGATAAATTGGAACATTTTCCGGGATAAGTTGTAACAAGTTAAAACTACTTCGTTTAAATGTTTATGTATTTCATTTTAATTTCTATTTTGTTCATTAAATGAAATTCCCAAACAATTTCAAAACAGGCCAAAAATAAGGTTTCAACTTTTTCATCTGGAGAACAACATTATTAAAAGTTGAGATAACATTTTTCCATGACATTACGATGGTGATGGTAGAGAATGCCAAAAAAGTGCGTCCCGGAAGTCCGTCTGTCAGTCTGTCAGTCTGTCAGTCTGTCAGTCTGTCAGTCTGTCAGTCTGTCAGTCTGTCAGTCTGTCAGTCTGTCAGTCTGTCAGTCTGTCAGTCTGTCAGTCTGTCAGTCTGTCAGTCTGTCAGTCTGTCAGTCTGTCAGTCTGTCAGTCTGTCAGTCTGTCAGTCTGTCAGTCTGTCAGTCTGTCAGTCTGTCAGTCTGTCTGTATAAGGAGCTACAGGCTGAACGGATGGACCGATTGACTTAAAACTTGGTATGTAGCATTTTTTTGAGGCTCTCCAGGGGGGTTTTTGAAACTAATTTTTTTGGTCCAAAAATAACGGTACCTGTCATACAAAAATTTCGGAAAAGTTTAATTTCACAAAAACGGCTGTAACGATTTTGTTAAAAAATTTAAATGTTAGTTTTTAAACGAGGTCTATCTTTTGAAGAAAAAAAAATTTTTAAAATCATTATTAACGGTACCTGCCATAGGACCGCTTTTTTCAAATCTGATTTTCTGCAAAACAGCTTATTGTATTTCAACGAATTTTTGTATACAAAAGCATTTATATACTTTAAATATAGGCCAAAAATAAATTTTTGGATTGGATTTGGAAAAAATAATTTTTGGATTTTTAAAAAAATTTTGAAAATTTTTTTTTGAAAAATCAAATTTTCGAAAACGCCTCTAACGATTTTGAAATTTTATTTTCTAAAAATGCACCTTAATATATCAAATAAAACAGCGTACTTGTTTTGTGGGGCGATTTGATTTCAGATATTGTTTTATTGTTTTGAAAAATGAATTTTATTTTTTTTTTATTTGTTTTTTTTTTTTTGTTTTGTTTTTATATACCTACATTTCCCAAGTTTCTATATAAAAAGTCTTAAAAACTTAAGCAACTTGAACTCTAAGAGCAAGTTCGTGCGACCTAGTCGTGCATTTTATTTTTTAATGTTTGATAAAAAAGTAATTCTGTTTATTGGGGTCCGTACAATAATATTTTTCCATAAACTGTGAATCAGACGGAGGATCTTCTTAATGTCTCTAATTACATGAGGGAAAAATACTATTCATTTTAACCAATATAGCTAATTTTTGTACGTTGCTTATTACGCATTCTAAGATCAATTTCTTGAAAAAACAGCTTAAATCTCTATTTAACCTCAAATACCTGGACTTTCCCATAAATGATTTGGAAAATATTTCAAACACATAACTGACTAAGAGCTCACAGTAAATTTTGCGAGTGGTGGTGCAACCAAAATGTATGCACGTACGCAGTTTTATAGTTAATATGTCCTGCTATGAAATTCAAAGATCTGGCAGCTTTATATGATTTTCGGGGGGTTAAAGAATGTTAACTTTCAAACTTATAGGTGCTATTTCATATACATATACTATTCAAAATGATGCTCTGTCATTTTTCCTAACCCCAATCTGGCTCAATCTGGACCATGAGATCAATAGAACTCAAGATATATGTTTTGTAGACTTTTCTGTTAAATATATTGTTTGTAATTCGCGTCTTTGCAATTCTGCATCTAACCTGTTTTGACTTGCGGACATGAGATTTTTCTAGACTTTTGAGACAAGTTAAGAATTTCAAAACAAAGATTAGAACATAAAAACTGGCCTAGCTCAAAGGTTGTATAAGGAGGTTCTTTAGTGATTTGATTTCTTCCCTTTTCAAACAATACAATTCCTTTACAGTTATGAACATGTAGCTACCTATAAGTTTTTTGTAATGAACTTCTTTCATTCCTAATGATAATGAATATTAAAACGTTAAAAATTTGGTTACGGTACCATAACTTTTAAAGGATTTCGGTAGTAATTTTGCTACTTATGTTATTCATTACTTTTTTCAGACACGTCAGATTGCCTTTAGAGTTTTTGGAACCAACATTAAAAAATACCTCGAAGTCATGTATCATATATGCATAATAAAACCGTAGTCTATTTTTCTTAATTTTGAAAATTGGAACTTGCGGACATGAAATTTTTTATAGAATGCTCAAACGAAGATTTTGATTCAAAAAAAATTCTAATAGCATTTATTCCGGGGTTGAACCGACTATAAGCCCAGTCGGTTAAAAATATGACTAAATATTTTTTTTATTTTAAAAATACCCCCTTTCACTCAACACTATATCTACGGTGACCATATTTCTGGGAATCTTATATTAAATTTTATATGAAGTAGATAGCTCATAAAAAGATGAACAAAAACAAAACAAACAAAAAATCTTAGAAGAAAGAAATATAAAAATGCCAAAACAAACAGAAAATCTTAGAAAAAGAAATATAAAAATGCCAACAACGTATGAAACTCGAAACAAAAGAAAACAAAATGCACGACTGGATCGCACGATTAAGGTTTCTTACAATATATAAAAGATTTCAATGTAATAACTCAAACAAATATATTTTTAATTTAATTATATAAGCTTTGTTTTTAAAATGACAAAAACATCTTTTTAAATGATTTTGACATTAAAACAAAGTACCTATGCCATTTAATTTTTTTTTTCAAAGGAGAATGGGCATTTTGGACGTTGAGCGGCCATCAATAAAATTGGTATCAAATGAAAGAATTATAGCCCAGGAAAAACTTTTACTATGGACGTTTCGCTGTATTGCGTTAAGAATGCAAGATAATGCAGTATTAGTATTGTTAATGCATTGTTCAATGTATGAAGGAAAAACTGATTTATATTTTTATATGGAATATAAAATATGATGCTCTGTCATTTTCCCTAAGCATTAAGACATTAATCTTGAAAATCCGACCAATAGAACTCATAATATAAGATTGTTAAGACAACCATTTCAGGTTCGAAAGTTTTCAAACAATTCAAAGTTACAAAAAATTGAACAACAAAACTCTAAAAATAGGCGTGAATTTGTTGTTTTAAAATGCTTATAGTTTGGGTTCTAGTGGTTGGATATTCAAGATAAAGGTTTTCAGACTCAGGGAAAATGACAGAAAATAATATTTTGCACTTAAAATACACAATTGAGTTATAACATTGAGACATATTTAAAGTGTTAAATGCAAAAATGCATTTTATCCGTTATTGAAATACGTCACAGGGATAAAACTTCTGCACAATATATTTAAACCTTAATTACATCAAAAAATAACAAATTCATTCCTGGCCGCGTAACGTCCACCTTTCATACAAACTTGCCCATTCTCCTTTTTTTTTATTTATATTTAAACTATGTATGTACATATATGAATTTAAAATTAAATAGCTCTATGGCAAGTACCATTTAGCAATGACTTTGAATTCCTTTTTTAATGTCTAAAGAGAACATTAGAATTGTTTAACATTTTTTTAAGATTTGAATTTTTTAACAAAAAACAAATTAGACAAACAAAATTAAAAGTTTCTGGGTTCTATAATATTCTTAGCTTAGCATCCAAAACAATTTTTACTTGCGATATATGTATGTATGTATGTAATAAATATCAAGTTATGCATTCGTACGATAGTAGAGAATGCCAAAAAAGTGGGTCCCGGAAGTCCTTCTGTCTGTCAGTCTATCTGTCTGTCTGTATAAAGAGCTACAGCCTAAACGGATAAACCGATTGACTTCAAACTTGGTATGTAGCATGTTTTAGGGACTCTCTAGAGGTATTTTTATAATTTATTTTTTTGGACCAAAAATAACGTAACTTTTCATATACCGATTTTACTAAGGTTAAAATTGCTCAAAAACGGCTCCAACTATTTCGTTTAAAAAATACAAATGTAAGTTTTAAGAAAAGGTCTATCTTTTAATGAAATTTTTATTTTTGAAAATCATTATTAACGGTACCTGCCAAAGAACCGTTTTTTTTTTTTTAAATCCGATTCTTTCCGAAACTGCTTATTTAATTTCAACGAAACTTTTTGTGAAGAAGTATTTATATAACTTTAATATAAACTAAAAATAAAATTTCAAAAAAAATAATTTTTGGATTTTTAAAAAAATATTTTAAAATTTTTTTTTGAAAAATCAAATTTTCGAAAACGTGACATTGAATTTTTTTGAAATTTCGTTTTTAGATGTTGATAAGTGATTTCTACAAAATAGCATACAAATTTTATTTTAAAACTTTTTTTATAAAAAATTTTTTTTATAAAAAATTAGTTTAAAAAAAACGGCTCTAACGATGTTGAAATTTTTTTTTTTTTCTAAAAATGCATCTTGATAGTTTTTTGTATTGATGTTTTAATTGTATTGATGTTTTGTAGGTATTTCTCAAATTCATTTAATATTTTTGATTGAAGAAAAAATTGTTACCTGTGCAAATGGTGTTGAGATTAAAATTAGGTGCTTTAATAAATCCTCGGATTAGCCTACGTTATTTAATCCTTTAATTTGTTTGCCGCTAGGCGCTCAACCTCTCTATGCGTGGCCCATACTATCCCTAACTAGTATACAAGCTTTAATTAAATGTCAATGCTACTTTCTACATAGAACATATTCAATGTATGCATTTAGTAAATACTCACATGTTTTTTTTTACTCTCGAATGATACTGTGTTGAAGAACATTTCAAAATGCTATGAAAACACTGAAAATTTATGGAATATTGTGACTAATTTATGCAATTCAATTCTAAGATCCATTTGATAACGTTGCTCTCTTTGCCTTGGGCAATGAAATAGTCATTGAAAGCTATAGCATTATTAGCACATCATCTTTTATATGAATAATAACCGCGGGCGAATAAGCTCATTACCTTATTTCCACAAAAATGACTTTTGTTTTAAGTAGGATACTTTAACAAACCAAAAAGATTAAAGATAAGATAAACACCTTACTAAAAACCTAATAAGGGATCAAACCCACCATTGATATATGAAATTCCTTATTTTTGGAAGTTGCTAACATCGACATGGGATGGTGTGAAGGCAAAGAAAAATCAACACGTTTTGATATTGTTTCTCAAAATTTGAAAGCAAAATTATAATTTATGATGTCGTCATTTTCAACAACAAGAGGTTTTCATTTAAAATATTATTTTGGATTGGCCTTTTACAAAAAAAAACACCTTTAAATAATTATTTTTTTCGGTTTGCTTAAGGCGAATGAAAATATGTAGACGAGAAAATTGTAGTGAATTGATTTTACGAATGGTCAAGGTGCACACAACAAATTTTCTTGGAAAATGGAAAATTTAAAAATATTAATTTCGCATCGGATTTGGTGTAAATTCTACGAAAATTTGGGTTGCACTTGAGGCAACACCAAAATTTTATTTAAATGCAGTTATAATTTGATTGCATCACATTTTTAATTCAAATAGAAAATTTATTGAAATTAACATTTTTTTTGTATTAAAAACGAAGGACGTTTTCCTGAATTTTCAGCTTATTACAATGATATTTCTTTCTTTTTATAATTTTTCTTATTTTAAGTATGTTCTTGTTTACCTCTTTAAAATGAAACAAAACATTTCTCAAAGTGATTACTCATCATCAGGGCAAGGATTTGTATGCACTTAAAAACCCAAAATATGTGCATAAAATATGCACCTTAGATCTGAAAATATGCGCCTAAAACAATGGAAATATGCACTAAAAACCACATTAAAACCAAAAAAATTAACTGAATTCCGCCAAAAATTTAAACAAAATAACAATATACATATGTAAATAGAAAATAGAAAATCTTCTAGGATAAAACACACAAAACATTAAATTTAAATTACATTTGTGCATGCAAACAAATCATTAGAATACATTTTTTTTGTATACACCATAAAATATTTCCTGAAATTTTAAATAATAAAATTCTGCTTATTTGACATAATTTTTGGGCATGGAAAGGACTGTTCAAATTCAGTTGGTGTCATTGGAGCATTTTTGAACGCAAGTATCTCTACCCGAAAAATTTACCAAAATCTCTTCATCGTCAGGTTTTTGACGAAACGATTTTTCAGCATTGTTTTACATTAAAAAAAAAAAAATTTTTATTTTTTTTTATAGAAACTCCATCAGAGTCATCCAATTAATTCAAAACTTCTTCAAAATTTTCAAAATTATTTGCATAGTAAGCTTTGGGGTTAAGTGCTGCAAAATGCGTTCTTTCATGGATGTTGAAAAAAAAAATTATTGAATCAAATTAAAAATTAAGTGAAACAAAAAAAAAAATCTTCCATTAAAAATAGTGCAAATTAAGATTTTTTGTCAGAAAAAGGTTACCAAATGAATTTTTCGGCACCAAAATAGTTTCATATGGGTACTTTTTAAGGTAGCTATAACCATAAATCCAGACACAAGAAAATTTATTTACTCTGAAAAGTCTCAATGCTCATTCAGTCCAAATGAAATGAGCTTGGTTCTTGTTCTAGATTCGTCTGAAGCGATATCTTTTGAAATTGGTGAATTCTCTTCTGATGACTGTTTCGAATTTAGGTGTGCTAGCGACTTGGATGTTGAGAATGCAGTTCGCTCGATCAAGTCTAACGCAGTGGGACCCGATGACCTGTCACCAAAATTTATCCTTTAATTTGTTTGCCGCTAGGCGCTCAACCTCTCTATGCGTGGCCCATACTATCCCTAACTAGTATACAAGCTTTAATTAAATGTCAATGCTACTTTCTACATAGAACATATTCAATGTATGCATTTAGTAAATACTCACATGTTTTTTTTTACTCTCGAATGATACTGTGTTGAAGAACATTTCAAAATGCTATGAAAACACTGAAAATTTATGGAATATTGTGACTAATTTATGCAATTCAATTCTAAGATCCATTTGATAACGTTGCTCTCTTTGCCTTGGGCAATGAAATAGTCATTGAAAGCTATAGCATTATTAGCACATCATCTTTTATATGAATAATAACCGCGGGCGAATAAGCTCATTACCTTATTTCCACAAAGATGACTTTTGTTTTAAGTAGGATACTTTAACAAACCAAAAAGATTAAAGATAAGATAAACACCTTACTAAAAACCTAATAAGGGATCAAACCCACCATTGATATATGAAATTCCTTATTTTTGGAAGTTGCTAACATCGACATGGGATGGTGTGAAGGCAAAGAAAAATCAACACGTTTTGATATTGTTTCTCAAAATTTGAAAGCAAAATTATAATTTATGATGTCGTCATTTTCAACAACAAGAGGTTTTCATTTAAAATATTATTTTGGATTGGCCTTTTACAAAAAAAAACACCTTTAAATAATTATTTTTTTCGGTTTGCTTAAGGCGAATGAAAATATGTAGACGAGAAAATTGTAGTGAATTGATTTTACGAATGGTCAAGGTGCACACAACAAATTTTCTTGGAAAATGGAAAATTTAAAAATATTAATTTCGCATCGGATTTGGTGTAAATTCTACGAAAATTTGGGTTGCACTTGAGGCAACACCAAAATTTTATTTAAATGCAGTTATAATTTGATTGCATCACATTTTTAATTCAAATAGAAAATTTATTGAAATTAACATTTTTTTTGTATTAAAAACGAAGGACGTTTTCCTGAATTTTCAGCTTATTACAATGATATTTCTTTCTTTTTATAATTTTTCTTATTTTAAGTATGTTCTTGTTTACCTCTTTAAAATGAAACAAAACATTTCTCAAAGTGATTACTCATCATCAGGGCAAGGATTTGTATGCACTTAAAAACCCAAAATATGTGCATAAAATATGCACCTTAGATCTGAAAATATGCGCCTAAAACAATGGAAATATGCACTAAAAACCACATTAAAACCAAAAAAATTAACTGAATTCCGCCAAAAATTTAAACAAAATAACAATATACATATGTAAATAGAAAATAGAAAATCTTCTAGGATAAAACACACAAAACATTAAATTTAAATTACATTTGTGCATGCAAACAAATCATTAGAATACATTTTTTTTGTATACACCATAAAATATTTCCTGAAATTTTAAATAATAAAATTCTGCTTATTTGACATAATTTTTGGGCATGGAAAGGACTGTTCAAATTCAGTTGGTGTCATTGGAGCATTTTTGAACGCAAGTATCTCTACCCGAAAAATTTACCAAAACCTCTTCATCGTCAGGTTTTTGACGAAACGATTTTTCAGCATTGTTTTACATTAAAAAAAAAAAAATTTTTATTTTTTTTTATAGAAACTCCATCAGAGTCATCCAATTAATTCAAAACTTCTTCAAAATTTTCAAAATTATTTGCATAGTAAGCTTTGGGGTTAAGTGCTGCAAAATGCGTTCTTTCATGGATGTTGAAAAAAAAATTATTGAATCAAATTAAAAATTAAGTGAAACAAAAAAAAAAATCTTCCATTAAAAATAGTGCAAATTAAGATTTTTTGTCAGAAAAAGGTTACCAAATGAATTTTTCGGCACCAAAATAGTTTCATATGGGTACTTTTTAAGGTAGCTATAACCATAAATCCAGACACAAGAAAATTTATTTACTCTGAAAAGTCTCAATGCTCATTCAGTCCAAATGAAATGAGCTTGGTTCTTGTTCTAGATTCGTCTGAAGCGATATCTTTTGAAATTGGTGAATTCTCTTCTGATGACTGTTTCGAATTTAGGTGTGCTAGCGACTTGGATGTTGAGAATGCAGTTCGCTCGATCAAGTCTAACGCAGTGGGACCCGATGACCTGTCACCAAAATTTATTAAATTAATCCTTCCACTTCTTCTTGCATATCTGGTACACATTTTTAATTACTATATATACCGTCAATTCCCTGTAAAATCGAAAAATGCTAAAGTTGTTCCAATCCCCAAAAAACCAAAGCCCAAAAGTCCTTCGAAATTCAGGCCGATCAGTCTCTTATCATTCCTGTCGAAGACGTTAGAAAAAATTTTGGCTGAACAAGTACAAGAAAGTTTGAACAGACACAATAGCATTTCAATTTGGCAATCAGGATTTCGGAAAAAACATAGTTGTGAATCAGCTGTGTTAAAAGTATCTTCTGATTTAAGAAGATCAATGGATGGTAATGAAATCAGTTTAATGGTGATGCTATATTTTTCAAAAGCCTTTGATTGCATTGACCACTCAATTCTCTTGGGGAAGCTTAAAAATAACTTTAAATTTTCATGTTCTGCCCTTCAATTAATTTCTAGTTATTTAAAAAATCGATTATTACGGGTCGAAACAGAACTTGGAAAATCTAATCCTTTGCTTGTCAACACAGGTGTCCCGCAAGGATCTGTTTTAGGCCCTCTTCTTTTCTGCATCTTCATAAATGATCTCCCTAATGCTATTATAAACTGTAATGTGCATATTTATGCAGATGATGTTACAATTTATCTATCTAGAAGACCTGGGTTGCTAGAAGACTGCGTTGCCCGAGTAAATGAAGATCTGTTACATATTCAGGGGTGGGCTGAATTTAATTAAATAAGATTGAACCCGTTGAAATCGTTTGGAATGGTGTGTTCAAGAAACGAAATATCAGTTCGCGATGTACCCTCACTTAATTTAAATGGCTTTATCTTACCTTACGTTGAAAAAGTTAAATATATTGGCTTTATGATAAATAGTAAAATGAGTTGTTGTGACGCTACATCAGACTGGATTTATTATTAACTTTATAACAAATGTAAAACTGAAATATATATGCTTTAAATGAAGTTTATCATCCAATTTATTATAGTTGTTTTTTAAACTATTTTTGCTGTACCTATATAAATATTTCAAACAAGTCCTATAGGATTGGAAACGTGAGCAAAGTGCCACATTTTCTTTTAAGCTGATGTATATTCTATACGGAGAAAAAAAACCACCCAAAAATAAGCGGGTGCCACCTTAATTTAAGCGGATTTCTGAATGATTTTTTTGCTAAGATGACTTCCGTCTTAAATTAAGGTGACATATGATTTTAATTTCTTGAATGCGCAAATAAGATGATCTTCCACTTAAATTAGCGGGAGATCATCTAATTTTTATCTGGAAACATTTTAAAATGAAGTGAAGTTCACCTTAAACTTAAGTGGAGTCCACTCATTTTAAGCAGGAATCGTTTTGTTTTAAGTTGGTGGGATTTAAGGTAGGCATCATCTTATTTTAAGGTGCCCTTTTTTCTCCGTCAGCCAAGTTGTTCCCAGATATAAACGGTAACGGAGAAGACGCGTACCTACTCGGCCTCTCCGTTACCGTCTTTGTTTGTGAATAATTAAGCTACGTTAAATTTGTTTTTCGTGAAACTTCAAGGCCAACAAATTTATCATGAGACCTTAAGCCTTACCAAGTTTCAAGAAAACAGATTGCTTCTTCAACGAGATAAACTGAACAAGAAGCGTCAAATAGTCCTCTTAGTTACTTTTGAATGGCCGTTATGTTCTTAAATAACATAATAGCAGTCAATTAAATTTTGACTGTTTACTTGGCAACCTTTCAAATAATCTTAAAAATCGATAGTTAAAAGCAAAAATTGTCAAGTAAACAATTAAATTTAATTGATAAAAATTTAAAACCAAACTTTAAAATTTGGTACACTTCTATGTATATCTCAGTTCTTTTTGTAGCAGCATTTTAACAGAGGAGAACTTGGCTCTTTTTTTTATGTTTTTGTTGTGATTTCACTACCTTTTGCTTTAAAATTTAAGATCTATGTATATTATTTTGTTATTCTAGCGCCTTTCCTTAAAAAATCTCAAACTTTTCATATTTTCTTATTTTTTTAAGGCAGTTGTGTTCGAATGTCTATGATTAGAGAATGTCTATGTTAAAAATGTTTCTTTTGCATAAGATTTTACCTAGCTTTATAAGATTCTATCAGAAGTGCTCTATAATGTTTGAAAATTCAGTGAACTTGGGCGGTTACCACGCCCCTTGGCTATAATTCTCAAATTTAAAATTTTTCTCTTTGTATAAACTACCATTCAAGATTCTACGATAGTTAGAAGTGCTCTATAATATTTGATGATAATTCAGCAAAAATGGGCGGGAGGGCGAAAAATGGCCTGAGTTGTTTTCTGTAAATAAGGGTGTAGTGCCAAAGTTGCTAGAGAACTTGGCTGGGCTCTACCATACCGTGTCTCTTGATAGTTTTCCCTTCCCTTTTTTGACTCATCTCGTTAAAACACTACAAGCCCACTCTTTTAAGGGTCACGAATGGCTTTAATAAACAAATCAATTTAAAATGATACTTCTTATTGAAGTATGCTCTTTATACATTTATATACATACATATTGTAATACCAGTTATATTGCAGATAACTAACACATTCCAACTTTTTCATTGCAGGTATGACGAGTTCTCAACATGTATATGTACGAAATAGTTCGCAAATAATTTCTTTTATTCCAAAAAAGTACGATATTTGCTTAACGACGCTAATTGTTCATCTGTAGCTCCCACCTCACCACCTGTAAACAGTAATTGGACTAAAAACAATGTTACCAACGTATGAGCGAAATAGTATGTGAAAATCGTTTCGAAAGTTCATATCCGATCGAAAGGGTACTCTAATTGTTCGTTTTCGTCATTCGAATGGTCTAGATTTGCTTCGAGGATGAACAATTTTACCTTACTGGGCATGATGTTGTTTTTTAGTCTTATTTTTACTTGAAAAAAAAAGCATTGAACGTTATAACGTAGTTTGTTGATGATTTAACATGAAAAGATTGTTCTTCGCAATATGCTGCACAGCTTTGATGACAATTTCGCGGTTTTGATGGCTGCACTATTTATGTTTATAATGGCTTTAGTTATACAGGAATCCAGGACTACCAATGAGATGCTCTTTATTCGACATGGAAGGTCTCGTGTTCGTCACTCAAATGAAAAAGACCACATTCGGTGGGGATTACAGGCATTTGACAACCTTACATTTGATTATGATGTCTACGACAATGATAGCATATCTTTTGGTAGTGGAAGTGGAAGCAATGTTGGACAACTTTTCGGCAGTGATTTTTGGTTCAATTCCGAAAACAATAGCTCAATAAGCATGTTCAATCAAACAATTCAGAACCCCAAACAGGATACGATTACAGCTGAGGATGCTGAAGTTAATAATATTCAAATATCTTCAACTACCATTACACCAGCTGAGCCAATAGTTTTGAAAAGAAAAAAAATTCACAAAAAGAAAATCATGGAAAACATTCGTAAAAACGTGGACAAAGGCTTGGAGTACCTCAAGACGCATAAGAATTTAGCTCAACCCACTGTAAATATAATCCGCAATTCAGAATTAGGTCTTCAAAACAATGAAAAACATCAACAAGTGTTACCGGAGACGTCTATTGATAGTAATGCTGAAGCGGAAAGAGTAACTGCAAGTTCTGTTGCGGTTTTGAAACCAACAAACAATATATTTTTGTCACATTCAGAGTCCTCACGGTACAATCAACAACAGTCATCTATTGTCGCCCAAAGGGAAACATCATATATAACGACAGAAAAACATCATGTGGCTTTCTACACTCCAGATGGCAAGGACAATGAAAATGGTGATACTCATGACGACAGGGAATCGCCGCCAAGCACTTCATTACGGAAAGCAGAATTTCGTGCCAGTAAAAATAATGAAGGTGATTACGAGTTGAATGATGAAAACGGTGATAACAGTCAAATATACCTTCATACAGGTGAAAGGGAACTCAATCATTCAACAAGTGGTAGCATTGATCAAAAGGACCTTGCTCACGTAGTTGTACAGGAAGCAGATTCGCCAGACGTTAATTTTGAAGAAATGTATATAGATAGAGGGGTAGTGGCTGTGGGAGGTGGTGAAGACGACAATTTAGGAAGCGAAATAGATGCATTTAATTTGGATGAAAATGGTAACAGCTTAAGCCTGGATGATTCTTCTAGAAATATGGATACAAATAAATACTTGGAAGAAGTTGGAGATAGTGCTACTAACGAAGATGAATTGTATGATTGGGATGAGATAAGTCGCAATAACAGAAGAAATTTAATGCGCGGCAGAGATGTTGTGACAAAATTTTTGCAAATTGTTGAAACTCAGCATTCTTTGGGTTCCAATTGTGAAGCAGGAACTTCACTTAATTTAGGTGAAGGAGTTGTAGATCGATATGCACAGGATCGGTTTAGAGTCGAAGCGGAAGTTGCAGTAAATAGAGCAAATATGCTGACGAGGTATGTGCTTTAAATTTTTAATTTTTTTTCAACAAATAACATAGTTTTATGAAAATTTTAAATTATACTTTACAATGACGTGTGAATGAATCTCATGACATCATCATTTAAGTTCAAAAGCTTAACTGATTTGTTTGTTCAACTCAGAGAGTACAAAATAAAAATTCCAGTAAAAATAGATACTTTTTAATAGTTGAAATAGTAGTAATACGGTTTGACATTGACATTTTTCATTGGCAAAGTAAACCGGGAAATAAAATACTTTAAAAACTAAAAACAAAAATATGCGATGAAAGGATGAGTTTTTAATGTGAAAAACAGAGATAAATACAAAAAAAACAACTTTTTATTTTATTAGCCTGCGTATTACCTTGAAAATCGGCACTCACGGACTCCTCATTTTTTGGCATTTTTTAGGAAAGTTAGTAGAATATCAAAACAAAGACATTTACAAAACTCTTAACCTGCTCGTAACTATTTCCAAAAGGAATCCCTATTTGACTGGACAATTTCGAATAATATATTTGTACAGCTTTTAAGTTTCAAATTAAAAGTAAAGGATTTCCTTTACATTTTAGTATTTAATTTGTTTTGTGTGTGTGTTTTTTTTTTTTGAATTAAGGTAAATATTGTTACGACTTACGAGCTTCCTTACTTTTCACAGAAGTTGGTTTTTTTTTGGTTCTAAAGAAACTGGAAACACTACCTAACTTTACATCATCGTCAGTTCAAAAACTTATGCTTGATACATCGGACACTAAGTTATTTTTTTTTTTATTATTTTTTTTTTAATAATGGAAATATGTCTCCGTCTAAGATTACAGTTCTTAGCCAAACGGGAAAGTTTTTCGGCATATCATGTTTAAAAGAATTGTGTAAAGTTTGCCCTTTAATATTTAGCTTCATATATGAAAAAAAAATTTTTGTGCAAAATTAAAAACCTTGCTTTCAGACAAAATGTACTTATTTTTTTTATACGTAAATATGTACATGTATGATGTAGTTATGAAAATGTTTATTATTGTAGTACAAATTGAGCTTAAATAGAAATATGGTTTATATTAAGAATGCATTCATAGTTGCGGATTTACAATACAGAGTATAGTTGTTGGACAAGTATGTAAAATAAAATGCACGTCGGGTTCATACGAATTTGCTCTTTTTTAGTTTAAGGCTATAATATATATCTATTTTTTTTTTCTTGTATTTCATTATAAAGAAAATAAGGAGTTAAATATATTTTGTGTTCGTTTGTACCTAAATCTTTTAAAGTGTCAACATTTCAATCTTACAACATAACAATGGTGCTGCAAGAAATTTATAAAGTTGACAGCATATAGATTTATTGTTGGACACCAATTTTTATGGAGAAAGGTAGTGCACATTAATTAACCACGCTTCCGGTTAGTTAAAAAAAAAAAAAAACAATAAAAAAGGTTCTTAAGAAGTGTAGGTAATTAATAAATACAAAAAATATTTAACATATTTTACAATTTTCTTAATTTGTATTAACTAATAAGATATTTCAATATAAAAAAGTTACACATACGCCACAGTGACCCCCAGCACGCAAACAAAATAGTTAAAACAAATTTATAGCTGACTTAACAATTACACCAGGATGCAAAGATTTCGAAGCCATTAAATACCGCAAGGGAAAATGGGTAGAGAATCTTTTACCCATTAACCCATGCAGAAAAAAAATCATGGCGGAAGTTATTTTCTTACCTGATAGAAGAAAATACTGCGAAAATTATGTTGTACTAAGTTTTTAGGTAGGTACCAAGGGCTACTATATTACTTTTTTGTTAATTTTTCTCTTTCAGCTTTCGTGATAAAACACTTTGAATCTCAACTTAAATGATCAAAATGAAAAAAAGAAAGTTGCTTAATTGCAAAAAAATATGCTTTAAATGAACTTAATGCCTCTATATTTAAAGGCGAATCAAAAAGTCTTAAAAAAAAAATTGTACAGTAAAATAAGGCGCAAAAAGGGGTAAACCTCGGAATGAATGCTAATAGATTTTTTTTGCTCAATATCTTCGTTTCTCCATTCTATTACTTACCTCAAAAGTCTAGAAAAATCTCATGTTTGCAAGTCGCAATTTTCAAAGTCAAACGGAGAAATTTTGATTTTTGAAATAAGCAATAATAGATAATGGATATACACATATGATACATGATTTCAAGGTATTTTTAATGCTGATTCCAAAATCTGACGTCTTTGGAGAAGTAATACCTCTTCTTCATCTGTCAACCCATACTATTATAACAGTTGCAAACTTACTCCCAAAAAACCTTTAAAAGGTATGGTAGATTAACAAAATTTTTTATGAAGGTTTTTATATCCATTATAATTAAGAATCCAAACAATGCAATGAGAAAAACTTATATATCTATGAAAAAATGGTATTTTTTGAGTAAGGGGGAAAGTTAAAAACTATCAAAACGAAGATATTGAGCAAAAACAATTTCTGTTATCATTCATTCTGAGGTTAAACCCTAATTTGACTGGGCTTAAACAATAACACTGGAAATCCACCTTATAAAAAAAACACCCTTAAACAAAATCGCACAAAAAAAGTCGATCCGGCAAGCACTACCTTTTCACTTAGAATAAAAAAAAACCGATCAACATGGGGTGATAAATATGGTTGTCACACGATGCAGTGCCTATTTATTTATGACATAAAGGCTAAACTTTCATGTTAAGCTTCATTTTTTATTTTAGACTTTTGATCAGCTTTTTGTTATAAATACCCCTATGTGCGACTTCCAAAAAGGAGAAGGTTTTTAATTAGTCTGTATTTTTTTTTATGTTTGTTACCTCAGAACTTTCAACTGGATGAACCGATTTTTATGATTCTTTTTATATTTGAAAGCTTGTGCCTTCAGTGTGGTTCCATTTTGGTCAGCCAGGTGAATTAATTAAAGTATATTTAACCTTAAAGTATCAACCAAAATCCTTATTTATAATGTTTCCAAAAAAAAGAAATTAAGTGGGGTTTGAGTTTTATGGAGATGAAGGATCATACACATTTCCTATACCAACTTATTTTGCATATTCTGCTCTCTCTAGTAGAAATGTCAAGCTTGATTTTTATCTCGAGTTCTAAATCTTTATAAGAGAAAGCAACTAACCCAAATAACAGCTCTATAGTCTATAAGTTAAATTCGCTCTTATTCAAGCAGTGACTTGCCAATATGTCTAAGCACTTTATGTTTATATGTAAACAAAAGTTATATGAACCAGTGTAAACTTATACTTTTTTATAATTTTTTTCTTTTAAAGTGAGACAGTTTATTGTTTTGCAGTCATAAGCATAGCAAATGATACTTCACTTGCTCTTAAAGAGTTCTAATTTCTTGTTTTCAATTATATAAGAAACACTCAATTCCCTTCACTTAACATCTCACACATTATGTTATTGTTCCAGTTTACATTCCGAAGCTCATAAAATCTCCATCACACCACACATACAATAGCAAGTGGATTTTGTTTTTTAAACAACAAAAGATGTTCATTCCCTATGACTATACGAGTGTTCATGTTGTTCGTCGTCTTCGTCGCCTTTGTAGTCCGTTCCTTCGTTCGTCAACATGTTTTTCTACTTTTTTTTTTTTTTTAGTACATATGTATGTGTAAGTATGATATTCATATATGCATATGAATTTATTTTCGTGTTCTTTGTCCTTGTCTTTAATTACAAATTAAGTATATTTTCATGAAATTTTCTTATTTTACACTTCTTCCAAGAAAAACATTCTCACATAATGTACCTATTCAAAATATGATGTAATGACTAAAATAGAGATAGTTGTGGGTATTGTGTATGCATGTGTGTAAATATCCTTAAAGTTGCTTGAATAAATTCAGATGCTGACTTCTTCCGGCAATATGATTATATATATAAGACAGATATTAATTATGTTGACAAAGAGATTCAAATTTAACAAAAGCAATAGCAATTGTAGTTAAAACTTCATTTCCGGGAGAGTTTTAGGACTCTGAAATAATAATGTATAGTTTTACCGTTATAATTCTGCCTGTTTTTAGTATTTTTAAGTGAAGAAGATTGATTCATTTGGTAGATATTGCCGTGTTCAAAGGAGAGATCTTGAAAATCCCGTCAAAAAAAAAAAAAAAAAAAAAACAATTAGGTAGGTACAAGCAAATACAAAAACACCAGCATTCAGTTGGACTCAGAAATGGAACAATCGACAAAGCGATCCCGTCTCTTCTTTCTTTTTTTTTTTATATCTACGCACAACGGACAGATCCATATGATCTAAGTATTTACTTTTTTTTTTAATATCATAGAGTAAAAGGATGAAGAAACATGACTATAAAAGAGAAACTTTGCAATTCAACCAGTGAGCACCGTTGGAAATGGTCTAACTCTAAAGCCCAAGCTATAAGAGTAATAAAAAAGGCGGGCATTTTCACGAGAAAATCTTTCCAAAAGAGAACTTTGAAGAACCAAAAAACTAGAAAAGCTTACCGCTAACTTGCATAGCATTGGCAAGGGAACTTCCCGCACTCCAAAAAATTTGAGATACAGCGCCTATGTATCAATATTAAGGCCCCAGAAAATGTGTGAATGAATCAGGACGGTTAATTAAATCGAACTTTGACGTCACAAAAAAAATATTCTCTTCACTCTTTTTTTGTTGACGTTGACACCTTTGGGAAAGATTTTGAAGTCATATTAACATCAAAAAGTCAACGCGTTTAATATAAATTTTCGTTTGAATTGACTTTTTCAGAGTGCGGTTTGGTTATGCTATTGCAAATACGTAACAATAAAAATATCTTGCTAAAAAGAGAAGGTGATAAAAACCAAAACATAAATAATAAATTTTGACTGGATCTAGATATTTAAGAAGGAAACGAAATAATAATTATTATAATAATAACAGATGTCAAAATTAAGTGCATTTAACGGTATAATTTAAGTTATTTTAAAAAACAATATCCCCCAAAAAGCAACTAGCTTGTCATTTCGTTCAAAAACGAAATCATTTATGTTAAATCCATACGTTTACAGAGGAACTGAATATCAATTTTTTAAGAAACATTTTATTTTTTTTTAAGTTGCAGTCTCAGGAACAAAAATCAAATTAATGAATTTCGTTCTTTGTTTTTATTGTAGAATATTCAAGATGACATCGCCTTCAGTGCAGGCATCCGTCAACCTCTTACATGCTTCAGTTTTGTCAATGGTAGAATTCGATGACGATATATTTGCAGCTGGAAACTGTTTCGATTGGAATCAGCATCCATCACAACAAGGATTATTTTGTCCATTTGCTTATAGGCTACCAGCACCAAATCAAGGAGCATTATTTGCAAAGGATTTAGCAACAGAATATCACTATCTTGGGAATACTTCAGAATGGTTTTTTCTGGCAAGAAAAAATGCAAAAAAAGTCATTGCTCGGAACGATCAATACATCAAAGGTAACAAATTCGATTTTGAAACAAAAATGCAATGTCTTATGCAAAAAGATTAAATCAAGCTCTTTACTCACTTTTCAGTGTATTTCATTGAGATCGATCTTAAGAAAATGAAAATGTTCTAAGAAGTGAGTTAAGAGCTTGAACTTGTAAGGTTTGCATATCGATATACCTTCCCACTTCATGCATTCTTACGGAAAGGTATCGATAAGATCAAATATCTAGTATAAAAAATACTCCATTATTGAAAATATATATTGTAGGTAGCTTGGTGGATAGCAAATAGAACATTTTTTTTGCAATTTTGCCTTGTTATTAAAATAACATTTCAATTATTCTTAATTATTAATATTGACAGAAATTAAATTATTTTGTTCTATTTTAGCTTTTCATTTGTATTCTAATAAAACTGATGAAAGAGTTGAAGAAGACACACTGTCCGTGCATTATGAAGATGGGAGATGGTCCAAGCCTTACTATGATTGTGGTGGCGGAAATATTTGGATGTTGACATACACCGTCCCTTTTTTCGGATTTGAAAATGGAACTTATTTCTTCAAGTAAGTAAAATAATGTTTAGGTACTAAAGTTTTTATTTCTAAGAAATTGAAGTTGAAAGTCTTCATTAACTAGTAAATAAAATAAATTAGTTAAACGGGTTTTTAATTTATTCAGGAATGATCGGTGGTGTTTGGGGAAAACATGTTCTAACCTCACAAATGGATTTTTTTAATTCAGGCCCTAAAATGTTTATTAAAACAGTCTAAAAACTTTTTTATTCATACACTTCTTATCATGGTATAGCTTTAATGGATAAAGATAAATTTAATCATACCTATGGAAAAAGTATAATTAAAGTCATTAACGAAATGTTAAGTATAGTCAAATATTCTTAGGCAATGTTTTATATTGTACCTATTTAAAATGTTATAAATTTGATACCATTGTTACAAATTGAACAATTAATTTTCATACTTTTACTTTGGCACCTCACTACTCCAATTATTTGATTTGTATAAAAATTGCATATGAAAAATTTATATTTGTTGGTACATTAGGAGTGTTTTTTTTGGCAAAGCACCAATAGAAAGGAAAACGTACATTTATACACTTCAGGGAGTTCGTCTAAAAAATTTATAAAGAATTGCGAATAATTTTTTTTCATTTTTAGTCAAGATATTGACTAAAAATGCTATTTTTCAATGTTCACCAAGACCTACAATCGCCCTAGTTCCCGAAATACCGACGATATGTATGAAATGAAAATAATATTTTAAAAAAGTTTCGTCTAAATACGCCTATGTAAAGTGAAATTGCTTATAGTTCAGCCCATGGGGAAAATCCGAAAAAGTTTTAACGTCAGCAAAGTTTGAATGCAGTATTGAAGAGCGGTTATTTCTGAGTATGAATCTCAGTTTGCGTACTGTTTGATCTTGTGGGGCGTTCGCCATTTTGAAAAACGCAATAGTCTCAATATCTCGAGAACGAGTGGTTGGACTGAAAATTTGCAAGCACTTTTTAGATTGATATAGGTAATATAATATAATTATCTATCTTTCTTTAGTACATCATTTTTCTCTTAGATATATACTTTCACTTATCAAAAAATGCAATATTTGCGGTAATGTAACTCTGAAAGTATAGCTCCTAGAGAAAAATATTGTACTTGAGAAAGAAAGATAAATTATATTTCCAATCTAAAAAGTCGTTGAAAATTTCTGTTCAACCAGTCGTTCTCGACATATTGAGCATAATGCGTTTTTTAAATGGCGGATGCTCCACAAGACCAAACAATACTCAAACTGAGATTCATACTCAGAAATAACCGCTAAAACTCAAGATAAACCACTCTTCAATACTGCATCCAAACTTTGCTGACGTCACAACTTTTTTCAGATCCCCTGCATTTGACTCCTCATTGACTGAACTTATATGAAAACAATAGCTTTCATTAATTGGTTATCTTATTTTGGAATAAATAAAAAAATAATATAACAAACCACAAACGAATGCAACATAAGCAACTTTTATTTTTATTTTTTGTTAAAAAATTTACATATCGAATAAAAACGCTGCTTTTCAAAGCTCCGAAAGTGAAGAGTAAAATAAACAAGAACCATTTTTGTGTCATATAATCCCTAAATAATTTAAATTTTTAATAAACCTACACACATAAAAAGTGAGATATATTATATACATATGTAGGTATATCAGCACATTGCTATAAACAGAAAATATGAGTATAATACTCGTACATTTGTGCTTAAATTGATTCGTGTATTTAATGTCTGTGTTGTGAATGGTCATATTTAGTGTACGAATTTGAAAACAATCGTTTCTGCAAATTATAGCCCACAGCATATTATCCATTCAAAGAGAATAATATTATGCTTTAGCAAATGGCTGACATATTATGTAAAGTAAAATGATAAGAAAAAAATCGCTACAAGTCTTTAAGGCTCATGGCATTAACAATATATGAACGCTTTATATACCAACTTTGTATAGTCTAAAGAACAGCATTGGTTTATGGTTCGCTTTTGTTTACGTTAGTGTTTTTTTTATATTATTTTTATGCAATCCTAGTTAACAGTGGTCGCAAATTCCATCAATCTAATTCAAATAATTTTTTGTAAGTAGCAATGCAGTCATTTATTGACAACTTTATTGTTTATTTAAGCTTGAAGGCCTGACAGTAATTTTTTGTTTTGTTTTTAATGTTGAAAAAAAAGAAAAGAATGTTTTTCACTCTTTTAAAAAGATAAATAAATGTGTAGTAAAATTATAAAATAATTTAGGTAATCTAGAACATTAATAACTAGGTATCCCGACAAACAATTTTGGTTCTATAAAGCTTTGCAGATGCCATTGTTGCTTCTGTAAAGCATTATAGAAGCAAAATTGTTAGTAGGGATATGACTGTGATACCAAAGGTGTTTTAAATGTATATTGTATTGCATCAATTAGGTACAAGGAGAAATGTATTCCATAAAATTTAATTAATTTCCAACATTTGCTATTATTTAATTCTACGAAAGAAATAAGGATAAATGCCGATAACAGGCCCTGAACAACCAACTTCTTTGGTACAACTGATTAATCGCGATCCATACAAAATCTTTCATTTCATGTTGCTGCAGATTTTGTTACGAATTTGATGGAAATTTTTAATTAACACAGAACAATAAACAAACAAAATATGGAAGTGCAAAAATGTAAGCCAAAATTTATCTTAACAAATATTTGTGTTTATTTAACATTTTTGGAGAACGAAAATAGGGAACAGTTCAGAGAAAATGTAGAAGGTATAAATAAAAAAAATGGGTATTTCAACAATTTAAAATATATATTTCGTTTTTTTGTATTGCTGGATTAAATATTAAGAATTCTTATTTTACCTTTTTGTTTCTTTAAGAAACAGTTAAATTCAAAATTTTAAGATATTTTTGTACTTTAAATACTTCTATAAACTTTGTTTAATGATTATTATAATTTATTAAGAATTCTTATTTTACCTTTTTGTTTCTTTAAGAAACAGTTAAATTCAAAATTTTAAGATATTTTTGTACTTTAAATACTTCTATAAACTTTGTTTAATGTTTTAAAAAAATTTTATATCAAAACAAATGTCTGTTAAAATTTAATTTGTATAATTTTTATAAGAAAAGAGATACGAATTAAATCATTAATTTATTGTTAGTATTTTTGGTAGGTATAACTATAAATTTATTAATGTATTTTAGTATTAAACGCATGTTTTTATTACTAGATCCTGATGATGAGGCAAAAAGGCCCTCGAAATATATCGATACAATAAAAATAAAAATTGCGTTTTTAATGGAATTAAAGAAGCAAAACAAAAAGGTAAAATAAGAATTTAAAATATATTTTATTCGTCGTATTCACTTATTAAAAAAAATCCAAATGCGAATTTACGGACAATCCTGCCAACTTCGCGGGAGTAAAATCCTTCGAATTCACTAATAGGCATGAATTTTTATATTCATCAACTTTTAATAATATATTTCTTGCTTATTTTTTTTAATCAACAGAGGAACATCGGGTATTGATATTGATTTAAGACGTGTAGATATTGATCAATGCCCACAACGTAATACCTTAGGGGTAGTGCAGCCTTTGAACATATTTGCAGGAACGGACAAATGCAAGCAACGCACGACAATGGTAAGTTGTTTTTTAGGAGACAGAAAATCATGCTAAATAAATAAATGTACATATAATTTGGATTGGAGATTTACCACAAATTTCTTAAAGAGTAAACCAATCTCTAATATTGACTAACAAAAATTGTTTTTATATAAATAATAAACACAATTTTTTCCAAAAAGAAATTTTTTCTTATTTTGTAACATATTCATACTTTTAAAAAATATTACATAGGTAATTTTTCTGTTCTATTCTTTTTATATCAAAGTGTGAAGCTTTAAAAGGACTGGGATTCAGGCGTGGTTCCTACAAGTGTATATGCCGAAAGGGATTCTATTTCCCAGACACTATATCGATGCATAAATTTTTCAACGGAAGTATTTTAGAGGAAGAATATGAAAAACTTATGCTGGTACGCACATAGTGCATATTTCAATTTATTTAAAATATTTTCTTCTATGCATATTTGTTCAACAAAAAACATTCAATTAAAACGTATTTAAAAAAAAAAGATATTTTAACTATTTAGTACATTTTTAAAACATGGCAGTACCTACGTTGAAAATTTCAATTTATTATTGTTTATAGTTTGAATTTATTTTACAAACGTAAGACTTGTCTTAAGAAACCTTAAACATTACACGCTAAATCCAAATACAAATAATGATACAATATTTTTAGGGTAAAAATTCAACGTACAACAATATTCAGGAGTACGAATGCTTGCCGTGTGCAGAAGGTTGTGATTCATGCGAAGATAGTTCTCCATGCATAGCCGCTCTTAACTGGCCAATGAGGACAAGTATACTTGTGCTAGCGTGTACTATTATTGGACTGTTACCACCAGCCGCATGGTTTACATTTCGTTATCAACAGGTTAAGGTATGTATTACATCAGTCATCTTACTAGTTTCTCCGCATATAGGGGAGTTGCATCTAAGATGACATAGTCGGTTAAGATGCATTTTCTCAGGAACTATATGCGCTACGATTAATTAGTCTTTTTTGAGCAGCAGAAAGAAGAATTTTACCTTCGAAAAATAATAAATGAACAATTTTTTTGTAAGAACAGTTTTATGTTCTATTTGAGAGTTGAATGGATAGAATCATGTGTGTACTACAAACTTTGTATGTTAATAAAATTCTAGAAAATCACAGTGTTTTTGTCCCAAAATTTTTGCACTTTTATGTCATGTTGGCATAAGTACTATAATAAGCCCTGTTTCATCAAAATCCCAGTTGCCGCTGTAAAAAAATCTTTGGTTAAAAAACAACTCTGCTCAACAAAATTAATAATAACATAGGTACATAGGTATGTCATCTTACCACAATGTATGCCATGTTACACTGCAAGGCGGACTTTATTTAAAATAATTATTTGAAACTTCAATAATATGCTTTGTTTTATCTAAATCACTTATAAATATCTGTATGTTCAGTTTTTAGAAAAGGTATGTCATCTTAGACACAACTCCCAAATAACTTAATTTGGTTTAAATAATTTTTGAAAATTGAATATTAATATAAAAATGTTTACATAGAATCATTATAAAAATAGAAGTGACACCGGGAAACAAATCCACTGAGATGTAGCGCTACAGTCGCTTTGCAGGAATTTGCGAAATTTTCGAAAGCCTTTTGGTTCCCAAGTAACCAAACTATATTATAAATTTTGTTTATTGTTTGGTTTACATTTACTTATTTATTATTTTTTAGTTTTGTTATATTTTTAAAATAAGCAGAATTTACGAGGCTGAAGAAATATTTTTAAATTTTTGATTTCTATTTGAAAGGATTTTGTTTCCTTTTTATTTATTAACACTGGCGACAAGAAGATGAAGATTTTGTTCAATTATTGGGTGTTAATGCTTATTTAATTTTGATTATGGTATGTTAGCATCTAGACCAAAGTTGTTGTTCATATATACGTATACGTATACGTATTTTTTTTAATTTAATGCCGGCGTAAATTTTAACATTTTTTCGAAATTTAAAACTACTTCGTTCATTTCTTTACACTTATACATGCAAACAAGAATTGGGGAGATACGGGTGTTTTTCTTAATTGTGTTTCAATTTTGTTCATTCATTCAAGTTTTTTGGAAAAACTTTAGCTGTATTGGGTCAAATGCCGCTGATTGTGTACTTATTGAGGACTAAGTACGTTTTGAGTGAAATTTACTTTTTGGCAAATGTAAAAATGACATTACCCTATATCAACTTACCCAGCTGCGTTCGCAATCTCTTACCTAACAACTTAATTTCTTAACGTAAACTCTCAAAAAACATACATTTGCTTGGTGCATTTAATTTATTAAAATGCTTTGAACAATTAAGTGTCTGTACTTAATCCCACTTCTGGGGATGTAAAGGACACGAAGTGGAGAGGCGACAAAAATTTTATAAAAAGACAACGTGCTTCCATACTAAACTACTCTAACTAATTATGGTAAAATATAATACAATTAGGTTCGCTTTTGGTCATATACAATCGACAATGCAAGCAACAACTTAATTATGAAGTGAGACTTTTTAAATTACAAATAGTAAAGTATTTTCTTAAAGTTTAGAAATATAGGCTGTTCATATCATAAGGGAATTGATTTAGTTTTATTTCTTACAATTTGTGCGAAGAGGACCAAAAGCACTTTGTATACATTTTCAGGCTTTTAGAGCAGAGGAGCTTGATGGATACCAATTATTTTTATACTTAATGTTAAATTTAATGAAGATTATGAAAGATTTTAATTTATTTGAACCAGCAATCAATACTATCAGGTAAAATAATATATTTACTTAATTTAATAATAATTCAATTGCAGGTTGTTCGAGCTGCAAGTCCTGCTCTATTGAGGGTGATAGCGATGGGTGCGTTTTGTATTTATTGTACGGTAAGTTTATATATTATTTAATTATAAATTCTACAGTCATATGAAAAAAAATTTCTCTATACATGCATTGAAATTTTTATACTTTGCAGACAATCGTTATGTATCCCAATCCATCACTGTATACTTGTACAGCAAGAATATGGCTTCGCGAAATTGGTTTCTCTTTGACTTATGGAGCTTTAATGCTTAAAACATGGCGGTGAGTAGGAATACTTTAATATTTTTTAAATTTTATAATAAACATATGTATGCATTTTTAAATATTCGTATATTAATATTTTATATAAGTCGGTTAAACATCGACTTGAATCTTTCTTTTTACAAGGGTACGATAGTATTTAACTCATGAGCCCACTATCGTTTTGAAGTAATGGTCAGTTTTATAAATTTAATATTTCTCGCCAATTAATTAATTTCAAAGTTGCTTCCAATACAAAGTTTAGGTTTTATTTCCATTCGAATTCTATTTTCTCCCGTTTTCGAATTTTAGCTGCTCCGAATTCGGTATTCGAACACATTTTGTGGCTTCATAAGTATTTCGAAAAACGAATGGATCTACAATAAATAAATTTTTGCCGTTTTCAATCCGGGTAGCAATTCGCAACCGGAAAAAAATATTCTCCAACAAAAAAGTTTTCAATCCGTAAGGATTTGATTTTCGTTTCCGTTTTCAAATTCAAACGAATATTAGAACAGCCGTGTTAGTCTTATTTCGCTCAGTTCTAGTTTCGTAACTTATAAAGTAAAGTAATAACTTTTAAAGAAGGTTATATTTGCTTTGGATTCGTGTGTGCACCTGCACATGCGTTATAATTTAAAAACATATTTTGTGTATACAAGCAAACATGTACATTTTAAAAATATACATTTTGATAAAAAAAGAAACAATTTATTTTATTTTTTATAGAATATCAGTAATCTTCCGTGTTCGATCAGCAAAGGCTGTGAAAATAACTGATGCAGCTCTATTAAGGCGGCTAGGGGTTATCTGTGGGGTAATTGGAATTTGCTTATTAGTGAGAACCCTAGTATCACCACCTATAGTTGTTGTTAAAAGGACGGCAGATGATCTGAAAGCGTTTCTATGTAAAACGGACTGGTGGGATTACACTTTTACATCAAGTACGTAAATTCTTTATACCTACTAAAATATTTTTGGACTACAAACGAATCAGCACATTCAACATTTAGGGCGAAATTCATAGTCGTTACTCAAGTTAAGATTTTTCTCAACTTGAGCATTGACTTGAGAAAATATTTTTCTCAATCAAACTCACAATGAAATTTGACTGATTTGATTAAACTGTCATCTAAAACAAAATATTTTTTTAATTATTTTCTATCATGTTTTTCCTTTAATGTTATATCGTTAAATCGCGTCAAACACAAAATCAAATCGATACCGAATTATTAAAAAAATACATTTTTAGATGGGAGTTTACGTAAATTAGTCAAATTTCTTTGTGAGTTTGATTGAGAAAAATATTTTCTCAAGTCAATGCTCAAGTTGAAAAAAATCTTAACTTGAGTAACGACTATGAATTCCGCTCTTATTGTGCTTTTATTTCTGAAGATTTTTATTTCAAACAGAGATTTTTTAAGTCATTGGTTGATATGCAAAAAGAATGAGCTTAAGCTCTATCTCACTTTTCAATACATTTTCTTGAAATCTATCTAAAAAAAATGAGATAGATCTAAACAAAATCTAGGTACTAAAAAGTGAGATGTTAGCTTAAGCTAATTCTTTCTGCATATGAGCCATTGTCTTGAAAACATTTATATAAAATGACAGTTGAAACAATTGAAAAGAATATCTAAAAAAATGACATATGGGTTGATTTGTTCGCACTCAAGGTACATATATGTAGATTCATGCTTTTTTTAAATTGATATGTCTCCAAGCAAACCTTACCGAACTTTAACTTAAAAACTTCAACTTAAATTCGTTTGTTTTTCTTTAATTTTAAGTGGAAGTCCTATTTCTTGCCTGGGGAGTAAGATTGTGTATTATGGTTAGAAAAGCACCATCAGAGTTCAACGAAAGCCGTTTCATATCTATGGCAATTTATAATGAGTTCTTACTTACATGCTTTTTGAACGTTTCTATGTAAGTAAACAAAATTATTTAAAAATTATGCATAATTATGTAACACATGAAAAAGGAAACTGCCAATTATGTTTTTTTTTCTTTCTAAAAGTTTAAAGTTTTAAGGTTTTTTTTTGTAGGAGTGAATGTGAATGTCACAACAGACTTGTCTTTAAATTGGCCCCCTCTAGTTGGGCTTGCTTAATAATAACTTAATAGTTGGCTTAGTTAATAACACTTTACTAAAGGTTTTGTTCTATTTATGAATCGCATCAACTAAGCAAAAAAATAATTAAAAATACTTTTATTTTAAGTTGAGCGAATCGCATCATTTGTGCGTATAGTGCAGAACATCAAATTTTACATTATTTAAGTTTTTGAAGTTTCTCTAAACTTAAATTAGGTGGTTTCCTTTGAAGATTCATTCATTATTTTGTTGTTGTTTGAAATGAACTATTAAATGATTTATTTTTTTTTTTAATGTAGGTTATTTTTGCAGTCACCAGCGAACCCCGACCTTTTGTATATTATATTCTTTAGTCACACTCAGTTAACTGTGACACTTCTTTTGGGATTAATTTTTGGGAGCAAAGTAAGTAAACAATTCAAAATATTATATTTTGTATTTTTTGATATAAAGATGTACAGAAACAAAAAAGACAGAAGGAATTAAGACTTCTCCGTGTTGGTAGTGTAGCATGAAATGTAACTTTCTTTAAGAAAAGGACATCATTATTCAAGATTAATAAAAAAAAAATAAAATTTTGAAAAAAAATTAGTTCGAAATTTTATTTTTTAATTTTTTTTTTTTAATTTTGATTTTGAGAATTAATTCTTCAAGAACTGTGCCTTAAAGTTAAAAATTTAAATCAAAATACATTGTCTTTGGCTTTACAAAAAGGTATAGCACGTTATTGTAGGTGCAACCACTGATAATAATTTAATAATTTTTTTCCAAATTATGTCATTTTTTTTTTTAAATTGCCTCTCCCGGCTAAACAAGGGGGAATAGACCCCCCTATACCATACGACTTTTTTCTAGTCTCAACCCAATCTACACGCTCTAGATTTTTGGGACATTCATCCTGAATCACCCTGTATAAACTCGATATACATACATTTCTACGGTCGATGTAAAGGGTTTTTTTGTTTTGCTGTGCATAATTTCGCATGTAACTAAGACTATGGCTAAGACTGAGACTGATACCAAGACTGATACTAAGACTAAGACTAAGACTAAGACTAAGACTAAGACTAAGACTAAGACTAAGACTAAGACTAAGACTAAGACCAAGACTAAGACTAAGACTAAGACTAAGACTAAGACTAAGACTAAGACTAAGACTAAGACTAAGACTAAGACTAAGACTAAGACTAAGACTAAGACTAAGACTAAGACTAAGACTAAGACTAAGACTAAGACTAAGCCTAAGACTAAGACTAAGACTAAGAAAGACTTAAATTTTCAAAAATTTTAATTTTGTATTTTTTGTTTCAAAAATATTTTAATACATAATTGGCCAATTAAATAAAAAGGAACAATTTTAGGTCTATATTGTTTTGCGAAGTGGAAAATCTCATCTTGAATCAATTGGAATGGGAGCGAAATCTTCTGGAGCAAAATTCAACTTCCGACCTCAAATACGAACTTTCGGGAATCCAAGTTCAGCAACTACCTCGACAGCACAGTTAGGTAAGCATTTATTTCATCTTTTTTTATAAACAATAATTTAAATATATCTACAATGAATTTTAACAATATTCTCAACAGGACATTATGGTTGTATTGAAAATTTAAGTGAAAAGCTTAAATATACGTAGATGGTTAAAACGCATAGAGAGCACTGTCAACGACATTTTGGATAAGTTTCAACACAATTAAGTCTTTAAATGAACTAAGTTCAAAATAGTTATATGTCGTAGTTCAAACTTCGAACATAAACGGTCTAGCTTGAAATTTTCCGTATTTTAACTCCTTGCCATATCATTAAAGTTAAATAAATTTTTTATAGTTGGGTTAATAGTTTATCCCTTAGCACTAAACAATGATTGCTTTCAGTGATGTTGATTACTGATTATGAGCATGACTTTTTGTGAGTAGATATGGACGATCGCATTGCACTATTTGTGGAAAGTGGTATAGCTAAGAAATAACCTGCAGGAGTGTAAAATTCTTTATTTCTTGTTAATAGTGTTGCAGGCAAAAATTATATTTTCAACTTTTCTTAAGCCTTCGTTTCTAAAGGATTTTTGTGTGCTAAGTCCGAATCCGAAGTTCAAATTTTCCTGGCACGTCACGTTTTCGAAATAGTTGAATATTAACAGGTCAAAAACGCATTTTTTGGGTACATTTGACGTCAAATTACATCACCGTTTAGTTTTTTTTTTTTTTGCAAAACTACTTATGCAATCTCGAAACGGGATATTAAAACGTCCTTAAGGTACTTATTTTTTTCAAAATATTTTTTTTTTTCGAAGATATTGAAAAAAGAAATTTATGATAAATACCTCAAAATCTTGCTTGTTTTTTCCAAAGTAATGAATGGTTTTTTGAACCAAATTCGTCTTCTAATTTGGACTTAAAAAAGCAACATATTACGGAAAATATATATTTTTGGGAGTTTATAGCGAAAATAGTGATGAGTGTAGCTCAAAAACTAGACGTGATAGCATAAATCTGTAAACAGTTTTGAATTCAGCACACTAAAGACAATTAAAATCACCTTACAAAGTTCTTGCTCATCATTAAACCAGTTTTAAATAAACTACAAACATGTGGGCCAATTCGGCTTCAGCGACCCAAAAACTATATGAAAAACCTAGTCGCAACCCCAGGTCAGAACTTTTATTTTTTTTTGTGTGGCTGTGCAATCTTTTACACAAAACCAAGTATTGATTTCTCGTATATGTAGAAGAGAATTTTTAGAAAAAAATGTCGAAAATCGTTAGATCTGTTTTCTTATAAAATAATTTTTATAGTAAGGTATATAAAAATTTTCCAACATTTAAAAAAAAAGTTGGTATGCCATTCAAAAAAAAAAAATATTATTCAACATATAAAAATTTTCAAAAAATTGACTGTTATAATTTATAAACATTTTATTTTTTTTTTTGCAGAAACGAAATTATCTGATCAAGAAGCATTAGAAGAAATTCGACTTCTGAGCTTGCAACTACAACGTATACAGGAAATGGCACCTCCAAAAGGCATCGCCGTTACAACAATTTCGCAATTACTTGAGAGTTTAAAATCATCTTCCAGCAGCCAATTACAATCTTCAACAACGAAATTACAACAACAAAATTCCCATATATCAATATTTTCATTAAACAATGATGCCGATAAAAATCAACAAAATAATAACATTTCATCAATATTACCCGTTACAACGATTACCCAAGGCTCTCAAGCTGTACAATTTGCTGCTAAATCGGTCAATACTTCCATGACTGGTGAAGATTTTGTGCAAAGCTTATTGCAACTCAATACAAACATGAAGTGTAATAGTTGCAAGCAATTAGAGAAAATGAGTTCAGTAACGCTATCGTGCCAACAACTAGGATCTCCTCAACCGGAAGGCAGTATAAGTTTCTCTAATATAAAATTAGATTGTATGTGTTCTCAACCAAGCAATTTAGATAATATATGTGAAAATGTGGAACGCATGGAATTGGAAAAATGTTTATCAGAAACGACACAATCTTCAGGTTCCTGCCATGCAAAGCAGGGATCAAGGACAAAAGTTAAAAAATCTGGTGTTTATAGTTCCTCCACTCTTGGAGCAGCAAAATCTAGTTCATCTGTAAAAATTACGAACGAAAATAAACTGATTGGAGGGAATATTTCAAAAAATATTATTTGTGATAATTACAAAAGAAGTGAACATTTTTTAATATGTGATAGTTGTAGAAATAAATTAAGTAGAAGTTTGAAAAAAATTTCTTCATCGTCTGGTTCCAGCGGAAGGAGATCAGTAAAGCATCGAAGCAACAAAAAATTAGATAAATTCAAATGTGATCCACCATTTGCAATAACCGGCAGTTTAAGCAGTACTTCTAGTACAATAGAAAGCTGCGCTGCATCGCCCTCATGTAGTGTAAACAATTTAGACCAAATTCACAAAAAAATCCATTCAACTGAAGATTTAACATTTTATACTACCGATGATGAGACTGGTGGAAGTGCTAATGGGGATCTTAATAAAATAATATTATTATCTAAAGAAAAATCAAGATCAATAACTTCATCAGCTAGTATTTTGCCCGTTTTCCGTTCAGATAATAATGGAAGCCAAAGCAACCTATCATTTGCTTCCAACGGTGCTAAGCCAAATAGTGATCCTCGAGCTCCACGCCGACCTGATAAGTTAATTCTAGATTTAAATGATCGTTCCAAATACACGAAAGAAGTTTCAGTTTAGAATTATGTAAAACCAAAAATGTAAATTACTATAAAATAAGATAAGATTTTTTAAGACAAGACCACCTAATTGAATCCATTTCTATATGAGAACCAAATATCTTTAGTATTATATAATTATACATAAGAAAAACTTTCTGTTACTAAACTAAGTCATAGACTTTTTGAAGAACCTTATTCAAGCTGAAAACACTCACTCCAACGACCATACAATATAATATCCACTCCGATTGATTTACACCATTAAAAAGTACATACACGAGCCCCGTGTACTGTTTTTTGTTCGTTGGATTGATAGTGTTTTGGCGTAATTATAAATCCCATTAGGCATATCTTTAGATTTATATGTATCTACCTATCTACCTTGAAAAAAAGAAACAAAATAGAAATGTTATTTTTTTGTGTAAGGAAGATGAGTTTCTATATTGTTGAATAAAAGGTTGAATTGTTACCTAAATTGTTTGTTTTGAACTATGTATTTGTATAATCTTTAGTTTTATTGAAATTTAAATAGCCAACTTAAATGGTAAGTTTTATAATTACGTAATTTTTACTTTTGTACATACTCAAAGCATAGTTACGCATATCCGCCATGGAGAAGGTACTTACATCCTTTATCTTTATCTACAAACGATTACTCTGCACCATTACCTTTCAATCACTTGTTCCCGAACTGTAAAAAGCGGACTGACTTCAAAAGATCCAATTTTACACTCTGCCAAGCCTGGATCTTTTTTTTTTAAACCCATACATAAGGCCAAATTCATAGTTGTGGTTTAACTTAAACTGGAGTTTAACCAATGCAATTCAAATGGGATAGACTCGAGTTTTTCTTAAAAGCAGCCTTCTTTGTTACTACGAATCTTCGAAAAAATTCCCCAAAAAGTACACTCAGAGAACAAAATAGTTATTATCGGGATAACTTTTAAAATAGTAAAAAATTGTTATTTTTGACTATTTATTAAGTCAATCGAAGTACACGTATTCTCCAAATTAACTATTAAATGGTCAATTTTAACTATTAAAATATGTAGTTATGTATATGTGACTATTTAAATAGTCAATAATGACGATTTATTAGTCAATAATGACTATTTAAAATAGTTATCCCGGTTTTAACTATTAAAATAGTTATTTTTTCCCTGTGTACGTACCGCTAATAATTTTTTTCAGGGAACTTTTTCTTATTTGAATGGAGACATTTTTTCAAGTAGATAAGTTGTGGGGGAAAAAGTTGTTTGTTTGAATTCAAAGGTAGACATAACAGTTAAATATTTGAAATCGAATGCAAAAATATTAAATACAAAATTTTTTATAATATTGTGAAAAAAAGTTGGTATGCCATTTTATAGAAAATATTATTCAACACATAAAACCGAAGTTTCAATAAAATTCATCAAAACGTTTTCAAAAAATTGAATTTTCAAAAAAACTTTTAATATTTTTAAAAAATCCAAAAATGTGTTTTTTGAAAATTTTGTGAAATTTGTATAATAAAATTTCTTCAAAGTTTTTTTTATACAAATTTTGATTGTACCGTTAACGGTACAAAAAATATTTTTTTTTTATTTCATAAGATGCCTCTTATGTGTGTTACTACACACAAAAATTTGAATAAAAATCGTTAGAGCCGTTTTTAAAAAAGTAACTTTCCTATTTCCGTTGTAATATGACAGGTACTGTTAGTTTTGGTCTTAACAAAAATTTCAATTTCAAATCGAAGTTTGAAGAAAATCGCTCCACTAGTTTAGGCTGTAGCTTGAGGTACATACATATGTACAGATAGACAGCCGGACAGACAGACAGAATTGCAGCACCCACTTTTTTGGGATTCTCCACATCGTAATGTCATGTAAGATTGCTATCTCGATTTCGATTTTTTTTTCGAATCCTAAGCTTGCCCTATAGTACCTATATCGCAAGTAAAAAAACATTTGACGAGAACAGGATTCGAACTTATTTGTGCAGCGCACATTGGATTAGCCAACTCCTTTTTTTCAATTTTAAATTCATTTTTATTTTTCATCATATTAAAACTATCTTAAAGCTAGACAAAAATTCATGAAAACTTATAAATTATTTAAAACTAACTTACTGGCCCTATACGGACACTCTAAGATATACTTAATTTTTCTTAATTCTAATGCCTTTCGGCCTTATAACTATTTTAATACTTATATTTCAATGGTTGTTATTTTTCACCAAGAAATAATTTTAAAAAAAACTTGGAATCATATCATTTTTTTTTTCTTAGCAATCCAACTCCTTAAACACTCAGCTACCACGTCAAGTTTTTGCAGGGTAAAAATAATTATGAAAATAATTATGAATAAATAAATAATTATGAAAAAAAAGAACACAAAACTTTAGATTTCTTTTATTAAGTACTTTTATTTGAATTCAAACTTAAAAATATCAATAAAAAACTGTGTTTAACTGGGAAGTTTTCTTACACTTTTTAATTTTTGTTTAGTAGGTTGATAGTTTTTACCTCCATTTTTTATCGCACGTTCTATACAGCAAATTATTTATCAAAAGGATAACTTTAGACATTCAATGTCTTTCTTTATCAACTTTTGTTAGAGGAACAGATAAACGAGTCCGGAGAGAATGAGTTTGCTGGTGACTCAAAGCTGAAACGGATTGTCGACGAGTAATAATTTGGTGGACTGGCTTTTCCGTTGGTGGCAGTGCAGTTGATTTCTGAGGACTACTTTTTTTAGTCAGCGGTGGATCTAATTTGGGATAGAAATTATAATGTAAGAAATATTTCATAAAAATAAATAGTTCGTTCTAAATGCATGCTTAGAAAACTTGACCAAAGAATAGCTTTTGCTGATTCAAATAAGTTTCCCTGCAAAATGCTGATTATTGCATTTCAACAAAAAATTTCAAATAATTTCAATGAAAATACTCACTTTATATTACATATTTCTTGAAAGCACATTTAGCTTCTATTCATTTTTTTTTTGCGAAAATTCGCATTCTAGGATAATAGATTCAACTGTAAGTTACATTTCATTAAATAATGACAACTGGTCATCTTCTTTACACAATTAAATTTGTTTTAATGATATGTTACATTATCAGGTTTGAGCTCAGAACAATGATCTCCATTTGATTTCCAAAATAATTTGAAGGAACGTGGAGTCTTTCTAACATAGCTTTGTTTTGGGAGTGTTCGGAATGTAAAATTACAACTTGTTTAAAGAAAAACAAAACAAAATGACAACATCACGATGTACAGATAATACTTCAGAGTAATCAGAGACTTTGTTTATATACGATTTTTCAAACGCACAGTAGTCGGGCAAATTTTAAACTGCTTATGCTACGAATAAATAAAGGCTAATTCTATGAAAAAGTGGACATAAAGTGTGAACACAATATGCTAGTTTTAAACGGCAACTCTTTATGGAAAATCCAAGAAAAGATTCTGTACTATGTACCCTTATGTCTTGAAATTTAATTTAGAGGTTAAAATGATCAAACAGGGTTTTTATCACATAAGCTTGGCAACTAGAGAAGAAAACCACATGAAAGTGATGAAAAAACAAGCCCACAGAAATCAAGATACATATACACTGCGCGTCACTTGAATAGAAACAACATTTTTTCTTTAGAAAATAGCGATTAGCGCTTTGGTGACGTAACTTAGTAGATTTTTGGTTTTGCATATTCAAAGAGGAACTTTTAACAAACAATGTTGTAAAAACAAAAAACCCAAAACAGAAACAGTATGGCTACTAGTTGCGTTTTTTCGCATAACTTCACAAAAAACAGTGTTTTTTTTTGCGTCACTTGAATAGAAACAAGCTCTTAAATTAGATAAAAATGATGAAAAATCATGGACAACACTAATTTTAGTAAAGCAGTATTAAACTTTGACATTATTTGCACATTATAACCAATTATGGGCTACGAGCTACCAATAGGCACCACAGAAAATGCATAAATAGCAGCTAACATTGGAAATGCACTTGCACTATGCAAAATCGCGAAAGATATTGGAAAATTTGGCAAATTTGGATTAGAATATTTTTAACATATCGTAAACTAGTGATTAAATAAAAAAAAAATAAGACAGGCGAGACCCAAATCAAGAGCAGAGAAAAAATAATTTAAAAATTAGCTGCAATTTCCTTCACTTTGCCGCTAAAATCGGTCAAAAACGTGGTGTTAGTGCGATGATAATGTGTTGGTTTGTTATACCATGGAAGTTATAAAAGGTGCACAACATTAAAAAAGCCTTAAAAATGCAAAATAACAACATTTTACGTTCTACTAAGATTACAAAAAAGTTAACTATTTTATAGTTGCAATCGAACTGAAAAGAAGTGAGGTAAAGAGTGGATTTCAAAGGAAAACATACCAACTCAGATGGACCACTTTAATATTAGTCCTATTTTATTGGTTTATGAAAGAATAACTTTTATCGCATCGCCACCAAAGGGCACTAAAATGTGTTATAGTAATACGCTTTGTTTTTATGATGTGCAATAGCAAAATTGAAGCTTCACGCTTCGAAAAAAGATGCAAACTTTTACAAAGAAATAATGGTAGAAGCTCTTGAGAAGTTTAGGAACGTGGAAAAACAACCGTATTAGAGATTGCACAAGGATAGTTCCAGAAAAAACAACGCAAAAGAAACAAAACAGATGCATTCCGGACGAAATCGAAAGTTTATTTCACTTATTCAATCCTTAAATTGTAGAAAATATCATTTTCTTAATTTGTAAGAAGTTACCAAACACTTTTATCACTTTCTCCAATTAGGTCCACGATTGTGTACAGTACAAGTGCATTTCCAATGTTTGCTGCTATTTATGCATTTTCTGTGGTGCCTATTGGTAGCTCGTAGCCCATAATTGGTTATAATGTGCAAATAATGTCAAAGTTTAATACTGCTTTACTAAAATTAGTGTTGTCCATGATTTTTCATCATTTTTATCTAATTTAAGAGCTTGTTTCTATTCAAGTGACGCAAAAAAAACACTGTTTTTTGTGAAGTTATGCGAAAAAACGCAACTAGTAGCCATACTGTTTCTGTTTTGGGTTTTTTGTTTTTACAACATTGTTTGTTAAAAGTTCCTCTTTGAATATGCAAAACCAAAAATCTACTAAGTTACCTCACCAAAGCGCTAATTTCTAAAGAAAAAATGTTGTTTCTATTCAAGTGACGCGCAGTGTATATAAGAGTTACGTTTTATTATAGCAATCGCAAAATCCTTTTGTGATTGCTAAAATAAATTAAAATAAGCAAATATCGATACACAATTTTTTATATTTAGTTTTAACTTTAGTGAAACTTACTTTAAAGTAAGTGACAAAACTAATAGATAGACGCATCTATTAGTTTTGTCACTTACTTTAAAGTTTTGTAATTTGTACTTGCGATGAAGGCAAGTTTAGGATTCGTAAAAAATTTAACCCGAGATAACAATCAGACATGACACAAAGATGATGGAGAATGTCATAAAAGTGGGTCAAGCTATTCTGTCTGTCTGTCCGTCTGTATTTACATCTAGCTACAGCCTGAACTAGGAGTTGAAGCGATTTTTGTTTTCAAACTTCGAGGTTAAAAGTTGTAGTTGATTCTCTAGCGGATAAATTAAATTTTTTAGAACAAAAAACAACCAAACAGAAATAGAAAAGTTACTTTTATACAAAAACGACTTTAAAGTTTTTGATTAAAATGTTTGTGTGTAATATTACACATCAGAGCCAACTTTTGAAATAAAAAAATTGTTGTATCGTCATTAACGGTACCTGTCATATAGGGGGTTATCATGAATAAAAATTTCCCTTGAAATGTTTCCCATGTTTTAAATATGGGAGCGAAAATGATCATAAAAAGTCTCCCTCGGAATTTTTTGGTATCGGCAATCAGGGGAACTTAGACATCATTTCATACGATTTTTTGTTCCCTGGAAATAAATGCCGAGGGAGATTCAGGATCGCACAAAAAATTCCGAGGGAAACAAATTCCCCTGGAGATTCACGATAGGCACCATAATGTTTTCTTTATTTATGAATTTCTCGTAAAAGACATAGCCGATTCCAACTAAAATTGTTGTACAGAAACAATAAAGTAAAGGGCCCAACCCATAGAATCCGTTGCGTCCGTTCCGTCGAAGTTTTCAACTGACAGCTCGATAAAATACACACGTTCTTATGGGAAGCGACGGATCGGACGGAGACGGACGGATTCGACGGAAGAAGTAGCCCAACTTTCTACTTTTTCATCTGTCGTATCCTTTGACATTGGTTGCCAACAATAGATCAGTTCGATTTTCTGTTTCTGAGTGCACACCGGGGAATTTCAGAACTAAGAACTGTGTTCTTTTCTTCTCCGATTTTATGAATTGTGAACTTTTGTATATTTGTGAAGAAAATGTAATAGAAGTAACATTTAATGATATATCTAATAAATTATATCAATTAAATACTCAAATTCTGTTGTAGAGTTCAATTTTACTATGCCAAAGTCATACCTACAACTCATAATTTGTTATAAAAATTGTTTTTAATTGAAGAGCAAGTACCTACAGGAAATTTAGTCATGCATTTTATTTTATTAAAAAAAAGAACAACTATAATAGTTAAAAATTTCTTGCATCAGAACTTCCTTAGTGCACACTCAGCGATAAAATATCGAACACACCTTGGAATTTGAAGTGAGCTGTCAAAAAGCAATCCGTCATACGACGTATTCTATGGGTCACCCCTTTCTGTCCTATCCTTCAACTTCAACGGATGGATTGACGGAACGGACGCAACGGATTCTATGGGTTAGGGCCTTAATCGATATAACATTTTTTAAAAATTTCAAAAACAATTTTGTTTTATATTTACAAAATTATTTCATTTTTTTATTTTGTAAAAATCCATACATACATATATAAAAAATAATTATAATAACAGCTCCAACGATTTTCAAATATTTTTTTTTTTCTAAAAATTCTTATTTATACAAGAAATCGAATATCGTAGGTACTTGGTTTTGTAGAAAAAATGATTTAAAATGGTTATTAATTAGGAATAAAAACAAATTTTATTTTTCTTAACATTACTTATGTAATTCCTTAAAACAAAATCACATTATAAATTTTGGTAAACCGTAAAAAGCTTTAAAATTAGAGTTCCTTTTACCATGAGAGCAAGTAAGTGTGACGCAGTCGGGCATTTTAGTTATGCATGGAATCTTCATTAAAAATAAATTAATATTCTAAACTTCACAGAAAAACTATGACCCTGAACTTTGCAGACAATTTAACTGCTGGTCTTTGGTCTTCTGCCACTGCCGTAAAACTCAACCGATTTTCAAAAACTTAAGGGCAATCGCTTCGTCTCAATAAATACTCTATACGCCATTTTTTAGTTTTTTTTTTATTTACCGAAACGATTTTATAAACGAAAATCAGTTAATTTGAGAACTCATCCTTTTCTTTTTCTGAAAGCCGTCACGCTGAGAAAATAAATTCTTTTGTGAACTTGCACTTATCAGTTCATTAAATCTATTAATGTTGTATCAGGGCTCATTACTGAATATGCTCAATTTTTTTTTTTCAAATTTTATTCATGCCAAATGAAAATTTCTTTTATTTAGCGATTTTCTGGATTAAAAAGTAAAAAATAAAAATAGTTTTCGTGACTACGCAACGTGTCACCAACCTTCTTGCAGTAAAAACGGTAAATACAAAAAAAAAAATAAAAAATGGCACATCGAGTATTTATTCAGACGAAGCGATTGCTGTTAAGTTTTTGAAATTCGATTTACGGCAGTGGCAGAAGTCCAAAGACCAGCAGTTAAATTGTCTGCAAAGTTCAGGGTCATGAAAAACTTCAAACTTGAAAACTCTTAAACCATGTGTCCTATTAATATAATCTGAGTCACCAACAGAATTTTAATTTTTTTTTCTTAGCAAATGCTTAAAATCATTCATGGACACTATTTTTCGTATAAATTTATTTTAAAATTGACAAAAACTATCTATTTAGGAAACTTTTCTAAATGTAACTTGAGTTACCATGTGCAATTGCCTAATAGAACTTGCCTCCCGTATTTTAGACAAATATCTGTGGTAAAGTGGTAAAGTGGCAATACACCAGTACTAAGATTAAGCATTAAAAACTTTTTCCGAAGCCAGAACTATTGGGTTATAGGTACATACGTGCGACGGTAGAGCAATAAAAACAAAAAATAATCTTTTACAATAATTTACGTGGCTAAGATTTAAATTGATCGAAAAAAAAAATCATCTTTAATTTAATATCTAAATAATATATGGAGGCATTCAGTAGATTTATTTAAATATTTTTTTAAAGGCACCTACATAGGTATATGACAGGTTACTCGAAAAGCGATGATTTGAGGACAGAAGTATTATATCACGAAACAAGAAAATTATACATTAAAATCAGTTCATATGTATATAATGTATTCAATTAGAAATCGTCTGGAATTGAAAAAAAAAAAGAAGATATTAAATTGTATTTTTATCATACAGAAGTGACAATTCGAATGTGTTTGGGTGAAAATGAACTATTGAATGAACGCGCCAAATGAGTCAATGCTGTAAAAATTTTTATATTTTGAAACAGAAAAAAAAAACCAACACAAAAAAATGAAATGATTATGTGCCTAGTATGACCCAGATGATATGGATCGTAGTTTTTATAAAATTTCTATGGGAGATGAATAAAAGGTTTACACTCACCTTTCACTAATGAAAGTCTTCTCTTCATTAATGGTTTCGGAACTGATAATTCGGTAATGTGCTTTGATGAATTAATATCATTTGGCGATCGTTTTTCCGCCTTACTTGGATTGTTCTTCGCTGTTGTTTGATTTAAGGGTGATTTTAATGCATTGAGTCCTAAACAATTTTTGCTAATAAGTATAGTTTTTGGCTTTGGGGGCTTCATATTTTTCGAAGGTTTGCTGTTTAATAAACTGGTAGAGCAACCATCTATTAAGTTTTGGCTCTCGTTTTGCTTTTGTGGAGATTTAAGTTTTTGTTCAACTTGTTTGTGGATTCCCACATTTAACCAGAATTCCAGCTGGGTTGCCCGAGACTCGGATATTAATTTTTGGCCATCTGGATACTTGCTTAGAATTCCTTGCAGTTTTTGAATAGTCTTATATAAAGTCTCGGGTGAAACTAGCCCATAATCGAATAGTGAACACATATGTAATATAAAATTGCGGTACAGATTTTTTTGAATGATTTCTCGTCCCTTTGCATCTAGAAACATATCACAGGCCAATGAAAGCTGACAGTCGCCAACGTATCCATTTTTCATTACATGCAGGTTCCATAGTTTCATAAGTTCCTTTTCACCTTCATTAACATCCGAAAATTCGTCGATCATTTGAACGGTTTTTTGACGCAACCAAAGAGGATCACTTTCTCCCTCGGAATCGATATCAAGCTCTTTAGGATGAACAGGTAAACACGTTTCCGTGTGGTGGTAGAGCCTTTTAAAGTTTCGTTTAAGTTATTTGAAAGAAGATTCAGAGATCATGTATATTTAACTTACCTGTTATGACCTGCTATATAGGGTCTCTGGTTCGTTAAATCGTCTTCGTCCAAAACAAGAAACTCATCAAGACAAGTTTTTTGACGACGTGGGCGACAAACAAGCAAATTTGTTACACATGTTCGCCTTACTGGCCCACATGTCCTCGCGAAAGAACATCCAGATGGGCCCACTAAGTCATAGGGTGATCCAGCATATGATCCATCATAAGAATCATTGATTGTTACATCTATTCGGGCTCCGTTGCCAGCTGGATGATATGTAAAATTAAATCGTGCATGACACAGCTTTAAATGTTTTAATAAAGCGTACAAACGCAGACAATCTATTCCACACCACGGACAAACCACCTCCTGGGTGTATTCTGTTTGCTGCCGTGTGTTATTGCTATAGATAAAGTTATAAACTATTTGAAGCTTTTCCTCAACTAAAATTTTTGGTTTCAAGGGATTTGGCTGCACGTTTATGGAATTATTGTTGTTGTTAATATTTGTAGATGTGTTATTGCTTTCGATGTTCTGCATGTCGGGAACTACATTCTCACACATATTTTTAGCATCGACAAAGTTTGATATGGATGCATTTGACCAATTTAATCGGAATTTAAGCATAGGACATTGATTGAAGACGTCAAATTTTAAAGTAACTGGGATGTAGCTGTCTGGCAGTGTTTCCCATGTTCTTTTCTTGGGTGAAAAACACTTGAGACTAGTTGAGGAAAATTCCTGGAGGGCAGCTTCATACTCTCCTTCCCCGATACTTCCACAATTCTTTTCAAAAACCACAAGTTCGCATACAAAGTTTGTTGAACATAGTTTTGGTCGCTTTGATGGCATATCTAGAATGTACAATAGACTGATTCAAAGAAAAATTTAACTTTTTTTTGTTCAAAGTTATATCGAAAATATTGTTAAAAATGATAAAAAAAAAATTCTGTAAAAGTAAGAATATCAATATTTCAATTTCCCATATGATTTACCTACATGAGAAAGATTGTGTTTTTGAGTTAAGAATTTTATAACTTTTTAATGGTTCATCAAAAAAGCTAGGCTAAATCCTTTTTTGTATAAAATTGAAAAAGAAGCTTTAACAATTTTGTTCATAAAAATGAATTTAAAATTTAAAAAAAAAATTGGTCAAGGGAATGGGGGTACCCAGTTCAATTCCAGGATGGGACAAAGAATTTTTTTAAAGTTTTTTTTTTTATTTTCTTTTTTTTTTAATTTAAAAATTTAAATGAATCATAAATAAATACATACTTTTAAGATCTAATTTCACATTAGTTTGTTTCCAAAAGCGGTAAATCCAATTTTTAAAAAAGATAAATCCAAAAGCTTGTTTTTTTTTATTTTCAACTATTGGTCCAAAAACTAAATATCTACCAAACGTTATTCTATAGCTGGGGAAAATTCTACAGAATATTTTTTTTATAAATAATTATAATGTTTTGAAAACAAATTAACCTATGCATGAAATTAACAATTATTTTACATTAAAAAAAAAAAAAAAAAAAAAAAAAACATCTCACACTTAATGCAAGTTTATCAAATATTTTTAAACATCTTCCTTTCTCCCATCCTGTTTGCTTGTGAGTAATTTTGGCAGTTAAATCGAGAAATTATCTCGATAATTCTCTTACAGACACAGTTTTATTCAGATTTTTAATTTTTTTCTTCATATTGAAAAGAATCTAAAGATATTCATTGCCATTTTTACTTGCGATATACTCGAAAATATTGTTGGAAATGATAAAAAAAGATTCTGTAAAAGTAAGAATATTAATATTAAGTACTTCTGCATCGCAAATTTCAATTCCCCATATGATTTACATGGGAAAGATTGCGTTTTTGAGTTTAAAATTTTATTAATTTTTAATGGTTCATAAAAAAGCTATACTCCAGTCAAAGCGTCATTTGACCTTGCGCACAGAGGCACTGTCAGTTTTTATTTCATGGATCGATAGGGGTATATTTAAAAGGCTTAAACCCAATTTCTCAACACCTGATCATTCTTTTTAGCGGAGTTATTCACAAAAATGCATTTTTTGGGATATTTTACTTCCAAGCTAATATTTTTGCTGCAGTATGTCTTAGGCAAAAAAATGAACATTCATTCTCTTCCTTATACTATTTTTTATCGTTGTATGTAATTTAATTGTATTAAAGTGAGTTACTACAAAATGGCAGCCAGTTAAAGTCATATTCTAGTTGTTAAAAAACACATTTTCTTTTTTATTTCGAAAAAAGCTTATATTATGGTCAACATTTTTCTAACCTATTTTGTAGTCCTCTTAATTTCCTGCATTTTACAGAAAAAATCAAATCTTTATCACCAAAGATGAACGAGAAATTGATAAATAAACGCACGAAAAACCGGTGCGAAACCACCCAAAAATATCGTTTTTTGGGAATAACTCGGCTTCAGAATGTCCTACGACAAAAAATAAAGCTATTAATTGTTCGTTAAAACCTTTTCTATCGATTTTGTGCACATTATTTTTGTTGAAACAAATACAAAATAAGTCATATTAAGTCAAAGACGTTTTATAAATTTTTTGTCTAGCTTTAAAATAGTTTAAAGATGATGAAAAATAAAAATGAATTTAAAATTAAAAAAAAATCGGTCAATTCCCGGATGGGACAAAGAATTTTTATTTTTTTTTCTTTTTCTTTAAAAATAAAAGAAAAAAAAAAGAAAAATTCTTTGTCCCATCCGGGAATTGAATTGGGTACCCACACCCCTGACCGATTTTTTTTAAATTTTAAATTCATTTTTTTTTTTTTCATCATCTTAAAACTATCTTAAAGCTAGACAAAAAAATTATAAAAAATTTAAATGAAACAAAATAAATACATACATCTATTTAAACATAAGATCTAATTTCACATCCGTTTGTTTTCCAAAGGGATAATTCCATTTTTCAAAAAAGATAAATCCAAAAGCGTTTTTTTTTTATATCAACTATTGGTCCAAAAATTAAATATCTACCAAACGCTACTCTATAGCTGGGGAAAATTCTACAGAATATATTTTTTATTATTATTTATCATGTTTTGAAAACAAATTAGCCTACGCATGAAATTAACAATTATATTTTCATAAAAAAAAAAAAAAAACAAAAAACATCTCAAACTTAATGCAAGTTTATGAAATATTTTTAAACATCTTATTTCTCGCATTCTTTTTGCTTGTGAGTAATTTTGGCAGTTAAATCGAGAAATTATCTCGATAATTCTTTTGCAGACACAGTTTTATTCACATTTTTTTTCTTCATATTTAAAAGAATCTAAAGATATTCATTGCCATTTTTTCTTATTCTTATCATATTTTTGTCTTTTCGGATCTTTTCTGTGCGGATCAAATTCATTTAACAGACCTTAAGTTTTTTATTTTGGTTTCACAGATCCTTTTATATAACTGTCAAACTCCTAAATCCTAATACTATCGTATTAGAATTTTTTAATTCGAATTATTTTTTTTTTCAACTAAAATTTTTTTGTCTCAACTTTCCTTTAGGGATGCACGAATTTTAATACGCTAATACTTTTATTTGAAAAATTATTGACTTAAATAAAAATATTAACTTAATAAAAATTACAATTTTAATGTGAGGAAACGTGTATTTATATTTTTGATTAATTTTTTAAAGTTCATTTTTTCATACAAAATGTATGCAAATGAAGAACACGAAGAACAATTTTTTTTTTAACAGTTCTTTGTACATACCCAAACTTGCCCCCATCCCAAATCCTATAGTGAGCCCAAGCAGGGGGGTTGCATACCCATACCCATCTCACTTTTATACGCCTTGAATTTCATACCTATACCTACCATGATTTTAAAATGTCCCCCTCTGCAAAAAACTGTAAAAATAAAAAAAATTGTTCATCGTGGTCGTCATTTGCATACATGTTGTATGAAAAATTTAAATATTTATTTTTTAATCATACTTAGGGGTGTTTCCTCGCCTTAATATTTTAAAGCTACTCTATTGAAACCCTAAGGGCGATTTTGTTCACTATTGCTCAATTTGAAGCAAACTCTCAAGTTAACAAACTTGAGAGTTGACTCAAACTCGAGAGTTAAAACAAAAGTTGAGAATCTATTTTGTTCACTATTTTTTTCTTAACTCTCGAGTTTAAAAAACAAAAGTTGGCTAACTTTTAGTTTTTAAAATATCCCTGGGATATTTGTGACAATTCAATTCAATTCAATTTAAGTTTATTGAGACTTTCTTTTTTTTAACATTTGATTTATAAAAGTAGAAAAACTTATACTAGGTTTTATTGCTGACTTTGAATTGGTCTAGCTCATACATTCAAATTATTATAAAAAGATTTACATTATCTTTTGAAAAAATAGTAAATAACTTGACTAGTTACATATGTGTTTAAGTGTTGCTCAGGGCACTTTTCAGAATGTACATATTGTGATTGAGTACTTAATTGTGACAACAAACAAAAATATTGACAGTTTATAATCATATTTTGAATGTTTTACGTCATCGGTTAAAATTTTATTAAAGTTTGTGTATTATTTTGCATTGCTAGTGTTCAAAATGACGAATTTTTCAAAAGTCTAAAATCCAAATCAAATTAATTTCAGCATTCGAATTCATGGTTAATTTAAAAAAAAAATATAAAGTGCGTAATAACTGAACTGAAGTAAATGTAATTGGATGGAAGTGAAAACATTTTAGCGTCCGCCTCGTCGACAGTAATCTTAAACAGAAATTTTTATCAAAAAATCATTAAAGAAAACCTGAAAAATTCCTTATTGCAAGATCGATACCACCAGAAAATATTGTATATTTGTATATTTTCGTGAATAGAATGTTTTTATTTAAAGTTTTTTTTATTGAAATACATAGAAAATATATAATGCAATTCTCTCAATTTTTTAAAAATTGTTTTGGTTTTTGTTTTGTTTAAAAAAGAATGTTTATGAATTTGCTCTTAAAATTAGCGGCGCAACATTTTGTATCGATTTATCTTAAAAGAATAGGCCTATTTTTCGAAACTTCGTTACTTTGGAACATTAATTTTGCTTTGACAATAACAGCAAAATTAAATTTTGACAGGAAAATTAAAAAAAAAAAAATAATTTTGAAGCAAAATCTCAAGTTTGGTTGGCAAACTTCTACTTTTTCCGGAAGTTGAGAAAACCGAAAGTTTATCAACTCTCGAGTTTGAAATCGAAAGTTAAAAACGTCAACTTTGCGTGAACAAAACAAAATTCAGAAGTTGAAGGTAAAAATCCCCAAGTTATGTTCAACTTCTAGTGAACAAAATCACCCTAAGCTTACTGTAAAAAAAAATCAAAACTCTAGGTGTGCGCCCTTAATGGAAAGTCGACCCAATTTTTTTTATTAATTTTTCGCGTCGGTTTTGTAAACATTTTATAAGGGCGTCTTCGTAGAGCGTTCAATTTTATACAAGATAATCGTTTTTATCAAAAAATCAAACCGACTTCCATGGCTAAAACAGGGTTTTATGGTTTTTCTAATAGTTCCTATGGCCAGAACTGAACGAAATTGAAATGGGACTACATTGAAGACACCAGCTATCCAATACAAAAACAATTATCAAAACTGGTTCACTCAGTCCAAAGTTATGAGGTAACAAACACACAAAAAAAAAAAAAAACAGACGAATTGAATACCTCCTCCTTTTTGGAAGTCGTTAAAAATGATTTAGCCTAGCTTTTTTGATGAACTATTCGAACGAATATTTAATGTGGGGAGATATACAATAGACTGATTCAAAGAAAAATTTAACTTTTTTTGTTGTATCGAAAATATTGTTGAAAATGATGAAAAAAAAAAAAAAAAATTGTGTAAAAGTAAGAATATTAATATTAAGCATTTGGTCAGTTACTTAAAATGTCCGTATAGGGCCAGTAAGTTAGTTGTAAGTAATTGATAAGTAGGCCAGTTTTTATGAAATTTTGTCTAGCCTTAAGATAGTTTTAAGATGATGCGTGTTTAATTCGTAACTCAGTACTTAGTTAGTACTTAGTTTTACACGGTAAACAACAACAAATGATTGCTAAGGATAAACAAAAGTTTTTTATTTGTTGGTTTACAGAGAAATTTTTTTTATACACTTATACATTTTTGACACTTAAACAATATAGGATTATAAAAAATAAATAAAAGTAATCCGTTTTTGATGTTTATAGCATAAAATGTTTGCTTAGTTAAATACTGAGTACCAATAAAACACGGCTATGATGAAAAATAAAAAATGAATTTAAAATAAAAAAAAAAAAAACAGTCAGGGGGTGGGGGTACCCAGTTCAATTCCCGGATGGGACAAAGATTTTTTTTTGATTTTTTTTCTTTTATTTCCTTTTTTTTATTTTAAAAATTTAAATGAAACAAAAATAAATAAATAAATACATACTTTTAAGACCTAATTTCACATCCGTTTGTTTTCAAAAGAGATAAATCCAATTTTCAAAAAAGATAAATCCAAAAGCGTTTTTTTTTATATAGGTATTTTCAACAAACTATTGGTCCAAAAACTAAATATCTACCAAACGCTATTCTATAGCTGGGGAAAATTCTACAGAATATATTTTTTATAAATAATTAATCATGTTTTGAAAACAAACTAACCTAAAATTAACAATTATTTTACATAAAAAAAAAAACAAAAACATCTCAAACTTAATGCAAGTTTATCAAATTTTTTTTTATATACCTATCTTCTTTTCTCGCATTCCTTTTGCTTGTGAGTAACTTTGGCAGTTAAATCGAGAAATTATCTCGATAATTTTTTTACCGACACAGTTTTACTCACATTTCAATTTTATATAAGAAAATGATTTAGCCTAGCTTTTTTGATGAACTATTAAAAAGTAATAAAATTCTAAACTCAAAAACGCAATCTTTCCCATGTAAATCATATAATGGGAAATTGAAATATGCGATTCGGCTGTACTTAATTAATATTAAGGACTTAAACTTTTACAGATTTTTTTCATAATTTCCATTAATATTTTCGATATAGCTTTTAACAAAACAAAATAGTTTTTTTTTTTTGAATCAGTCTAATATAGGGTAATTCCATGGAATTGTGGACACGAATTTTGAACAAATTATTCAGACTTTTTTACTTTTTCCCAATAGCAAATTACTACATATTTGCAAACGGCAACTCTTTATGCAAGTTGCAAGGATAGATTCTTTGTTATATCGTCGGCGTGCAGCAAAATTGTTCTAAGTCCTTAAGAAATCCTATGTACATACTTAGAACAATTTTGCTTTATGCCGACGATATTTACTTATGGCTGGAAATTAAATAAATAATCTAGTATAAATAATCTAAAGCATAAGCCTGCCAGCTACAGAAGAATTTCACATTAACGTGACGGAAAAACAAGCCCACAGAAAACAAGATGAATCTCCTTCTGATTGCTAAAATAAATATTACTTTACTTTATTTATTACTTTAATGAAAATGCATTTACCTATTCTTTATTTTTGGCACAATAAATCGCAGGTAACAGGAGTTGTCATATTTATGTAACGTGAGTTACCTGAATATTATCAATTTTTTCAAAATAGATTCTAAATTTTACAGAAAAACTTCATACTGTCGGACTCTTAAAACTCGTGTCCGATTTTTGTAACGTGAGTTACAAATAGACTTTAATTTTTCCTAAGCAAATGCTTAAAATAAAGAAAATTGTTTCACTTAATTATGAAGATAATAGTTATGCTTAATTCATGGGCAGTATTTTCGTATCAATTTATTTAATATAATTGGCAAAAAAAATCTATTTATGTATTGGAAATATTTGTGAATGTAGGTAACGTGAGTAAACATGGAATTACCCTAAACAAGTTTAAAAATTCTTTAGATTTATGATACGCACCGTCGTCGTCGTTTCCTAAGGCAGAATTATTGTTGAACATAGGCAGAACTTCGACTCTGAATAACACCTTGTAAATGGTGTGTTGATCGCTCAGCGGACGCAAAGCTTGCATTGGAATGCACACTGCTGGATATTTGTCGACATTCGCTGGCGGATTTATAGTCACACTTGAAATGTGAGTCTGTAAAAAGAAATACATATTCTCATATTCTTACACCCACATTATTCACATACCAAAATCTCCTGAAAATCGGCATTGCTCTCTTTGCGCTTATTTTTTGTTATTTTGAACATTGTCGTGTGAACGTTGACCATGTCTCCGGTTTTCCACTCCTCATTTTCTTCGTTCTTGTCGAAGAGGCCCATAAACACAATATTCAAATAGTTACCCACAGTATCAGTTTTATGTGAAATCGTGTCGAGAAGTGTGTTTACTTTAAAACTCGAACGCTTTTTATTACTCCTTGACATTCGGTCTTTCATATAGGTCAGTGTTCGGTTCAAAAATATTGGCTAGGTTAAAGTAAAAATAAGGTAAATTAAAATAGGCAACTAAAACAACAATCTTACACTTGTGCCATGACGATTCCTCAGAAAACGATAGATTTGAGTGGGCTCTGCAAAGGGAAACACAGGCAATAAATTTATATAAACAAAAAACAAATACTTACTTTCGAATGCTTGTAAAAATAATTCCTGATCGGCCTGTATGCCACTCAATTTGTACATATCCAAGTCTTTTTCCCTCTTTTTTTGAGGTGGCATTTTTTTAATAAAAGAAACAATTGTTTATTAACAACAAGTAATCGTATTGGAGCTGTTAAATAGCAATTTATTTTGTTTTAAAGTAATTAGTGCAGACAGAAGTAGCGGCGCGAAAATTATTTATGTCTGGCTCGTTTGTGAATTGACAGGTTGTGTTTAATTTTCTAAAGGTTGGTACATCTGCTGTCAGCAATGTAGTGTCATTCAATTTGAATTGTTAGTGATGAGAAAAATCGATAAATCGAAAAATCGAAAAATGCACAATTTGTCTTAATGGGTTTTGTGGAAGACTTTAATCATATTATGGTGTAATAATTCTGTAATTGTTTACTTTATTATTAACAAACAAGATGCTAATATGAAACAAAGAAATATGGTTTTGCTTTTCTGAATAGTTTTATTATCTCTCTCATAGGTCTATTTTTCGATATTCAGATATTATCGATAACTTTGAAATTTGCCCATAACTAGTTGTGGCAATGGTAGGTTAGTTTAGTATGTAGAAAAGAAAAAAAAAAGAACGAAATACGTCAAAATCTCAAAATGGATGCAGTTATCTTCTTCTTCTTTTGAGGGGGCAAATGCAAAACAAAATTATGGCTGCCGATAATCTTTGCAATTGAACTGTCACAGAGAAACAGGTAATAATATTAAAAAAAAAACAGATTATAATTTTTAGTCCTTTTACAGGGTGAAATGCGACTGGAACTTGTCTGGACTTGCTTGCCACAGAGAAGCAGGTAATAATGTTAAAACAACAAAAAAAAAAAAAACAACCCAAAGCAAATAATAATTATAATAATTCTTAGTCCATTTACAAGGTGAAATGTGATTGGGACTTGTGTGGACTTGCTTGACGTTGTACCATAGATCTCCTGAGCTGCAGATTGAATTGCTCTTGCCAAAAGTTTGTTGGATGCATTTGTGTCACCTCCACAGTGATTCTCAAAAGCAAATAATAATTACAATAATTTTTAGTTGATTTACCAGGTGAAACGTGATTGGGACTTGTGTGGACTTGCTTGACGTTGTACCATAGATCACAGGTGTGTTTCACTCCTGAGCTGCAGATTGAATTGCTCTTGCCCAAAGTTTGTTGGATGCATTTGTGTCACCTCCACAGTGATTCTGTTGGCCAAGGACAGTAATGATATTCCTTATTCTAGATGGGTAGGATTCCCAGCTGTGGTGTTCTACCGTTCATGTGGTGGAAGCAACATTTTGAAATAAAAATAATTTTAATATTTTTTTTTTTTATTATTTTTGTTATTTTTTTCTTCGTTAAAAAAAAAAAAATTGCACCAGAACCAGGAATTGAACCCCGGACCACTGTCGCCGAATCCAGACATCTAGACGCGCTCGGCCACCGAAGGGTAATTTTTTTGCCGTCAAAAGATACGTTGTTGAACTTTAATATTCATATTTACCAGCCATTTAAAATTTTAAATAATTCTACTAATTGCCACCACTAAAATTAGAAACTGATTAAAATCCGCAACCTTATTCTTAACAATGAGTATGGTGCAGTGGATAAGTTGTTGGTCGGCAACTTCACCATAGCAGGTTCGATTCCTGCAGTGGGCTACGAAATAAAAATAGCTCCAAAGTAAAGTGGCGACTGGTGAGATGAAGGTGTGGTAGTAATACGACAGGTGGGGTCAGTTGTGTGGTAGTCACACGACAGGGGGTGGGGGAGGTAAGGAAGTAGGGTGACAGGGAGTAGTAGGAGAAGAGATAGGGGAGAGTGGGGCGAGGGGGGGTCCGGCGCAGCGGGGCGGAGCGAGAGAAGTGTTGGAAAAATGAAAATATTTTTTGGACGGCATGACGGCCGCGCGCGCGGCCGTCATGCCGTCCAAAAAATATTTTCATTTTTCCAACACTTCTCTTTGGGTATCAAACAAATTTTTTTACCCGTTTTCAAAATCCGGAGATATAGGCGTTGGAAGTTGGGGGTGCGAAAAAGCTTCTGGGAGCTGAACGCTTTGACCTAGAGACATGGGAGTGGTGCCATATGAAAGCTTATATTCTCAGCTACCCGATAGTGGTATAATCGGGTTTTTGGATTTTTTTCAAAATTCCGAGAAAATCCAGTTTGAAAGTTCGGGTAAATTGTTTTTTTTCGAAAAATCCCCGAACCTTTGAACGCTCCTGGAAGCTAAACCGCTTGAGGGAAATTTTTGGCAGTGATGCCAAATGGTAGCTTGTGTCATGGGCTTGCGCATTGCACATTGTCAGATTCTTAAAAAGCTCATCTTCCCTGTTAAACCGCCAAATCATGCCTATTTTTTCAGCATCGGGCTTAACTTTTTTTTTAACCTTTAAATTCTCCCAGTTTGAGAACCCGTAGACCTACAGTGATGGGAGTTGTACCCAAATGTAGGTTAGAGTCCCCGCTACCTTTGGGTATCAAACAAATTTTTTTACCCGTTTTCAAAATCCGGAGATATAGGCGTTGGAAGTTGGGGGTGCGAAAAAGCTTCTGGGAGCTGAACGCTTTGACCTAGAGACATGGGAGTGGTGCCATATGAAAGCTTATATTCTCAGCTACCCGATAGTGGTATAATCGGGTTTTTGGATTTTTTTCAAAATTCCGAGAAAATCCAGTTTGAAAGTTCGGGTAAATTGTTTTTTTTCGAAAAATCCCCGAACCTTTGAACGCTCCTGGAAGCTAAACCGCTTGAGGGAAATTTTTGGCAGTGATGCCAAATGGTAGCTTGTGTCATGGGCTTGCGCATTGCACATTGTCAGATTCTTAAAAAGCTCATCTTCCCTGTTATACCGCCAAATCATGCCTATTTTTTCAGCATCGGGCTTAACTTTTTTTTTAACCTTTAAATTCTCCCAGTTTGAGAACCCGTAGACCTACAGTGATGGGAGTTGTACCCAAATGTAGGTTAGAGTCCCCGCTACCTTTGGGTATCAAACAAATTTTTTTACCCGTTTTCAAAATCCGGAGATATAGGCGTTGGAAGTTGGGGGTGCGAAAAAGCTTCTGGGAGCTGAACGCTTTGACCTAGAGACATGGGAGTGGTGCCATATGAAAGCTTATATTCTCAGCTACCCGATAGTGGTATAATCGGGTTTTTGGATTTTTTTCAAAATTCCGAGAAAATCCAGTTTGAAAGTTCGGGTAAATTGTTTTTTTTCGAAAAATCCCCGAACCTTTGAACGCTCCTGGAAGCTAAACCGCTTGAGGGAAATTTTTGGCAGTGATGCCAAATGGTAGCTTGTGTCATGGGCTTGCGCATTGCACATTGTCAGATTCTTAAAAAGCTCATCTTCCCTGTTATACCGCCAAATCATGCCTATTTTTTCAGCATCGGGCTTAACTTTTTTTTTAACCTTTAAATTCTCCCAGTTTGAGAACCCGTAGACCTACAGTGATGGGAGTTGTACCCAAATGTAGGTTAGAGTCCCCGCTACCTTTGGGTATCAAACAAATTTTTTTACCCGTTTTCAAAATCCGGAGATATAGGCGTTGGAAGTTGGGGGTGCGAAAAAGCTTCTGGGAGCTGAACGCTTTGACCTAGAGACATGGGAGTGGTGCCATATGAAAGCTTATATTCTCAGCTACCCGATAGTGGTATAATCGGGTTTTTGGATTTTTTTCAAAATTCCGAGAAAATCCAGTTTGAAAGTTCGGGTAAATTGTTTTTTTTCGAAAAATCCCCGAACCTTTGAACGCTCCTGGAAGCTAAACCGCTTGAGGGAAATTTTTGGCAGTGATGCCAAATGGTAGCTTGTGTCATGGGCTTGCGCATTGCACATTGTCAGATTCTTAAAAAGCTCATCTTCCCTGTTATACCGCCAAATCATGCCTATTTTTTCAGCATCGGGCTTAACTTTTTTTTTAACCTTTAAATTCTCCCAGTTTGAGAACCCGTAGACCTACAGTGATGGGAGTTGTACCCAAATGTAGGTTAGAGTCCCCGCTACCTTTGGGTATCAAACAAATTTTTTTACCCGTTTTCAAAATCCGGAGATATAGGCGTTGGAAGTTGGGGGTGCGAAAAAGCTTCTGGGAGCTGAACGCTTTGACCTAGAGACATGGGAGTGGTGCCATATGAAAGCTTATATTCTCAGCTACCCGATAGTGGTATAATCGGGTTTTTGGATTTTTTTCAAAATTCCGAGAAAATCCAGTTTGAAAGTTCGGGTAAATTGTTTTTTTTCGAAAAATCCCCGAACCTTTGAACGCTCCTGGAAGCTAAACCGCTTGAGGGAAATTTTTGGCAGTGATGCCAAATGGTAGCTTGTGTCATGGGCTTGCGCATTGCACATTGTCAGATTCTTAAAAAGCTCATCTTCCCTGTTATACCGCCAAATCATGCCTATTTTTTCAGCATCGGGCTTAACTTTTTTTTTAACCTTTAAATTCTCCCAGTTTGAGAACCCGTAGACCTACAGTGATGGGAGTTGTACCCAAATGTAGGTTAGAGTCCCCGCTACCTTTGGGTATCAAACAAATTTTTTTACCCGTTTTCAAAATCCGGAGATATAGGCGTTGGAAGTTGGGGGTGCGAAAAAGCTTCTGGGAGCTGAACGCTTTGACCTAGAGACATGGGAGTGGTGCCATATGAAAGCTTATATTCTCAGCTACCCGATAGTGGTATAATCGGGTTTTTGGATTTTTTTCAAAATTCCGAGAAAATCCAGTTTGAAAGTTCGGGTAAATTGTTTTTTTTCGAAAAATCCCCGAACCTTTGAACGCTCCTGGAAGCTAAACCGCTTGAGGGAAATTTTTGGCAGTGATGCCAAATGGTAGCTTGTGTCATGGGCTTGCGCATTGCACATTGTCAGATTCTTAAAAAGCTCATCTTCCCTGTTATACCGCCAAATCATGCCTATTTTTTCAGCATCGGGCTTAACTTTTTTTTTAACCTTTAAATTCTCCCAGTTTGAGAACCCGTAGACCTACAGTGATGGGAGTTGTACCCAAATGTAGGTTAGAGTCCCCGCTACCTTTGGGTATCAAACAAATTTTTTTACCCGTTTTCAAAATCCGGAGATATAGGCGTTGGAAGTTGGGGGTGCGAAAAAGCTTCTGGGAGCTGAACGCTTTGACCTAGAGACATGGGAGTGGTGCCATATGAAAGCTTATATTCTCAGCTACCCGATAGTGGTATAATCGGGTTTTTGGATTTTTTTCAAAATTCCGAGAAAATCCAGTTTGAAAGTTCGGGTAAATTGTTTTTTTTCGAAAAATCCCCGAACCTTTGAACGCTCCTGGAAGCTAAACCGCTTGAGGGAAATTTTTGGCAGTGATGCCAAATGGTAGCTTGTGTCATGGGCTTGCGCATTGCACATTGTCAGATTCTTAAAAAGCTCATCTTCCCTGTTATACCGCCAAATCATGCCTATTTTTTCAGCATCGGGCTTAACTTTTTTTTTAACCTTTAAATTCTCCCAGTTTGAGAACCCGTAGACCTACAGTGATGGGAGTTGTACCCAAATGTAGGTTAGAGTCCCCGCTACCTTTGGGTATCAAACAAATTTTTTTACCCGTTTTCAAAATCCGGAGATATAGGCGTTGGAAGTTGGGGGTGCGAAAAAGCTTCTGGGAGCTGAACGCTTTGACCTAGAGACATGGGAGTGGTGCCATATGAAAGCTTATATTCTCAGCTACCCGATAGTGGTATAATCGGGTTTTTGGATTTTTTTCAAAATTCCGAGAAAATCCAGTTTGAAAGTTCGGGTAAATTGTTTTTTTTCGAAAAATCCCCGAACCTTTGAACGCTCCTGGAAGCTAAACCGCTTGAGGGAAATTTTTGGCAGTGATGCCAAATGGTAGCTTGTGTCATGGGCTTGCGCATTGCACATTGTCAGATTCTTAAAAAGCTCATCTTCCCTGTTATACCGCCAAATCATGCCTATTTTTTCAGCATCGGGCTTAACTTTTTTTTTAACCTTTAAATTCTCCCAGTTTGAGAACCCGTAGACCTACAGTGATGGGAGTTGTACCCAAATGTAGGTTAGAGTCCCCGCTACCTTTGGGTATCAAACAAATTTTTTTACCCGTTTTCAAAATCCGGAGATATAGGCGTTGGAAGTTGGGGGTGCGAAAAAGCTTCTGGGAGCTGAACGCTTTGACCTAGAGACATGGGAGTGGTGCCATATGAAAGCTTATATTCTCAGCTACCCGATAGTGGTATAATCGGGTTTTTGGATTTTTTTCAAAATTCCGAGAAAATCCAGTTTGAAAGTTCGGGTAAATTGTTTTTTTTCGAAAAATCCCCGAACCTTTGAACGCTCCTGGAAGCTAAACCGCTTGAGGGAAATTTTTGGCAGTGATGCCAAATGGTAGCTTGTGTCATGGGCTTGCGCATTGCACATTGTCAGATTCTTAAAAAGCTCATCTTCCCTGTTATACCGCCAAATCATGCCTATTTTTTCAGCATCGGGCTTAACTTTTTTTTTAACCTTTAAATTCTCCCAGTTTGAGAACCCGTAGACCTACAGTGATGGGAGTTGTACCCAAATGTAGGTTAGAGTCCCCGCTACCTTTGGGTATCAAACAAATTTTTTTACCCGTTTTCAAAATCCGGAGATATAGGCGTTGGAAGTTGGGGGTGCGAAAAAGCTTCTGGGAGCTGAACGCTTTGACCTAGAGACATGGGAGTGGTGCCATATGAAAGCTTATATTCTCAGCTACCCGATAGTGGTATAATCGGGTTTTTGGATTTTTTTCAAAATTCCGAGAAAATCCAGTTTGAAAGTTCGGGTAAATTGTTTTTTTTCGAAAAATCCCCGAACCTTTGAACGCTCCTGGAAGCTAAACCGCTTGAGGGAAATTTTTGGCAGTGATGCCAAATGGTAGCTTGTGTCATGGGCTTGCGCATTGCACATTGTCAGATTCTTAAAAAGCTCATCTTCCCTGTTATACCGCCAAATCATGCCTATTTTTTCAGCATCGGGCTTAACTTTTTTTTTAACCTTTAAATTCTCCCAGTTTGAGAACCCGTAGACCTACAGTGATGGGAGTTGTACCCAAATGTAGGTTAGAGTCCCCGCTACCTTTGGGTATCAAACAAATTTTTTTACCCGTTTTCAAAATCCGGAGATATAGGCGTTGGAAGTTGGGGGTGCGAAAAAGCTTCTGGGAGCTGAACGCTTTGACCTAGAGACATGGGAGTGGTGCCATATGAAAGCTTATATTCTCAGCTACCCGATAGTGGTATAATCGGGTTTTTGGATTTTTTTCAAAATTCCGAGAAAATCCAGTTTGAAAGTTCGGGTAAATTGTTTTTTTTCGAAAAATCCCCGAACCTTTGAACGCTCCTGGAAGCTAAACCGCTTGAGGGAAATTTTTGGCAGTGATGCCAAATGGTAGCTTGTGTCATGGGCTTGCGCATTGCACATTGTCAGATTCTTAAAAAGCTCATCTTCCCTGTTATACCGCCAAATCATGCCTATTTTTTCAGCATCGGGCTTAACTTTTTTTTTAACCTTTAAATTCTCCCAGTTTGAGAACCCGTAGACCTACAGTGATGGGAGTTGTACCCAAATGTAGGTTAGAGTCCCCGCTACCTTTGGGTATCAAACAAATTTTTTTACCCGTTTTCAAAATCCGGAGATATAGGCGTTGGAAGTTGGGGGTGCGAAAAAGCTTCTGGGAGCTGAACGCTTTGACCTAGAGACATGGGAGTGGTGCCATATGAAAGCTTATATTCTCAGCTACCCGATAGTGGTATAATCGGGTTTTTGGATTTTTTTCAAAATTCCGAGAAAATCCAGTTTGAAAGTTCGGGTAAATTGTTTTTTTTCGAAAAATCCCCGAACCTTTGAACGCTCCTGGAAGCTAAACCGCTTGAGGGAAATTTTTGGCAGTGATGCCAAATGGTAGCTTGTGTCATGGGCTTGCGCATTGCACATTGTCAGATTCTTAAAAAGCTCATCTTCCCTGTTATACCGCCAAATCATGCCTATTTTTTCAGCATCGGGCTTAACTTTTTTTTTAACCTTTAAATTCTCCCAGTTTGAGAACCCGTAGACCTACAGTGATGGGAGTTGTACCCAAATGTAGGTTAGAGTCCCCGCTACCTTTGGGTATCAAACAAATTTTTTTACCCGTTTTCAAAATCCGGAGATATAGGCGTTGGAAGTTGGGGGTGCGAAAAAGCTTCTGGGAGCTGAACGCTTTGACCTAGAGACATGGGAGTGGTGCCATATGAAAGCTTATATTCTCAGCTACCCGATAGTGGTATAATCGGGTTTTTGGATTTTTTTCAAAATTCCGAGAAAATCCAGTTTGAAAGTTCGGGTAAATTGTTTTTTTTCGAAAAATCCCCGAACCTTTGAACGCTCCTGGAAGCTAAACCGCTTGAGGGAAATTTTTGGCAGTGATGCCAAATGGTAGCTTGTGTCATGGGCTTGCGCATTGCACATTGTCAGATTCTTAAAAAGCTCATCTTCCCTGTTATACCGCCAAATCATGCCTATTTTTTCAGCATCGGGCTTAACTTTTTTTTTAACCTTTAAATTCTCCCAGTTTGAGAACCCGTAGACCTACAGTGATGGGAGTTGTACCCAAATGTAGGTTAGAGTCCCCGCTACCTTTGGGTATCAAACAAATTTTTTTACCCGTTTTCAAAATCCGGAGATATAGGCGTTGGAAGTTGGGGGTGCGAAAAAGCTTCTGGGAGCTGAACGCTTTGACCTAGAGACATGGGAGTGGTGCCATATGAAAGCTTATATTCTCAGCTACCCGATAGTGGTATAATCGGGTTTTTGGATTTTTTTCAAAATTCCGAGAAAATCCAGTTTGAAAGTTCGGGTAAATTGTTTTTTTTCGAAAAATCCCCGAACCTTTGAACGCTCCTGGAAGCTAAACCGCTTGAGGGAAATTTTTGGCAGTGATGCCAAATGGTAGCTTGTGTCATGGGCTTGCGCATTGCACATTGTCAGATTCTTAAAAAGCTCATCTTCCCTGTTATACCGCCAAATCATGCCTATTTTTTCAGCATCGGGCTTAACTTTTTTTTTAACCTTTAAATTCTCCCAGTTTGAGAACCCGTAGACCTACAGTGATGGGAGTTGTACCCAAATGTAGGTTAGAGTCCCCGCTACCTTTGGGTATCAAACAAATTTTTTTACCCGTTTTCAAAATCCGGAGATATAGGCGTTGGAAGTTGGGGGTGCGAAAAAGCTTCTGGGAGCTGAACGCTTTGACCTAGAGACATGGGAGTGGTGCCATATGAAAGCTTATATTCTCAGCTACCCGATAGTGGTATAATCGGGTTTTTGGATTTTTTTCAAAATTCCGAGAAAATCCAGTTTGAAAGTTCGGGTAAATTGTTTTTTTTCGAAAAATCCCCGAACCTTTGAACGCTCCTGGAAGCTAAACCGCTTGAGGGAAATTTTTGGCAGTGATGCCAAATGGTAGCTTGTGTCATGGGCTTGCGCATTGCACATTGTCAGATTCTTAAAAAGCTCATCTTCCCTGTTATACCGCCAAATCATGCCTATTTTTTCAGCATCGGGCTTAACTTTTTTTTTAACCTTTAAATTCTCCCAGTTTGAGAACCCGTAGACCTACAGTGATGGGAGTTGTACCCAAATGTAGGTTAGAGTCCCCGCTACCTTTGGGTATCAAACAAATTTTTTTACCCGTTTTCAAAATCCGGAGATATAGGCGTTGGAAGTTGGGGGTGCGAAAAAGCTTCTGGGAGCTGAACGCTTTGACCTAGAGACATGGGAGTGGTGCCATATGAAAGCTTATATTCTCAGCTACCCGATAGTGGTATAATCGGGTTTTTGGATTTTTTTCAAAATTCCGAGAAAATCCAGTTTGAAAGTTCGGGTAAATTGTTTTTTTTCGAAAAATCCCCGAACCTTTGAACGCTCCTGGAAGCTAAACCGCTTGAGGGAAATTTTTGGCAGTGATGCCAAATGGTAGCTTGTGTCATGGGCTTGCGCATTGCACATTGTCAGATTCTTAAAAAGCTCATCTTCCCTGTTATACCGCCAAATCATGCCTATTTTTTCAGCATCGGGCTTAACTTTTTTTTTAACCTTTAAATTCTCCCAGTTTGAGAACCCGTAGACCTACAGTGATGGGAGTTGTACCCAAATGTAGGTTAGAGTCCCCGCTACCTTTGGGTATCAAACAAATTTTTTTACCCGTTTTCAAAATCCGGAGATATAGGCGTTGGAAGTTGGGGGTGCGAAAAAGCTTCTGGGAGCTGAACGCTTTGACCTAGAGACATGGGAGTGGTGCCATATGAAAGCTTATATTCTCAGCTACCCGATAGTGGTATAATCGGGTTTTTGGATTTTTTTCAAAATTCCGAGAAAATCCAGTTTGAAAGTTCGGGTAAATTGTTTTTTTTCGAAAAATCCCCGAACCTTTGAACGCTCCTGGAAGCTAAACCGCTTGAGGGAAATTTTTGGCAGTGATGCCAAATGGTAGCTTGTGTCATGGGCTTGCGCATTGCACATTGTCAGATTCTTAAAAAGCTCATCTTCCCTGTTATACCGCCAAATCATGCCTATTTTTTCAGCATCGGGCTTAACTTTTTTTTTAACCTTTAAATTCTCCCAGTTTGAGAACCCGTAGACCTACAGTGATGGGAGTTGTACCCAAATGTAGGTTAGAGTCCCCGCTACCTTTGGGTATCAAACAAATTTTTTTACCCGTTTTCAAAATCCGGAGATATAGGCGTTGGAAGTTGGGGGTGCGAAAAAGCTTCTGGGAGCTGAACGCTTTGACCTAGAGACATGGGAGTGGTGCCATATGAAAGCTTATATTCTCAGCTACCCGATAGTGGTATAATCGGGTTTTTGGATTTTTTTCAAAATTCCGAGAAAATCCAGTTTGAAAGTTCGGGTAAATTGTTTTTTTTCGAAAAATCCCCGAACCTTTGAACGCTCCTGGAAGCTAAACCGCTTGAGGGAAATTTTTGGCAGTGATGCCAAATGGTAGCTTGTGTCATGGGCTTGCGCATTGCACATTGTCAGATTCTTAAAAAGCTCATCTTCCCTGTTATACCGCCAAATCATGCCTATTTTTTCAGCATCGGGCTTAACTTTTTTTTTAACCTTTAAATTCTCCCAGTTTGAGAACCCGTAGACCTACAGTGATGGGAGTTGTACCCAAATGTAGGTTAGAGTCCCCGCTACCTTTGGGTATCAAACAAATTTTTTTACCCGTTTTCAAAATCCGGAGATATAGGCGTTGGAAGTTGGGGGTGCGAAAAAGCTTCTGGGAGCTGAACGCTTTGACCTAGAGACATGGGAGTGGTGCCATATGAAAGCTTATATTCTCAGCTACCCGATAGTGGTATAATCGGGTTTTTGGATTTTTTTCAAAATTCCGAGAAAATCCAGTTTGAAAGTTCGGGTAAATTGTTTTTTTTCGAAAAATCCCCGAACCTTTGAACGCTCCTGGAAGCTAAACCGCTTGAGGGAAATTTTTGGCAGTGATGCCAAATGGTAGCTTGTGTCATGGGCTTGCGCATTGCACATTGTCAGATTCTTAAAAAGCTCATCTTCCCTGTTATACCGCCAAATCATGCCTATTTTTTCAGCATCGGGCTTAACTTTTTTTTTAACCTTTAAATTCTCCCAGTTTGAGAACCCGTAGACCTACAGTGATGGGAGTTGTACCCAAATGTAGGTTAGAGTCCCCGCTACCTTTGGGTATCAAACAAATTTTTTTACCCGTTTTCAAAATCCGGAGATATAGGCGTTGGAAGTTGGGGGTGCGAAAAAGCTTCTGGGAGCTGAACGCTTTGACCTAGAGACATGGGAGTGGTGCCATATGAAAGCTTATATTCTCAGCTACCCGATAGTGGTATAATCGGGTTTTTGGATTTTTTTCAAAATTCCGAGAAAATCCAGTTTGAAAGTTCGGGTAAATTGTTTTTTTTCGAAAAATCCCCGAACCTTTGAACGCTCCTGGAAGCTAAACCGCTTGAGGGAAATTTTTGGCAGTGATGCCAAATGGTAGCTTGTGTCATGGGCTTGCGCATTGCACATTGTCAGATTCTTAAAAAGCTCATCTTCCCTGTTATACCGCCAAATCATGCCTATTTTTTCAGCATCGGGCTTAACTTTTTTTTTAACCTTTAAATTCTCCCAGTTTGAGAACCCGTAGACCTACAGTGATGGGAGTTGTACCCAAATGTAGGTTAGAGTCCCCGCTACCTTTGGGTATCAAACAAATTTTTTTACCCGTTTTCAAAATCCGGAGATATAGGCGTTGGAAGTTGGGGGTGCGAAAAAGCTTCTGGGAGCTGAACGCTTTGACCTAGAGACATGGGAGTGGTGCCATATGAAAGCTTATATTCTCAGCTACCCGATAGTGGTATAATCGGGTTTTTGGATTTTTTTCAAAATTCCGAGAAAATCCAGTTTGAAAGTTCGGGTAAATTGTTTTTTTTCGAAAAATCCCCGAACCTTTGAACGCTCCTGGAAGCTAAACCGCTTGAGGGAAATTTTTGGCAGTGATGCCAAATGGTAGCTTGTGTCATGGGCTTGCGCATTGCACATTGTCAGATTCTTAAAAAGCTCATCTTCCCTGTTATACCGCCAAATCATGCCTATTTTTTCAGCATCGGGCTTAACTTTTTTTTTAACCTTTAAATTCTCCCAGTTTGAGAACCCGTAGACCTACAGTGATGGGAGTTGTACCCAAATGTAGGTTAGAGTCCCCGCTACCTTTGGGTATCAAACAAATTTTTTTACCCGTTTTCAAAATCCGGAGATATAGGCGTTGGAAGTTGGGGGTGCGAAAAAGCTTCTGGGAGCTGAACGCTTTGACCTAGAGACATGGGAGTGGTGCCATATGAAAGCTTATATTCTCAGCTACCCGATAGTGGTATAATCGGGTTTTTGGATTTTTTTCAAAATTCCGAGAAAATCCAGTTTGAAAGTTCGGGTAAATTGTTTTTTTTCGAAAAATCCCCGAACCTTTGAACGCTCCTGGAAGCTAAACCGCTTGAGGGAAATTTTTGGCAGTGATGCCAAATGGTAGCTTGTGTCATGGGCTTGCGCATTGCACATTGTCAGATTCTTAAAAAGCTCATCTTCCCTGTTAAACCGCCAAATCATGCCTATTTTTTCAGCATCGGGCTTAACTTTTTTTTTAACCTTTAAATTCTCCCAGTTTGAGAACCCGTAGACCTACAGTGATGGGAGTTGTACCCAAATGTAGGTTAGAGTCCCCGCTACCTTTGGGTATCAAACAAATTTTTTTACCCGTTTTCAAAATCCGGAGATATAGGCGTTGGAAGTTGGGGGTGCGAAAAAGCTTCTGGGAGCTGAACGCTTTGACCTAGAGACATGGGAGTGGTGCCATATGAAAGCTTATATTCTCAGCTACCCGATAGTGGTATAATCGGGTTTTTGGATTTTTTTCAAAATTCCGAGAAAATCCAGTTTGAAAGTTCGGGTAAATTGTTTTTTTTCGAAAAATCCCCGAACCTTTGAACGCTCCTGGAAGCTAAACCGCTTGAGGGAAATTTTTGGCAGTGATGCCAAATGGTAGCTTGTGTCATGGGCTTGCGCATTGCACATTGTCAGATTCTTAAAAAGCTCATCTTCCCTGTTATACCGCCAAATCATGCCTATTTTTTCAGCATCGGGCTTAACTTTTTTTTTAACCTTTAAATTCTCCCAGTTTGAGAACCCGTAGACCTACAGTGATGGGAGTTGTACCCAAATGTAGGTTAGAGTCCCCGCTACCTTTGGGTATCAAACAAATTTTTTTACCCGTTTTCAAAATCCGGAGATATAGGCGTTGGAAGTTGGGGGTGCGAAAAAGCTTCTGGGAGCTGAACGCTTTGACCTAGAGACATGGGAGTGGTGCCATATGAAAGCTTATATTCTCAGCTACCCGATAGTGGTATAATCGGGTTTTTGGATTTTTTTCAAAATTCCGAGAAAATCCAGTTTGAAAGTTCGGGTAAATTGTTTTTTTTCGAAAAATCCCCGAACCTTTGAACGCTCCTGGAAGCTAAACCGCTTGAGGGAAATTTTTGGCAGTGATGCCAAATGGTAGCTTGTGTCATGGGCTTGCGCATTGCACATTGTCAGATTCTTAAAAAGCTCATCTTCCCTGTTATACCGCCAAATCATGCCTATTTTTTCAGCATCGGGCTTAACTTTTTTTTTAACCTTTAAATTCTCCCAGTTTGAGAACCCGTAGACCTACAGTGATGGGAGTTGTACCCAAATGTAGGTTAGAGTCCCCGCTACCTTTGGGTATCAAACAAATTTTTTTACCCGTTTTCAAAATCCGGAGATATAGGCGTTGGAAGTTGGGGGTGCGAAAAAGCTTCTGGGAGCTGAACGCTTTGACCTAGAGACATGGGAGTGGTGCCATATGAAAGCTTATATTCTCAGCTACCCGATAGTGGTATAATCGGGTTTTTGGATTTTTTTCAAAATTCCGAGAAAATCCAGTTTGAAAGTTCGGGTAAATTGTTTTTTTTCGAAAAATCCCCGAACCTTTGAACGCTCCTGGAAGCTAAACCGCTTGAGGGAAATTTTTGGCAGTGATGCCAAATGGTAGCTTGTGTCATGGGCTTGCGCATTGCACATTGTCAGATTCTTAAAAAGCTCATCTTCCCTGTTATACCGCCAAATCATGCCTATTTTTTCAGCATCGGGCTTAACTTTTTTTTTAACCTTTAAATTCTCCCAGTTTGAGAACCCGTAGACCTACAGTGATGGGAGTTGTACCCAAATGTAGGTTAGAGTCCCCGCTACCTTTGGGTATCAAACAAATTTTTTTACCCGTTTTCAAAATCCGGAGATATAGGCGTTGGAAGTTGGGGGTGCGAAAAAGCTTCTGGGAGCTGAACGCTTTGACCTAGAGACATGGGAGTGGTGCCATATGAAAGCTTATATTCTCAGCTACCCGATAGTGGTATAATCGGGTTTTTGGATTTTTTTCAAAATTCCGAGAAAATCCAGTTTGAAAGTTCGGGTAAATTGTTTTTTTTCGAAAAATCCCCGAACCTTTGAACGCTCCTGGAAGCTAAACCGCTTGAGGGAAATTTTTGGCAGTGATGCCAAATGGTAGCTTGTGTCATGGGCTTGCGCATTGCACATTGTCAGATTCTTAAAAAGCTCATCTTCCCTGTTATACCGCCAAATCATGCCTATTTTTTCAGCATCGGGCTTAACTTTTTTTTTAACCTTTAAATTCTCCCAGTTTGAGAACCCGTAGACCTACAGTGATGGGAGTTGTACCCAAATGTAGGTTAGAGTCCCCGCTACCTTTGGGTATCAAACAAATTTTTTTACCCGTTTTCAAAATCCGGAGATATAGGCGTTGGAAGTTGGGGGTGCGAAAAAGCTTCTGGGAGCTGAACGCTTTGACCTAGAGACATGGGAGTGGTGCCATATGAAAGCTTATATTCTCAGCTACCCGATAGTGGTATAATCGGGTTTTTGGATTTTTTTCAAAATTCCGAGAAAATCCAGTTTGAAAGTTCGGGTAAATTGTTTTTTTTCGAAAAATCCCCGAACCTTTGAACGCTCCTGGAAGCTAAACCGCTTGAGGGAAATTTTTGGCAGTGATGCCAAATGGTAGCTTGTGTCATGGGCTTGCGCATTGCACATTGTCAGATTCTTAAAAAGCTCATCTTCCCTGTTATACCGCCAAATCATGCCTATTTTTTCAGCATCGGGCTTAACTTTTTTTTTAACCTTTAAATTCTCCCAGTTTGAGAACCCGTAGACCTACAGTGATGGGAGTTGTACCCAAATGTAGGTTAGAGTCCCCGCTACCTTTGGGTATCAAACAAATTTTTTTACCCGTTTTCAAAATCCGGAGATATAGGCGTTGGAAGTTGGGGGTGCGAAAAAGCTTCTGGGAGCTGAACGCTTTGACCTAGAGACATGGGAGTGGTGCCATATGAAAGCTTATATTCTCAGCTACCCGATAGTGGTATAATCGGGTTTTTGGATTTTTTTCAAAATTCCGAGAAAATCCAGTTTGAAAGTTCGGGTAAATTGTTTTTTTTCGAAAAATCCCCGAACCTTTGAACGCTCCTGGAAGCTAAACCGCTTGAGGGAAATTTTTGGCAGTGATGCCAAATGGTAGCTTGTGTCATGGGCTTGCGCATTGCACATTGTCAGATTCTTAAAAAGCTCATCTTCCCTGTTATACCGCCAAATCATGCCTATTTTTTCAGCATCGGGCTTAACTTTTTTTTTAACCTTTAAATTCTCCCAGTTTGAGAACCCGTAGACCTACAGTGATGGGAGTTGTACCCAAATGTAGGTTAGAGTCCCCGCTACCTTTGGGTATCAAACAAATTTTTTTACCCGTTTTCAAAATCCGGAGATATAGGCGTTGGAAGTTGGGGGTGCGAAAAAGCTTCTGGGAGCTGAACGCTTTGACCTAGAGACATGGGAGTGGTGCCATATGAAAGCTTATATTCTCAGCTACCCGATAGTGGTATAATCGGGTTTTTGGATTTTTTTCAAAATTCCGAGAAAATCCAGTTTGAAAGTTCGGGTAAATTGTTTTTTTTCGAAAAATCCCCGAACCTTTGAACGCTCCTGGAAGCTAAACCGCTTGAGGGAAATTTTTGGCAGTGATGCCAAATGGTAGCTTGTGTCATGGGCTTGCGCATTGCACATTGTCAGATTCTTAAAAAGCTCATCTTCCCTGTTATACCGCCAAATCATGCCTATTTTTTCAGCATCGGGCTTAACTTTTTTTTTAACCTTTAAATTCTCCCAGTTTGAGAACCCGTAGACCTACAGTGATGGGAGTTGTACCCAAATGTAGGTTAGAGTCCCCGCTACCTTTGGGTATCAAACAAATTTTTTTACCCGTTTTCAAAATCCGGAGATATAGGCGTTGGAAGTTGGGGGTGCGAAAAAGCTTCTGGGAGCTGAACGCTTTGACCTAGAGACATGGGAGTGGTGCCATATGAAAGCTTATATTCTCAGCTACCCGATAGTGGTATAATCGGGTTTTTGGATTTTTTTCAAAATTCCGAGAAAATCCAGTTTGAAAGTTCGGGTAAATTGTTTTTTTTCGAAAAATCCCCGAACCTTTGAACGCTCCTGGAAGCTAAACCGCTTGAGGGAAATTTTTGGCAGTGATGCCAAATGGTAGCTTGTGTCATGGGCTTGCGCATTGCACATTGTCAGATTCTTAAAAAGCTCATCTTCCCTGTTATACCGCCAAATCATGCCTATTTTTTCAGCATCGGGCTTAACTTTTTTTTTAACCTTTAAATTCTCCCAGTTTGAGAACCCGTAGACCTACAGTGATGGGAGTTGTACCCAAATGTAGGTTAGAGTCCCCGCTACCTTTGGGTATCAAACAAATTTTTTTACCCGTTTTCAAAATCCGGAGATATAGGCGTTGGAAGTTGGGGGTGCGAAAAAGCTTCTGGGAGCTGAACGCTTTGACCTAGAGACATGGGAGTGGTGCCATATGAAAGCTTATATTCTCAGCTACCCGATAGTGGTATAATCGGGTTTTTGGATTTTTTTCAAAATTCCGAGAAAATCCAGTTTGAAAGTTCGGGTAAATTGTTTTTTTTCGAAAAATCCCCGAACCTTTGAACGCTCCTGGAAGCTAAACCGCTTGAGGGAAATTTTTGGCAGTGATGCCAAATGGTAGCTTGTGTCATGGGCTTGCGCATTGCACATTGTCAGATTCTTAAAAAGCTCATCTTCCCTGTTATACCGCCAAATCATGCCTATTTTTTCAGCATCGGGCTTAACTTTTTTTTTAACCTTTAAATTCTCCCAGTTTGAGAACCCGTAGACCTACAGTGATGGGAGTTGTACCCAAATGTAGGTTAGAGTCCCCGCTACCTTTGGGTATCAAACAAATTTTTTTACCCGTTTTCAAAATCCGGAGATATAGGCGTTGGAAGTTGGGGGTGCGAAAAAGCTTCTGGGAGCTGAACGCTTTGACCTAGAGACATGGGAGTGGTGCCATATGAAAGCTTATATTCTCAGCTACCCGATAGTGGTATAATCGGGTTTTTGGATTTTTTTCAAAATTCCGAGAAAATCCAGTTTGAAAGTTCGGGTAAATTGTTTTTTTTCGAAAAATCCCCGAACCTTTGAACGCTCCTGGAAGCTAAACCGCTTGAGGGAAATTTTTGGCAGTGATGCCAAATGGTAGCTTGTGTCATGGGCTTGCGCATTGCACATTGTCAGATTCTTAAAAAGCTCATCTTCCCTGTTATACCGCCAAATCATGCCTATTTTTTCAGCATCGGGCTTAACTTTTTTTTTAACCTTTAAATTCTCCCAGTTTGAGAACCCGTAGACCTACAGTGATGGGAGTTGTACCCAAATGTAGGTTAGAGTCCCCGCTACCTTTGGGTATCAAACAAATTTTTTTACCCGTTTTCAAAATCCGGAGATATAGGCGTTGGAAGTTGGGGGTGCGAAAAAGCTTCTGGGAGCTGAACGCTTTGACCTAGAGACATGGGAGTGGTGCCATATGAAAGCTTATATTCTCAGCTACCCGATAGTGGTATAATCGGGTTTTTGGATTTTTTTCAAAATTCCGAGAAAATCCAGTTTGAAAGTTCGGGTAAATTGTTTTTTTTCGAAAAATCCCCGAACCTTTGAACGCTCCTGGAAGCTAAACCGCTTGAGGGAAATTTTTGGCAGTGATGCCAAATGGTAGCTTGTGTCATGGGCTTGCGCATTGCACATTGTCAGATTCTTAAAAAGCTCATCTTCCCTGTTATACCGCCAAATCATGCCTATTTTTTCAGCATCGGGCTTAACTTTTTTTTTAACCTTTAAATTCTCCCAGTTTGAGAACCCGTAGACCTACAGTGATGGGAGTTGTACCCAAATGTAGGTTAGAGTCCCCGCTACCTTTGGGTATCAAACAAATTTTTTTACCCGTTTTCAAAATCCGGAGATATAGGCGTTGGAAGTTGGGGGTGCGAAAAAGCTTCTGGGAGCTGAACGCTTTGACCTAGAGACATGGGAGTGGTGCCATATGAAAGCTTATATTCTCAGCTACCCGATAGTGGTATAATCGGGTTTTTGGATTTTTTTCAAAATTCCGAGAAAATCCAGTTTGAAAGTTCGGGTAAATTGTTTTTTTTCGAAAAATCCCCGAACCTTTGAACGCTCCTGGAAGCTAAACCGCTTGAGGGAAATTTTTGGCAGTGATGCCAAATGGTAGCTTGTGTCATGGGCTTGCGCATTGCACATTGTCAGATTCTTAAAAAGCTCATCTTCCCTGTTATACCGCCAAATCATGCCTATTTTTTCAGCATCGGGCTTAACTTTTTTTTTAACCTTTAAATTCTCCCAGTTTGAGAACCCGTAGACCTACAGTGATGGGAGTTGTACCCAAATGTAGGTTAGAGTCCCCGCTACCTTTGGGTATCAAACAAATTTTTTTACCCGTTTTCAAAATCCGGAGATATAGGCGTTGGAAGTTGGGGGTGCGAAAAAGCTTCTGGGAGCTGAACGCTTTGACCTAGAGACATGGGAGTGGTGCCATATGAAAGCTTATATTCTCAGCTACCCGATAGTGGTATAATCGGGTTTTTGGATTTTTTTCAAAATTCCGAGAAAATCCAGTTTGAAAGTTCGGGTAAATTGTTTTTTTTCGAAAAATCCCCGAACCTTTGAACGCTCCTGGAAGCTAAACCGCTTGAGGGAAATTTTTGGCAGTGATGCCAAATGGTAGCTTGTGTCATGGGCTTGCGCATTGCACATTGTCAGATTCTTAAAAAGCTCATCTTCCCTGTTATACCGCCAAATCATGCCTATTTTTTCAGCATCGGGCTTAACTTTTTTTTTAACCTTTAAATTCTCCCAGTTTGAGAACCCGTAGACCTACAGTGATGGGAGTTGTACCCAAATGTAGGTTAGAGTCCCCGCTACCTTTGGGTATCAAATAAATTTTTTTACCCGTTTTCAAAATCCGGAGATATAGGCGTTGGAAGTTGGGGGTGCGAAAAAGCTTCTGGGAGCTGAACGCTTTGACCTAGAGACATGGGAGTGGTGCCATATGAAAGCTTATATTCTCAGCTACCCGATAGTGGTATAATCGGGTTTTTGGATTTTTTTCAAAATTCCGAGAAAATCCAGTTTGAAAGTTCGGGTAAATTGTTTTTTTTCGAAAAATCCCCGAACCTTTGAACGCTCCTGGAAGCTAAACCGCTTGAGGGAAATTTTTGGCAGTGATGCCAAATGGTAGCTTGTGTCATGGGCTTGCGCATTGCACATTGTCAGATTCTTAAAAAGCTCATCTTCCCTGTTATACCGCCAAATCATGCCTATTTTTTCAGCATCGGGCTTAACTTTTTTTTTAACCTTTAAATTCTCCCAGTTTGAGAACCCGTAGACCTACAGTGATGGGAGTTGTACCCAAATGTAGGTTAGAGTCCCCGCTACCTTTGGGTATCAAACAAATTTTTTTACCCGTTTTCAAAATCCGGAGATATAGGCGTTGGAAGTTGGGGGTGCGAAAAAGCTTCTGGGAGCTGAACGCTTTGACCTAGAGACATGGGAGTGGTGCCATATGAAAGCTTATATTCTCAGCTACCCGATAGTGGTATAATCGGGTTTTTGGATTTTTTTCAAAATTCCGAGAAAATCCAGTTTGAAAGTTCGGGTAAATTGTTTTTTTTCGAAAAATCCCCGAACCTTTGAACGCTCCTGGAAGCTAAACCGCTTGAGGGAAATTTTTGGCAGTGATGCCAAATGGTAGCTTGTGTCATGGGCTTGCGCATTGCACATTGTCAGATTCTTAAAAAGCTCATCTTCCCTGTTATACCGCCAAATCATGCCTATTTTTTCAGCATCGGGCTTAACTTTTTTTTTAACCTTTAAATTCTCCCAGTTTGAGAACCCGTAGACCTACAGTGATGGGAGTTGTACCCAAATGTAGGTTAGAGTCCCCGCTACCTTTGGGTATCAAACAAATTTTTTTACCCGTTTTCAAAATCCGGAGATATAGGCGTTGGAAGTTGGGGG